>NC_091645.1:14682202-14985233 GCF_027580195.1 Bos mutus | reverse complement strand
CTGGACTTGGAATTGAAACTGAAGCAAATGGCCAGTCCTTATATTAATACCAGCACCACTGCCCGCTAACTAACTGGTTAATATTTACCAAACATGCACACTGTTTCAGGAAGAGTGTTCAGTGCCCAGGTATCGTTTTCTTTAATCTTCACAGCCACCCTGTTTTTATCCCTCTTTTGTAGCTGAAGATGTAAAGTCTTGTGTTCAAGAGGCTTCAGAAACTGTTCCAGTCACACAGTTGTAAAGAGGTGGAATTTCAAATCCAGTCTCATCCATCTTTAGAATTCACTCATTTGACCATTATATTCTGGGTCTCCTGTATAATTTTGATGACTTAGAACCATTTATTTAGCCTGCTTCTCAAGGACATGGTTTCCCCAGTTTAAAACAGGATGATAATGTACACAAAGATCAATAGCTAACACAGGTGGAAGTGCTAGAAGAGTGGATGGTGCAAAGTAGGTACTCAAGAAATACTAATATTTTCCTTCTATTCCTCTTGAGAAGTCCTAGAAGGGAAAAAAAAATAACCTATTATCTAAACATCACTTCTGTAATGCTTGCAATGGTTTTGATCACACCATCATTTTTCCTGGAGCTAGTCAACAGGATTTTGAGTTCTCAGACTAGCTTTGTAGGCAGTCCTGATGGGAGACAGGATCTGTTACTGGCGAACTCTTTTTTTCCTCCAAGTAAGAGTTAATAGCAGTTTAGTACTGGAAAGAATCTGTGGTGCCACATACTTGCTAAGTTACACCAAAAATACTATTGGCAGGCTTGGCAAAGCAACCTCAGTTGGAATGCCTCTGATGTTTACTCTTGGCTCTAGGTTGGGCAAAGTCTTCAGCATCTTCATAACTCTTTTCCCTTCAATCTACTTTACTTCGGGAGAGTGAAGTCACACAAAGGAGCCACTGCCAGAGCTTTTCCATCTGCAGCAATAAAGCAATTATCTACTCTCCAACCATGCTGTGAAAAACAAATGAGATAAATGCTGTTGCATGTGTAACTCATCATGGGTGGTTGCATGTCTAACTCATCATGGGTAGACACGTAAAGTAATGAACACTGAAGCAAGTGAGATTGTTTCTGGTGGTAGCTAGTCCTTAGTTCCAGTTTTCCAAGGTCTTAAGTCACAAGAGGTCAAGAACCAGCTCTTTCTTTGTCTGTAGAAAAGTTTAGCAAACTATCATTCCAAATAAAATAGGTATGTATAGGATTTTCCTGGGAAGGTCTATTTTGCTGTGCAAATGAGGAGCCCAAAGACAGCCTTCCCATGCACTTGAAGATGAGAGCTGATGGATGAGATGATGTCCAGATCATTTTTCAGAAAGTTCATGAGAAGGCTTCATAAAGACCAGAGTTAATAAATGGAATTCAAGGGAAAAGAGAGTTTCAAGAAGGATTAAGTCTAGAGAAGAGGTACCAGGAATTTCTTTGCTATCCTTAAATACATGGGCAGTTATTCTAAGAAGAAAGCCAAATTTGGAATGCACTTGTTTACAATAGATAGAAGTAAAGACAACTCAATCAGTGAAACATGGTTATAGGGTATGAGACAAAGTGAAAGAAGACTTTCTGAGTAATGTGAGTGATTACATCCCAACATAATTTAATAAGGACGGTCAGAAACCACGTACCCCTGAAGTGCACCTGTAACGTACAAGAAACAGCCCTCATCAGGGAATTTTAAGATTTTTGTTTGACCCCCAACTCTGTCTTTTCAAACCACTATGACTTTTGTAGCCTCCATTATTTCTCATCAGTTTATTTCTCATCTATAAAATGAGGATAATACAGAATGTGATGGTTTATTTTGGTGCTTATTATGGTGAATTTTCAGGTATTTTTTTATATATGGTCTCACTGAACAAATGTCTGAGATAGTTATCCCTATTTCTGGATTTTATATGAGAAAGTGAGGCTCTGAAAGTCATATAACTTTCAAAGTCCCACAGCTAGCAGATGGTAGAGCCTAAATGGACAGTCCAGATTGTCTGACTCTAAAATTTGTATTCTTTGCATGATATGACACTAAGCCTTTCAGAGAGTCACATAAAATAATGGACACAGAAGCAAGTGGGGTCATTTCTGGGACATCACTGGAATTCAATAAATGTTTGCCGAATCTGATGCCAAAATGATAAAGAACCACCCATCTTAAAAAAAATAAATAAAGAATCACCCATCTTGTGTTACACACCACATACAATTAACTTTAAAGTGACATAGATGATTTGGCAAACATGCTATGAATGAAAAGTAGTTATCATGGGAGACGAGACATTTTTTCTAAAGATCCACCCTTGTGCAAGGTATTGCTAGATTCTTTCTGGTGAATTGTAATTGGATTTTGAAACACAGACCATTATTTGCTTAGATGAGAGTACATTTTTATTTCGGGGGAGGAAGCTGGGAAATTTGAAATGGCCATTTTGCCAATTAAGGTGAATAACCTGTGGGTGGATCTGGGAATAAATGAGAGTTGAGGAAGGAGAAGCCAAACTAGAAGGGAATGAGATGACTCCACAGTCACCAAGGAGTTGTTTTTAATGTACTCAAGTCCTTCCTGAAATCAAAAAGGCTCTACTTTTAAGAAGATATTTAATGAACCTTTGTATAGCAAAAATTGGCTTGGGCTTGTGTATCAGAAAGATCAGAAGGGAAATCCCATCTCCATTCCACGCTGAGCTGTGCAAGCTCATTTCCCCTCTGTGTCAATTACTGTCGAGAGTGATAACAATTTCTTGCTTGTTGGATTTTTGCAGATGTTAAATGAACTGATGGATAGGAAAGCATCCCTCACACAGTGCCTACATGGAAACGATTC
Organism: Bos mutus; assembly: GCF_027580195.1. NCBI lineage: Eukaryota > Metazoa > Chordata > Mammalia > Artiodactyla > Bovidae > Bos > Bos mutus. Next base: position 14,982,403 of record NC_091645.1, on the reverse strand, counting down.
AGACACTATCTGTGGCCTGACTTTTTTCTCGTGTTCTCTGATTCCTTTTTGTGAAAACCATGGCTCCGAGGCTCTGACAGATGTCCTGACCTTTCTATCACTCTGCTTCTTTTTGTGATATGATTTACTAGTCATTTTGGAACATGATTTAGTTTTAAAAGTAAGATATTGTGTGTACTTGAGACTCAGTTGAAGTCATTCAATCAGAGAAAGGTCATGTTAACATATAAATATTGAAAAGAATGATAATTAGCCAGGGAAAACAGCAAAACACATTAAAAAGGCATGGAACAATTTTTAAATGTTAACATCCCAAATTACTGATGATTACAGTACATTTAATAGTTTTATTTCAAGCCAGATTTCTGGTATAAAAAAGAAGGAAAGGATTGACTTAGAAGCAGTTCCAGAAATATACATACACAAACTCTATTATACACGTACCTGTACACAAAGGACTGACTGTTATTTGGGGATGTGACCATCGTTAATGATTCTCACAGAATCATTTATACAATAAACTTCAAACAAGTTCCACCCCCTCAAAAAAACACCCACACTGGAAAGAAAACAGGACACCGTAATAAGCTGTATTTCATTTAGCAGTTGGCAAAGATTGCGGGAGAAATATCAATAACCTCAGATATGCAGATGACACCCACTCTTATGGCAGAAAGCAAAGAAGAACTAGAGAGCCTCTTGATGAAAGTGAAAGAGGAGAGTGAAAAAGTTGGCTTAAAGCTCAACATTCAGAAAACGAAGATCATGGCATCCTGTCCCATCACTTCATGGGAAATAGATGGGGAAACAGTGGCTGACTTTATTTATGGGGGGCTCCAAAATCACTGCAGTTGGTAACTGCAGCCATGAAATTAAAAGACACTTAGTCCTTGGAGGGAAAGTTATGACCAACCTAGACGGCATATTAAAAAGCAGAGACATTACTTTGTCAACAAAGGTACATCTAGTCAAAGCTATGGTTTTTCCAGTAGTCATGTATGGATGTGAGAATTGGACTATAAAGAAAGCTGAGTGCTGAAGAATTGATGCTTTTGTACTATAGTGCTGGAGAAGACTCTTGAGAGTCCCTTGGACTGCAAGGAGATCCAACCAGTCATCCTTAAGGAGATCAGTCCTGAATGTTCATTGGAAGGACTGATGTTGAAGCTGAAACTCCAGTAATTTGGCCACCTGATGTGAAGAGCTGACTCATTTGAAAAGACTCAGAGGCTGGGAAAGATTGAGGGCAGGAGCAGAAGGGGATTACAGAGGATGAGATGGTTGGATGGCATCATTGACTCAATGGACATGAGTTTGGGTAAACTCTGGGAATTGGTGATGGACAGGGAGGCCTGGCATGTTGCAGTCCATGGGCTCGCAGAGTCGGACATGACTGAGCGACTGAACTGAACTGAAATCTTAGAGGTTCAGTAATCTAGTCTAGATATTTTACATGAAGCCTTTCGGTTTGAGAAATAAACCTTTGGAAAACAAAGCACAGGTTTTGTGATCTATATGTCAGGCTTTCACTCTATCATTCATTAGCTGTGCTAGTGGTTGAACCATTTGAGCCTCTGCATCCTCATCTGTAAAATGAGGATAAAATTGACATGTGTATTACTGTTGCTATTGTTTAGTCACACACACACACACAAAAAAAGATGTCCTTTTCATTATAGGGGACTGGAATGCAAAAGTAGGAAGTCAAGAAACACCTGGAGTAACAGGCAAATTTGGCCTTGGAATATGGAATGAAGCAGGGCAAAGACTAATAGAGTTTTCCCAAGAAAATGCATTGGTCATAGCAAATACCCTCTTCCAACAACACAAGAGAAGACTCTACACATGGACATCACCAGATGGTCAACAGCGAAATCAGACTGATTAAATTCTTTGCAGCCAAAGATGGAGAAGCTCTATACAGTCAGCAAAAACAAGACCAGGAGCTGACTGTGGCTCAGATCATGAACTCCTTATTGCCAAATTCAGACTTAAATTGAAGAAAGTATGGAAAACCACTAGACCATTCAGGTCTGACCTAAATCAAATCCCTTATGATTATACAGTGGAAGTGAGAAATAGATTTAAGGGACTAGATCTGATAGAGTGCCTGCTGAACTATGGACTGAGGTTCGTGACATTGTGCAGGAGATAGGGATCAAGACCATCCCCATGGAAAAGAAAGGCAAAAAAGCAAAATGGCTGTCTGAGGAGGCCTTACAAATAGCTGTGAAAAGAAGAGAAGTGAAAAGCAAAGGAGAAAAGGAAAGATATAAACATCTGAATGCAGACTTACAAGAATAGCAAGAAGAGATAAGAAAGCCTTCCTCAGTGATCAATGCAAAGAAATAGAGGAAAACAACAGAATGGGAAAGACTAAAGATCTCTTCCAGAAAATTAGAGATACCAAGGGAACATTTCACGCAAACATGGGCTCGAGAAAGGACAGAAATGGTATGGACCTAACAAAAGCAGAAGATATTAAGAAGAGGTGGCAAGAATACACAGAAGAACTGTACAAAAAAGAGCTTCACAACCCAGATAATCACGATGGTGTGATCACTCACCTAGAGCCAGATATCCTGGAATGTGAAGTTAAGTGGGACTTAAAAAGCATCACTACGAACAAAGCTAGTGGAGGTGATGGAATTCCAGTTGAGCTATTTCAAATCCTGAAAGATGATGCTGTGAAAGTGCTACACTCAATATGCCAGCAAATTTGGAAAACTCAGCAGTGGCCACAGACCTGGAAAAGATCAGTTTTCATTCCAATCCCAAAGCAAGGCAATGTCAAAGAATGCTCAAACTACCACACAATTGCACTCATCTCACACTCTAGTAAAGTAATGCTCAAAATTCTCCAAGCCAGGCTTCAGCAATATGTGAACTGTGAACTTCCTGATGTTCAAGCTGGTTTTAGAAAAGGCAGAGGAACCAGAGATCAAATTGCCAACATTTGCTGGATGGTGGAAAAAGCAAGAGAATTCCAGAAAGACATCTATTTCTGCTTTATTGACTATGCCAAAGCCTTTGACTGTGTGGATCACAATAAACTGTGGAAAATTCTGAAAGAGATGAGAATACCAGACAACATGACCAGCCTCTTGAGAAACCTATATGCAGGTCAGGAAGCAACAGTTAGAACTGGACATGAAACAACAGCCTGGTTCCAAATAGGAAAAGGAGTACGTCAAGCCTGTATATTGTCACCCTGCTTATTTAACTTCTATGCAGAGTACATCATGAGAAAGGCTGGGCTGGAAGAAGCACAAGCTGAAATCAAGATTTTCAGGAGAAATATCAATAACCTCAGATATGCAGATGACACCACCCTTATGGCAGAAAATGAAGAGGAACTAAAAGCCTCTTGATGAAAGTGAAAGAGGAGAGTGAAAAAGTTGGCTTAAAGCTCAACATTCAGAAAACGAAGATCATGGCATCTGGTCCCACCACTTCATGGCAAATAGATGGGGAAACAGTGGAAACAGTGTCAGACTTTACTTTTGGGGGCTCCAAAATCACTGCAGATGGTGATTGCAGCCATGAAATTAAAAGACGCTTACTCCTTGGAAGGAAAGTTATGACCAACCTAGATAGCATATTCAAAAGCAGAGACATTACTTTGCCAACAAAGGTCTGTCTAGTCAAGGCTATGGTTTTTTCAGTGGTTGTGTATGGGTGTGAGAGTTGGACTGTGAAGAAAGCTGAGCGCCGAAGAATTGATGCTTTTGAACTGTGGTGTTGGAGAATACCCTTGAGAGTCCCTTAGACTGCAAGGAGATCCAACCAGTCCATTTCTGAAGGAGATCAGCCTTGGGATTTCTTTGGAAGGAATGATGCTAAAGCTGAAACTCCAGTACTTTGGCCACCTCAGGCGAAGAGTTGACTCATTGCAAAAGACTCTGATGCTGGGAGGGATTGGGGGCAGGAGGAGAAGGGGATGACAGAGGATGAGATGGCTGGATGGCATCACTGACTCGATGGACGTGAGTCTGAGTGAACTCCGGGAGTTGGTGATGGACAGGGAGGCCTGGCGTGCTGCGATTCATGGGGTCGCAAAGAGTGGGACATGACTGAGAGACTGAACTGAACTGAACTGATTGTTTAGTCACTAAGTTGTGTCTGACTCTTTTGAGATCCAATGGACTGTATCCTGCCAGGCTCTTCTGTCCACAGGATTTCAGAGGCAAGAATGCTAGAGCCGGTTGCCATTTCCTTCTCCAGGGGATCTTCTCGACCTAGAGATTAAACCTGCATTCCTTGCTTGGGCAGTGGATTCTACCACTGAGCCACCTGGGAACATGTGTATTTATTACAATTGTGTTCAAATAAAACCACAGGTATAGCATGTGGCAAGGCTTCTGCGGCAGCTTGGCGGTAAAGAATCTGCCTGTAATGCAGGAGACAGTGGAGATGCGGGTTCGATTGTTGGGTGGGGAAGATCCCCTGGAGGGGGAAATGGCAACCTACTCCAGTCTCCTTGCCTGGAAAATCCCACGGGAGAGAAGCCTGGAGGGCGATAGTCCATAGGGTCGTAAAGAGTCGGACAGGACTGAGTGATGGCGCACACACTAGCAAGAGGCATATAGTAATTAGTTATAAATGTTATTTCTCTGCTTCAATCTCCTTTTCTGAGATGCCAGGAAATACTTATTTTATCATGCCCATTGACTAATCCTTTTAAACATCTGCACGTAATGAGTAATATTCATGTTTAATGTTACATGATTTTTATGTAACACATTATTTAGTGTGAGCAACACTTCCACATCATAATCTAAATTGGTCTTCATCAAGGCCCTGTGAATAAATTAAATGAAGATTCTAATACCAATTGGGCAAATAAATAAAGCATAGGATATAGGTTGGAGGAAATCCATAAAAAGACCCTAAGTCTCCCAGTTCTTGGAAACATAGTGATTCTTCTTCTTCTAGCCATGACAGACTAACTGGTACTAAATCTGTCTTCCTACTGAAGAGTCCATAGGGTAGCAAAGAGTCAGACATACACACACAAAACTGGATGGGTTTTACAAAGACACTGATCTCAGACACTGGAGAATAGGCGATGCAAGACTGTGGTCCTTGAGAGATGAGGGGGTCAAATATTTGCTCTAAACTGCCTAGGTACATTTTCTGCACTGAACCCAGCGAAGTGGAGTCCAAAATAGAGCATGGCTAAGGAGAGGCAAAGACCAGATTTGGGGCTAATTATTTGAGCAGGTATATATGAGGCTCATGGTAATTGAGAGCCTGAATTTGTACAGGGGTGAACCACAAAAGTGTGTGGGGGAGTTCCTCATTATATGTTAGGCTGTGCATGATCAGAACAAGCATACAAGCCTAGAGGAGTAGCTGCTGCTCTAGATATGAGAAGTAAATAGAAATTGTTGTGATTCCACAGGACAGAGGATGTTAAAGTTTTGTCCCTTGCAGTGGGCAGATATTGCTGTGCATCCAACTGAGACCAAAAGGATTATATATAGAAGCAAAAAAAAAAAAAAAAAAAGAAAGAAATCAATGAAATTTTCAAAAATAAAAGAGAAATTGAACTAAAATTCAGTTCCTAGCAAACATTAATAAAATTGATAAACCCCCATCAAGACTGACTTTAAAATTAAAAAAAAAAAATGAGTTAATGAGACAGTTTTACACCCCCTGCTTTTTCCCTACACGATCTGTCTCATTAATAGAGAAGGAAATCTGGAGGCAGGACTTTCCTTAATGGCTTATGACTTCTCAAGATATTTCCCCATGGACTAAAAGTGCAAAATTAGAAAAAAGATTCTAAGGCCCTGAACTTCTCTGGCATCCTAGATCTAGATCACTCTTCTACATCATCCCTTATGGAGCTCATAGTTCCCCTGCAAAGAAAGAAGAGCAGATTTCCATCTAACAGAGAAGCTAGTGGAGGTTCAGAGACTCCAGTTTCATGGACAAGTTCAAACATCTGAAAAAACACTGAGGCAGAACAAGGACCACATTTTAACTATTTTCATATTTTTTTTAAAAAAGTCAGAAAAGCAGTACTGCAGACTTTTCCCCACCATCTATTAGTGATTATTCTTGGCTAAGAATGATTTTGTTTCTTTGAAGATAATTTGCTTATTATTAAGGGAAGAACATTTCCATTACTTTAAGCAATCAACATGCACCAATAAACAGGGCTCTTTGTCTCAGCAAGACTGCAAGTTCTTTGTCTTTTTCGTTTCAAATTAAATCAAATATAGAAGCAAATTTTAGGGGTTGCTTAACTTAAATGAAATGTAAACATATATGAAACTAAAGAAAATTAAAACTCCATCTAGATTCCTGTATTTCAATGAGCTCATTAGTCAACAGAAATGAATGAAACTATAACAAGGTAACATGAGTCACTAAAAAAAATAACATATCAATCATTTTTAATTAGCATACTTTTTGTAACCTTAAATAGTTTCCTTCCTGTTTCAAAGGAGTCCTTTCAGCTACTGTATAATTTTTGTTTTGAATTCAAGTGATAAGGATCTTAATTACAGTTTGTTTTTCAGTTTCCCCCCTCCCTGTTTAAGAGTAAAGGAAAGGAGAAAGGGAGGGTCATATTTCTCACCCAAGATAAACCCTCAGTAGAAAGGAGAAAGGAGGTTAGAACGTTTGGCTCTGGTTCTGAAATATTCATTCCTGGAAATGCTTAGTATATCGAGAAGATACTAATCCCTCATCATCTCTAATTCCCCCTTTCTCTAGTTCTTATTTCAAACTAGATGCTGGAGTCAGATTGCTTGGGTTCAGATCATTACCAGCTGTACAACCTTGAGCAAATCACTTAACCTGTGTGGGCTTTATGTTTTTGCCTTTATAGATGGGCTGCTGTGAAGACTAAATGAGTTAATATATGAAAAGTTCTTAGAAGAGCATACGGCTTGGTAAGTATTTGCTACTGATATTATTGCTATTAATCAACTTCTTTGCAAATTTCTCCTCTTATCCTGACACCACTTTAATTCAGAGAGGCCTCTGGGTAAATAATTAAAACCTTGGGTTTGGCATCAGAAAATTTAGGTTTGAATTTTGGCCACACTACTCATCCACTGTGTGATCTTACTTTACCTTTCAGAATTTAGTTTCATTACCTTTAAACTGAAGATAGATTTTGTTTCTGTCTTGGAGGGGTGTTCTTCTACTTTGTTCACTCCGGGCTATCCCTTGACTCTGTCTAACCTTATTGTATACACTCATTCAGACTCAAAAGTTAACTCCAGTGTACAACTGTCTCAATATCTCTTTTTTTCTGAGTACTCATAGCCCTATCTCAATCTATCTCTCCTCTTACCTTGGTTTACAGCTGTTTATGAAGTTAACATGCTTCTTTTCTGCTAATCTACAAGCCGCTTGAGGGAACAACTCAAGTGATACTCCTTTTAATCAAGTCATTATTGCTGATCAAATCGACTTGGTCCCACAAGACACAGGCAGCATGGAAAAGGTCATGGGTGCTGCCATAGAAATTCAGTGACCTCCAGTGACCTTAAAAATGAAGATATACGCCATAACACCTTGTGTCACTTCTCAACCTGCTTGTTTTGATCAAAACTGTATCCTATGGGAAGAACAACCTTCTGCAAGTATTTCACGTAATACTGACTTTCAAGATCATTTTTCATTTTAGTTTCTTTGTTTTTCACCATGCATATCCCCTCCTTCATATTCATATCTACTGGAAGAAGTTTGTTAATTTCTTCCTTGGACCTCCCCATTCATCCATCCAATAATTGATTGTCACTCTCCTATAATGCAAAAGACTGTGCCAGTTGATAAAACTATAAAAATAATATCAATAGCACACCTCCCTAGCCCTCCAAGAGGTACTGGGGTAATTTAGTGTTGTTATTGAGATGCTCAGTTGTGTCCCACTCTTTGCAACCCCATGCTTCCTTGTCCTTCACTATCCCCCAGAGTTTGTGCAAATTCATGTCCATTGAGTCGGTGATGCCATCCAAGCATCTCATCCTCATTGCCCCCTTCTTCTCATGCCCTCAATCTTTTCCACCATCAGGGTCTTTTCTAGTGAGTCAGCACTTAGCATCAAGTGGCCAAAGTACTGGAGCTTCAGCTTCAACATCACTCCTTCCAATGAACAAATTAGTGTAGAAAAAATTAAATCCAATTCATTTAAAATTGATTGAGCATATCTAGTTCTGAGGAGTGAAGAGGGGTAAAATATCAGTCTTGAGTTTACAAGCCTAGGGAGGGAAATCAACCTTTAGAAAGTCTTGGAAGTGTGACAGCTGTTGAAATGCAAATATTGGGCAGATACAGAATAAAATGCGTGCTCTGCCACCTGAGGACTGGGTGGCATGGAGAAGTTTCTCAGCTGCTCTACTCTTCACTTCTCTTACTTGTTAAGTGGGGTGATCCAGTATTACACAGTGTTGCTTTGACACCAAGCAAGATCATGTGGATAAAGAACTTACTTCTTATATGGAAACTGTTTTTAGAATTCTTATGCTGATACTGTTCTTGTAGAATGACTGTGAAAAGCAAATGGAATAATGGATGAAACATCCAGCACATAGCAGATGTTGAATACTTGTTAGGTTTCCTCTTTTTTTTCCCAGTAACTCATTTGGTCAGGGTAGTTGCCATATTATAGCTCCTAAAGGGGATCCTTTAGGAGTTCCTTGACCACCTTATCTTCTCTCTCTTCAGGTTTCTGCATGCAGTAGTTCAGTCTTGCTGTCATCTCAGACTCCCGCACTATTGTGAAAAACTTGATGGACTAGTCCTTATCACAGAGTAAGACAAGACCATTATTCCAACTCCTGGCAAGTCAAGTACCACAATATAGTCCTCTGTGGCCCCACCTCCTGGACCGCATCCACACATTGGTTCCCTGAGAGGTAGATTAAGATGTGATCAGCAACCGGGCACATCGCATCAGTGTCTTCAAAATCAAAGTTACAAAAGGAAGCAGAAATCACCCAAGGAATGGAAATTGGGAGGTGTGTGGCTCTAAATTTCTTTTAAACCAAACACAATCTGCCTCTTCAAGTATTCATTTTTTTGTTCATCATATACAATAATTTATTCACCATACATTAACTGAGGGTGCACTATAGGCTTAGATTTGTACTTAGTGATGAAGAATTAGAGATGGAGAAGGCACTATCTCAGCTCTCAACGACCTCAGAATTTAGTAGAAAAGACTAACAAAGAAATATTAAAATTCACTTAAGTGTTATATGAGAACATACAAGTTGGAATTCTCTCTGGCCATGTAAGGAAAGGTTTCATTAAAGATGTAACATTTGTTTCTTGCTTTGCAGAGTGAGTAGGAGTTGAACCTATTTCATTTAATAAATATTTATTGAGCAACTGGCAATATATATTGACAATGTGCTAACTTTTGAGCTACAAAAATTAACATGACATTGTCTGAACTATCAAAGGAGCTCACAGTCTAGTAGTTGATCATGTGGTTATTTCTAGAAAGAGAGGAATTCAGAGCTGTTGGAAGTGAGGTTGACATCTGATTCAAGGTGTTCTATACTCCATGCTAAGGTACTTAGAGGAGAATTTGGACATTAGCTTTTTTAGAAAACAGACAACCATAAAGGTGTTTTAAAGTAGGAGTCAAAGCTATGGTTTTTCCAACATTCATGCTTGAATGTGAAGTAGACCATAAAGAAGGCTGAGCACTGAAAAATTGATGCTTTCAAACTTGGTGCTGGAGAAGACTCTTGAGGGTCCCTTCAACAATAAAGAGATCAGACCAGTCAATTCTAAAGGAAATCAACCTTGAATATTCATTGGAAGGACTGATGCTGAAGCTCCAATACTTTGCCCATCTGATGTGAAGAGCTGACTCATTGAAAAAGACCCTGTTGCAGGGGAAAATTGAGGACAGGAGAAGTGGGTGACAGAGGATGAGACGGTTGGATAGTATTACTGACTCAGTAGACATGCGTTTGAGCAAACTCAGGGAGATAGTGATGGACAGAGAAGCCAGCATGCTGCAGTTCAGGGGGTTGCAAAGAGCTAGCCAAGACTTAGGACTGAACAACAATAACAAAGATGAATACATGCTGCTATTCCTATTCCCAAATGAGAGAAGGGTGATCTAGAACAGCTTCTTTAAGTGGAGTTCATGAACCAGCAACGCAGCATTAAGTGGAGCTGCTTAGCAATGCAGAACCCCAGGGCCAGCTCAGAGCTACTGAATCAGGATCTTTCTGTGAACAAGATCCGCAGTGAACACACAATTCATGAGCCTGTTAAAGTCTGAGAGACATTTGCCTATGAATTCAAGCAACATACTCATGGCCACATAGCTGATCAATGGTCAGACACTGATCTCCTGACTTTCCATCTCAATGCTCTTTTTCCTTCCAAGCCCATTCTTCAAGTATTTCTATAACCACTTAACAATGACGAAGTGGGGCAGGATTTCTAGTTTCCCCTCCCTCAAGGCTTGAAGAGGGAGATCAGGTCCCTCTGGCAAGGACAAGTCTGATGCGGAATCCTATCCTGGCCAAAACAGCATTTGGCAAAAATATTTAGTATCCCGAGATTCCTCCATATCAGTGGTTGTTTCAGTTCCAATTCCTGCATTGTCCCAACAGATATTTTGTACTAAAAAAAAAAAAAAAAAAAGTCTATCTTTAAAGCGAAGAAGATACTAGATCTGAAGGAATTTATATTATCCTGATGAGCAGATATTTCCTTCAGGAACCACTCCAAGTCCAAGGTTTTACCCGTGGCAGAAGAGAGGCTGACTACGACAGTGCCCTGGGCTTGCATGCAGCAGGAGAGGGGGGTGACAGAGGCACCAAGACAGGGGACAGAGCCGCATCTGCGAGAGCAAGGAAGTCTTTGGCAGAGGAAGGTGAGGGTCTCTCATGCGTCTCAGGGTGCTTGAGAATGGCTGGGGACACAGGACTTATAAAAAAAGGTTGCGTGAGCTATGTTTTCCTACAATCCCTCTAAATGTTTGCAAGTTAAGTAAATCTTGGAATTTCTGTCCAGGATAAGCTTCTTTACATATGCTGATACTCCAGAACTGAGCCATGCATTTTGTTTTACACAGAATTAAAAACAAAACACTTTTCTTAAGGCTTTTGTTTAAACTTAGAGCTGGTTTATAAGGACGTGCCTCTCCTCAGTGAACCAAGCCTCCCAGGATTCGTGTGTTTGTATAGTTCCCTAGATCTAGGCTGGCACCATGGCTCGTTCTTGACCAGTAGGATCCAAGAGGAGTGTTGCTCTGTGATTCTGAGAAGCCTTGCAGCTTCTGCTGGCATTTTTTTGGAACATCTCTTATGAAGCTTTATACAATTCCATTTAACGTTACCACATTCCTATGAATGAGTGAATTAAGTACAAAAAAGACAATATCCTAAAGCCGTGTATTACAATAAGGAACAAAACAAATAAGACTGCTACTCTCAGAGAGCTCATAGTTGACTTCCTCTACACCATCTCTCCTAAGCATCCTCTTTTACTTCCTTGTCGTATCATCTCACGAAGTTTAGACAGGACCTTAAAACCCCATACCTCAACTTGTACACAGCCAGCTAGAATTCTCCCTAACCTTGGATTTTTCACCTTCTAGTACACTTAGCATTTTGCTACTCATCACCAAGTTAATCACCCTATAATATGATCAAGTCTGGGCTACTGCCATGAGACCAATGTGATGCATTCGATGATCACAGGTGAAGTCAGAAGGTGTTGATTGACTAAGAACCACTGTTGAGATTGTCAGTGAGTTTAGGACAGTAGGCATTATTCAGCATAACAACTAAAAGCATAAGAACAAAACGAACATCATTCAGCAAAAGAACTAAGAACTAAAAACTAAAGAGTGTACAATGTCTGGATTTGATACAACAGAATAGAGAAGTTCCAGTGGTGAGGAGGTCCAGATCCAGATAGCGAAGATGCATATGGATGGAGTTAAATGGAACCAATGTCACTGAAATTTGGGAAGTTTAAGAGATGATAACAGGATGTTGTGTGTTAGCCACTAATAAATATGTCTCTGTTAAAAAAAAAAAAAAAAGTACTCCATAGGATAATAAGACTTGGGGTGTAGAGTAAAATTATGAGTCAAGTACCAGGCATCTCTGATGAGTGTGGTGAAATGACCAGGAAGACACTGGATAAGCCTGGAAGATATCCTAGATGGCAGAGTAAAATTAGTTTTGGAGGAGGGTGGGGAAGTCACGGGGCTTCCCTGGAGAAGTAATGATTAGGGAGGAGCTCTATGCAACTAGAAGGATTTGAACCTCTTTACTCTCAGGCCTGGGATGTTTGTTTACTAGATGCAAAGACCTGGACTGGGATGAAGGAGGATAAAGCAGCCTTCAGTCAGAGGTGTCCTTGAGAGGGAACATCCCGAGGGGATAATTTCCTCAGAATCAGACCCTACAGAGCAGTGCTTATGGTAGATGATATTTTCCCCACAGAAAACAGTTTTTTTTTTACTGATACTTTTATTTTTATTTTTATTTTTTTTAACTGTGCCATACAGCACGTGGAATGTTAGTTCCCCAACCAGGGATCAAACCCGGGCCCCTTGCATTGGAAGCTCAGAATCTTAACCATGAGACTCCCAGGGAAGTCACTCACTGCACACTTTCTTGATCACATTTATGGGAATTTAGTTTCACAATCAAGAATCTTTGAGGGAAAACAAAGTAATTTTTTCTATTGCCAAGCCATCGATTCTTTGTATTTTTAATAGCTAGTTATTACCATGGTGGCTACCTTGTGATTTTTCTTGTTGCCCTACCTCCTGTCAGATTTGCTGACATTTGCGTCTTCAATATCTCCCTCATTAGAAGGCAAAACACAAAACTGAAAGAGGGGAGTAACCATGTTGCTGTGTGTTGTCTATTTCTTGATCTATTCCTTTCAGATCTCTCGTCTAATTTGATTTTTGTAATAAGCCTGAAACCTTACCAGCGCAAGTCACTGGGTGAGATTTTTGAAACAGACTATCCCAACCCCAGAAATGACGCTGCAGTACCCCTGCGGTAAGGCCAAAAAATTTGCATTTCTAACAACTTTCCAGGTGATGTTAATGCTGCCAGTCCAGGAACACCCACTTTGAGAATCACTGGTATACCTAATTCAGGGGATATGTGAGCAAATCTAATTACATGGCCTTAGGAAAGGTACTTAAACTCTTTGACTCTGTTTCTTTATCAGTCATAGAGGAATATGAACAATGACTTCCTCTGCATATAGTTGCAATGGTTAAGGGAATTAATGCATGTGGAATCTCTTTGTTAACCAAAGGCTATAAAAAAATTAGACTCCCTCTATTTTAAAGTGGGAAATTCAAGAAGAAAATTTGATTACTTTTAAAATTATGTGAATTATGATGTGTTAATTGATAGGGGTGGGAAAACGGCACTGAAATTAGATCCCAGTTTTCTCACTCTAAATTCAATGATATCTTCCATAATCCTTTAACAAACACATAGGCTGAACAGAAGCAGCTCATATGAAAATATTTGATTCTGCTACTGCTCTATCATTTCTTTATTTACTATTTATACTTTGCCAAGTGACTGAAGACTTCCACATTTTTAATCACTAACATATTCTCCTTATGGAAACTCAGGATTTATATAGTCAACTACCTTACTGATTCAACTGGATACACTTAACTATTTCACATACACCTTTACAAAATCAGAAAAATTCAAACTATTGCTTTTTTCCCCCACTTCCACACCTAGACTCCCCCATCAGTAATACCACTCTCTTCCTAACTGCTCAACCTGAACAATTTCCTTTTCCACAGCTCTCATTTAACCATTAGTCAGAAAGTGTCTACCACCATCTTATCTCCCCTAAAATACGACAATAGTCTTTCAAATGGTGTCAGTATCTTTGCTTGTTGTCATTGGAGCAGCCAGGGTTATGTTTTAAAGAGGTGATGTTGGATGATGTTCCTCTCTTCTTTAACAATATGCAAAGGCTTCTCATTAAAGTCAGAATAGAATCCACACTTTTTCCAATGGTTCTGCCTGCCTGCGCACCAACTCCTTGCTGGACCACTCTGCCTTCTTGCTTACCACCTTCTCATCGTTTTGCAACTTTTCTGTTTGTCATAAAGCATTATTTTTTCACTGTTTTTTTAAGTGTAATATTTGATAAGTATAGAAGAATAAATGGCAAATATATGTTATTAAGTAATAAATACAAACAAATCCACTACATTATTTAAGAAATAGACCATTTGCTCTTCCTTTACATTTCTCCTCATCCAAATTGCTCATCCCCACACCATCACTACTCTCAGACTTTTCATAATTTCATAATTGTTTATAATATCACTGCTAAAAATAGTGTTTCCATATCTATATTGTCTGCTTGATTTTAAGCTTTATAAAAATGGTGCCATGTGGTAAGTAATCTTCAGCAATTTGCTTTTTACCTTATACTTTATGTCCCCAAAATATATCCATTTTGCTACAATCACTGTCAGTCTCTCATTTCATCTGCAGATAATATTCCACTGTGTAAGTATACTGTAGTTTATTCTACAGAAACTCATTTTGTTGTTGATGGACTTTTGGGTTGTTTCTACTTTGTATGAACAATGCTCCTATAAGCTTTTGTTTTTAAACATTTCTCTGGTGCATATAGGTAAGGATCAATGAATTGTGACTGTTGTATTATGAAGAAAGCAAAAGTTCTTTACACAATGGTGCCAAATTGTTTTCCAAATGGTTCTGTCAATGTGTATTCCCACAGCAGCATAGGAATTCTCTTTAAATCCCATCTATTTCAAGCCTGCATATATTCGAATTCTTAATTTTTGCCAGTTTAGTAGGTACAAATTAGTATCTCAGTTTAGTCACAAATTATGTTTCCCTTTAATGATAAGATTAAGAAGATTGGGCATAATTTGTGTGTATGTTAAAAAAAATATGACACGATATTCACCCTCTTAGCAAAAATTTAAGTGTACAGTACAGTAGTGTTAATTATACAGATTTATTATACAGTTCAGTTCAGTTGCTCAGTCATGTCCTACTCTTTGCAACCCCATGAATCGCAGCAGGCCAGGCCTCCCTGTCCATCACCAACTCCCGGAGTTCACTCAGACTCACGTCCATCGAGTCAGTGATGCCATCCAGCCATCTCATCCTCTGGTGTCCCCTTACCCTGCCCCCAATCCCTCCCAGCATCAGAGTCTTTTCCAATGAGTCAACTCTTCGCATGAGGTGGCCAAAGTACTGGAGTTTCAGCTTTAGCATCATTCCTTCCAAAGAAATCCCAGGGCTGATCTCCTTCAGAATGCACTGGTTGGATCTCCTTGCAGTCCAAGGGACTCTCAAGGGTCTTCTCCAATACCACAGTTCAAAAGCATCAATTCTTCAGCGCTCAGTAGATCTCTAGAATGATTCCATCTTTCATGAATGAAAGCCTATATCCATCAAACAGCAACTTCCCATTTTCCTTTCCATACAGCCCTGGCACCAGCCAGTCTGCTATCCGCCTCTATAAGTGGAATCATGCAATATCTGTCCTTCTGTGACTTATTTTGTTTAGTGCAGTGTCTAAAATGTTCATCCATGTTATCATATATTTCAGAGTTCCCTTTATTTTTAAAATCAAGTAATATTCCATGGAATACATATGCCACATTTTCTCTAACAATTCATCCAGTGAAGAACATCTTGGCTATTGTAAATAGTACTGTAATGAACAGAGCACTGCTAATATATCTTCACGATGTTGATTTCAGTTCTTTCAAATAAATTCTCAGAAGTGGAACTGCCAGATCATATGGTAGGTCTATTCTCAATTTGATTTTGTGGGGGTTGAGGGGGTTCCTTACAGTTTTCCTTAGCAGAAACACCAGTTTGCCTTCCCATGAGCAGTGTATAAAGATTCTAATTTCTCCATATCTTCACCAAGTTCTGTTGTATTTTTTAAATAGTCCTCATGAAAGATGTGATATGATATCTTATTTTGGTTCTCATTTGCATTGCCTTAATGATTAGTGACAATGAGCATCTTTTTTATATATCAGTTGGCTATGTATATACTTCTTTTCAAAAAAATGTGTATTCATGTCCTTAGCCAATTTTTAAACTAAGCTATTAGTAATTTTGCTATTTAGTTCCAGGTGTTCCTTTTATGTTGTGGTGATTGACTTCTTATTAGATATATAATTGTATATGTTCTCTTCCATTCCATAGGTGGCCTTTTTGTGCTGTTAGTTAGATATGCAGTTTTCTCAACTCCATTTGTTGGCGATACCATCCTTTACTCATTTTGCAGTTTGGTACCCTTGTTGAAGATCATTTGACTATATATGTGAGTTTATTTCTGAGTTCTCTATTCTGCTTCGCTAATCAGTATGCCTGTCCTTATCCAGTATGGCATCATCAACTCAATGGACATGAACTTGAGCGAATTCTGGGAGATAGTGAAGGACAGGAAAGCTTGGCATGCTGAAATCCATGGGCTTGCAAAAAGTTGGACACAACTAAATGATTGAACAACAACACTACTGCTTTAATTACTGTAGGCTTTGGTTTAATTACTGATATACTTTGATATCAGGAAGTATGAAGCCTCCAACTTTGTTCTTCTTTCCTCAAGACTATTGTGAGTATTTGGGGTCATTTGTAATACCATGTGAATTTTGGTTTTTTTAAATTTTCTAAACAATATGCCAATGATATTTTGATAAATACTGCATTGAATCAACAAATTACATGGTGTAGTGTGCGTATTTTAGCAATATTAAGTCTCCAATCTATGCACACAGGGCGCTTTCCATTTATTTGTATCTCAATTTCTTTCAGCAGCATTTTGTAGCTTTCAGTGTACAACTCTTTTACTTGTTTATTCCTAAGATTTTTTTTTTTTATTTTGGTTCCATTGTAAACAGGATTGCTTTCTTAATTTCCTTTCAAGATTGCTCACTGTTAGGTTATAGAGTGAAACTGACTTTTGTATGTTGATTTTGCAGCCTGTAACCTTGTTTCCATCTACTTTTTAATTCATTTATTAATTCTAATAGCTATTTTGTGGAACTTTAGGGCTTGCTACATATAAAATGACGTCATCTGAAACAAAATAATTTTACTTCTTATTTTCTGATTTGGATGCTCTTTATTTCTTTTTTCTTGTCGAATTGATTGGTAAGGACTTCCAGTACTGTGTTGAATGGGTGTGGTTGAGAGTAGACACACTTGCCTTCCTGATTTTAGAGGAAAAGCTTTTAGCTTTTCAACCCTGAGTATGATGTTAACTATAGTTGTTTGTTTTTTTTTAATATATTGACTTTATTATATTAGTATGTCTGCATTATTTTCTTCTGCTAAATCTGGGCTTAGTTTTTTCTTTTTTCTAGTTTCTTGAGGTGTAAAATTTGTTCATTTGAGATCTCCTTTTTTAAAAAAAATTCGTGGGAGTATAGTTGCTTCACAACGTTGTCTTAGTTTCTACCGTACAGGAAAGTGGATCTGCTACACATATACATATATCCCTTCCTGTTTGGCTTTCCTTCCCATTTAGGTCAACTTAGAGCACTGAATAGAGATCCCGGTGCTATGCAGTAGGTTCTCATTAGTTATCCATTCTATACACGATATCAGTAGTGTGTATACACCAATCCCAATCTCCCAACTCATCCCAGATCTTTCTTTTTTTAATGTTGATGTTTACCACTGTTAAGTTTCTTCTTCTTATTGCTTTAGCCACATCACATAGATCTTGGTATGTTGTATACACATTTCATTTGTATCGAGATATTTTCTTTTGTTTCTTCTTTGACTCATTGGTTGTTGAAGAGTATGTTGTTTAATTCACACGTATTTGTGAGTTTTCCAGTTTTCCTTCTGATTCAGTAGCTTCATTTCAATGTAGTCTGAAGAGATCTATGGTATCATATCACTCTTCATAAAGGCTTTGTAAAGACTTGCTTTGTGTCCTAACAAGTGATCTACACTGGACAGTGTTCTCCATGTGCTTGAGAGGAACTCATATGTTGCTGCTGTTGGGTAAACATCCTGCATATGTCTGTTAGGTCCGTTTTTGTCTCTAGTTTTGTTCAAGTTCTCTGTTCCCTTACTAATCTCCCGTCTCGGTGTTGTACCCATTATTAAAAGTTGGATATTGAAACCTCTTATTATTTATGTGTTGTTGTAAATTTTCCCTTCAGTTCTGTCAATGTTTGCTTTATGTATTTGAATGCTTTGATGCTGAGTACATATATATTCATAAATGTTAAATCTTCCTGGTGAATTAACCCTTTTAGTCATTGTATAGTAATGTCCTTCTTTATCTCTTCTGACTAACTTTGATTTAAAATCTACTTTATCCAATCAGTATGAACACTGCTGCTTTCTTATGATTACCATTATTACCATTTAGATGTAATATCATTTTACATCCTTTCGCTTTTAGTCTATGCATCTTTGGTAATATGAAGTTATTCTCTTGTAGATGGCTAGATACCATAGAGTTTGATTTTGATTGAACTGTTTAATTGATTTACATTTCAAGTGATAACTGATAGGAAAGAACTTGCTCTTGTCCTTTTGTTTATTATTATCTGTCTGTCCTGCAGCTTTTTTGTCCTAATTTTCCTCTGCTCCTATCTTCCTATGTGCTTTGTTAATTTTTTGTAGTGGCATGTTTTTATTCTCTTCTCATTTTCTTTTCTGAATCTTCTACAGTTATTTTCTTTGTGGTTATTTTGGGACTTAACATAAAACATCTCATAAAAATCTATTTTAAGTTGATAACAAATTATGTATAAAACTTTACTTTTTATTGCTCCTCTTCCCACAGTTTATTTTATTTATATCACAAACTTTATTTTTATATTTTATATCCATTAACATTTTAATAGTTATTGTTTTTATATTTGTGTTTTAACTTCTATTCCTGAATTAAAAGTGATTTATACACTTACATTGCAGTATTATAGGATTCTGTATTTGTCTATATATTCACCTTTCTCAGTAAGCTTTATACTTTCAAATGCTTTTTGTGCTGCTGAGTAGTGTCTTTTCATTTAAACTGGACAGCTCCCATTAACATTTCTTGTAAAGTGGGTCTAGTGTTGATGAAATCCTTCAGCTTTTGTTTTTCTGGAAAAAGATAATTTTCTCCTTCATTTTTGAAGGGAATTTTGCCAGGTTAAGTGCTCTTGGTTGGCAGGTTTTGTTTTTGTTTTTTTTTTTAATTTCCTAGTACTTTGAATATATCATCCTACTTCTTTCCGAAATGCAAGGTTTCTGCTGAGAAATGTGCTGTCTTATCAAGGTTCCACTGTATATAACAAATTGCTTTTTTGTGTTTTGCTTTAGAATCTATCTTTGTTTTGAATTTTGACGATTGATTATAATGTGCCTCAATGTGGTCTTAACTTTAGTTCATCTCATTTGAAGTTCTCTGGGCCTTTGAAATCTGAATATCTATTACCTTCCCTCAATTTGGAAAGTTTTAACCATAATTTCTTAAAATAATTGTGTTGTCCCTTCTCTCTCTCTTCTCCTTCTATGAATCCCATAGTGTTATTCTTTTCTTTCTTGAACATTTATTTGTGTCCGACTCTGTGTGACCCTGTGAACTGTAGCCCACCAGGCTCCCCTGTCCATGGAAGAGGACAAGAGTACTGTAGTGGGTTACCATTCCATTTTCCAGAGGTATTTGGTATTTCCAGGGGATATTTCCACCCCAGGGACTGAACCTGGGTCTCCTGCCTTACAGGCAGATTCTTTACCATCTGAGACACCAGGGAAGCCCTCATAATGCCTATCCTGGCTCATTTTATGATATTCTATAAGTCTCTTAGGTTTTCTTCACTGTTTTTCTTTCATTTTTTTTTTTTTTTTATTTCTCTCACTGGATATTTTCAAACAATCTGTCTTTGGATTAGCTGATCCCTTCTTTTCCTTGATCAAGTCTGTGGTTGAACACATTCAGCAAATTTTAGAATTCAGCTATTTCTTTCTTCAGTTCCAAAATTTCTGTTTGGTTCCTTTTTATATTTTCCAACTCTGTTGATAATATCATTTTGTTTGCATATCACTTTCTTGAATTTACTGAGCGTCTTTATGATGATTATCTTGAACTTTTTGTCAGATAATTCATAGTCCTCTGCTTCTTTAGAGTTGATTTTCAGAGATTTTTTCTGATTGGCCACATCTCCCTGTTTCTTAATGTGCTTCACATTTTGTGCTTGTATTCTTACATTTGAAAAAACCAGTTATCTCTTCAATCTTTATAGAGTGGTGTCTTAGAGAAGAAAAGCTTTGCCAGTCAGCTCAGCTAGATATTCTGGGGGCTACTCAAACATTTTCTTTGGGTTTATGCTAAATTCCCAAGTACAGGAATTTGCCAGTTTCCTCTTATTCTCTCTGGTGTCTGTTTTTGCAGTACTGCAGGTTCTCTGAAACTGCCCCAAACCGGCCAGCTCTGATTTTCAGAGGCCCCCAAGCTTCTAGTGTATGCTGGGCTCAGTCTCCACTCTGAGTCAAGTGAGACAGAAACAAGACAACCCACACAGAACGTTGAATACACACTCCACTCTTCTTTTTCCCCCCTCCCACAAAGGAGAGGCCACCAAGCTACATCAGTTTCTGTCCACTGCAGGTCTTCTGGAGCAGCAGTAACTGCCCAGCTCTCTTTTGTCCTCATGGGACTCCAAGGATCTAGTTTCCATCTGTGCTCCAAGACAGGTGAGAAAGAAATTAGTCCTACAGCCAGTTTTTTGAAAATCTGAAACATTGGACAAATGCTTCAATATTTTCCCTTCCTAGGGAGATACTTGGAGTTGGGTGTTTTCTTCCATTTCTTCCACGCTGAACTTACGGGAGGGACAATGGCAAGTGAATGCCATAAATTTTTCTACTGACTTGATCCAGCTAGCTTTAAGCTTGCCTGGGATACAGATAATCTTAACAGTTTTTTTTTTTTTTTTTTTAATTTCTCACAAATGGAACTGATCTAGATATTGTTGAATTAATGTCTTTTTTGGAGGAAAGATGGTCTAGGGCTTTCTATTCTACTATTGTGGTGTCCATGGTTAAGCCTCTTTTAGTAATGTTATTCAGCCTCAGTGTTCCTACTTTAGCAAAATGCTTATTTATTTCTTTTTCCAGTTCATTTAATATATTGGAACCTCTATTTTGTCATCTATTAAATGCATAACAAACTTTTTATTTTCCATACAAGGATTCTATATAACTGAAGTTTACTTTAAAACAACAGTTCCTGAACATCCATCCTTGGACAAATGCCTACTTAGCAGTGTCAAAACTGGAGGAAGATGGAAGTGAGAAAGTGGTAAGATTCACTCTCAACCCTAATGTCCCTCTAACAGGTGGAAGTGAGGACTAATATGACAAGAATTTATCTATATTTAAAACTCTTATAGTTAGCAAAGTTTTCTTATAGCTAGCAAAGTTTAAGTCTTACAGCTGTATGTAAATGCAAATTGTATTTAGGTTGACACTGCTATCGATACTATTGAGAAAGTAGTATTAACTGCAGTGCTTGCAGAAATCAGAGTGGAGGGGTTACTGAAGATGTGTTCTAAGAACCCTATATATTTTGATACAGGTGACTTTAAAAATTAAAATCAATGAGAGATATTTTTATGAATTTATAGAATCAATGAATATATACTTCTTATTGGTAGGTATTTTATGACCATGAGATAATTAGCACCTAACACAATTCCTGGCATGAAGTACGTCCTCCAGAAATGTTAACTGAGGACATATGCATGAACCGAGGCTGCCCATCCTTAGGGACAGATAGGCATGGGTTGAGGAAAATGACTGCAGTGTAAGAAGATGCTTGTAATTCTTTCATTCCATTATAAATCTATGCCTATTTCCTCCAGAACATCTTACAAAAGTCCCCTCAATATAGATCTTGCATTTTTTGTCTTTTCTCTTTAAATGATTTTTCGATCATAATTACTGTTATTACCAAAAATGACCATGTTTAAAATGAACTAGTGCATTACTGGATATTTTGATTGTATTTGTGGCCTACTTTTCCAGTTGTTTGAAACCTCACAGCATTTCCTAATGACAAGAAAGGGGAGGTCGTTAGAGCCCACCACCCACCATAAGCAAGAAGCATTTTAGATGATGGGATCATTATTTGCATATGACAACGAACAGAACATCCTTGTACAGATGAGAGAAACCACAAAACATCTCCCAGGAGTCAGCAAGAACATAGACTAATTCATTCATCTGTCACACTAACTAGGATGCTAATGATTTCTGATATGGTAGATAGGAGACTACAGTTTCTACCATGACATTCATGAACTGCTTTTCTTAGGGCAAGTCACTTACTGTGAAAAGGACGTTTGGGGGCTATGGGTCTTAGGGAGCCCAACTCTATTTTTCTACCTCCTTTCAATGACAGATTTGTTTACCAGGCCACAGAGATGGGCACACAACCCAGTCTGAGTCAATCATAGAATGTCCCATCTCACAGTCACAGTGACCTTTGGGCCTGGACATTTTTTATGCAAGAGCAGGCAAAGAGAAGTCTGTCTATTACACCACTTGGCTGGCAGGCTGAATGAACGTGATTACAGCCTCCCGTCACGTCCCCCATGAAAAAAGGAGAGAGGAAGCATGCTAGGGGAGCTGGGCCTGCCTCTCCCCTAGTTTCCCAGACGGAGTCCTCTGCTTTCATGCATCTCATCTTCAGATTCTATGAACCACCCACATTCCCTTCTGTAAATCTCTTTTTCTTGATCTCTTTGGAGTTGACTTTCTGCTACTTTCAGTGGAAAGAGTCCCGCCTAATACTCTGTGGAACCTGCCAGGCCTTGCCAGCCTTTGGCATCTGCTCTTGCTCTTCTTCTTCTTTGGAATGTTCTCTCCAGAAGCTCCATGACTCTCTCTCTCTTCCTTCTAGTTGGATTAAAAGGCCACCTTCTCAGTGAGGCCTCCCCTGGCCATTCTCTCTGAACTATGCTCACACTTTACCATACTTCCCTTATCAATACCTGCTATATCATGTGATTTACTGAATGACTTTTTGATTGTCTCTCTCTTCAACCAGAATGTAGGTAGGTATGTTTGACTGTTTCATCCACTGCATAAGCCTGGAGCCTAAAAAGACATACAGATAGATATCATGGGGTTTCCCTTTAGTGATTCAGTGGTAAAGAATCTACCTGCCAATGTAGGAGAACTGGGTTCTATCCCTGGTCCCAGGAATATCCCCTGAAGAAGGAAATGGCAACTGACTCCAGTATTCTTGCCTGAAAAATCCACTTGGATAGAGGAGACTGGCAGGCTACAGTCCATGGAGTTGCAGAGTTGGATATGACTTTGAGATTGAACAACAAAGAGATATCAGAGATTAATAAATGTTTATTAAATAAGTGGAAAAATGAATATCAAATATTTACTGTGCAACAGACTAGTTCCAAATAGGAAAAGGAGTACGTCAAGGCTGTACACTGTCAGCCTGCTTATTTAACTTATATGCAGAGTACATCATGAGAAAGGCTGGGCTGGAAGAAGCACAGGCTGGAATCAAGATTGCCGGGAGAAATATCAATAACCTCAGATATGCAGATGACACCACCCTTATGGCAGAAAGTGAAGAGGAACTCAAAAGCCTCTTGATGAAAGTGAACGTGGCGAGTGAAAACGTTGGCTTAAAGCTCAACATTCAGAAAACAAAGATCATGGCATCTGGTCATATCACTTCATGAGAAATAGATGGGGAAACAGTGGAAACAGTGTCAGACTTTATTTTTTTGGGCTCCAAAATCACTGCAGATGGTGACTGCAGCCATGAAATTAAAAGATGCTTACTCCTTGGAAGAAAAGTTATGACCAACCTAGGTAGCATATTGAAAAGCAGAGACATTACTTTGCCAACAAAGGGCCATCTAGTCAAGGCTATGGTTTTTCCAGTGGTCATGTATGGATGTGAGAGTTGGACTGTGAAGAAGGCTGAGCGCCAAAGAATGGATGCTTTTGAAATGTGGTGTTGGAGAAGACTCTTGAGAGTCCCTCCATTCTGAAGGACATCAGCCCTGGGATTTCTTTGGAAGGAATGATGCTAAAGCCGAAACTCCAGTACTTTGGCCACCTCATGTGAAGAGTTGACTCATTGGAAAAGACTCTGCTGCTGGGAGGGATTGGGGGCAGGAGAAGAAGGGGACGACAGAGGATGCGATGGCTGGATGGCATCACTGACTCGATGGACATGAGTCTGAGTGAACTCTGGGAGTTGGTGATGGACAGGGAGCCCTGGCGTGCTGCAATTCATGGGGTCGCAAAGAGTCAGACCTGACTGAGCGACTGAACTGAACTGAACTGAGACACTGTACTCAGAGCTTGATATGTGGAATTTTGTGTAACTGATTTATTCTTTGCCTTTTTTTCGGTAAAGCTGATCTCACGGAAGTGACATATCACATTGACACCATTGAGATAAGAAGACTCTCACCTCCTTGAGGACAGAGGCTACGTCTGCCTTTTCAGTACTGATCCCCACTGCATATTTTAGTGCCTAGAATCTGGAATATATGCAACCATATCCCAAATCTATGAATATGAAATATAACATTTCTTAAACCTAGCTGTGCTTCCCTTGAGTCATGGATCTTTTATAACCTCATGAACATGGCATGGCACAGGATATGACTGCCAGGGCTTCCCTTTTAGGGTTGGCTACTAGATAGCTTTGAGCTAAATGGAGCCCTTGTTTTTAGCCATGGAGTTGGACCAACTCCCCCATCTGCCCGTCTTGCTCTTGTTTCTTTTCTCCCCCACTCTTAAATCATATTACTGTGCCCTTGTAAGCCACCTTGAATCCTTTCTGGAACAAGGCGGAGAATAAGTTAATTAATTCACAGATTCATTTAATTCTCAGAGCAACACAGTGAGGTAGGTATTAGCTCCCTCATTACATGGGAAAGGAAACTGAGCCTCAGAGATATTAAGCAATTCATCCAAGGTCACACAACACATAAGTGTCAGGAATTAGCTCCAAGACAATGTATCTCCACAGCAGATGCTCCCTCACCTTTCTTAAGACCTATGATGTCTCAGGGCAGCTCTGAGCTGAGGGCTAGTGGCAATGATATTGGGCAAGAAGACAGAGCCTGGGTGTCAATTCCAGGCTTTTCTGTTTTTAGGTCAGTTTGGGGTGTTACATATCTTCTAAATCTCAGTTTCCCCATTATTCAATGGGAATAGTAATGCCTCTCTCCTCTACACTGTCAAAGTTCCATCTGAGCACCTTCCCTGAAGAAGGGGGTGTGTCTAGAGATACTGGTCAGACTTCCAGAGCAGAGATCCTGATTAAGAATTGGCACATCGACTTCCCTAGTGGCCCAGTGATTAAGAATCTGCCTGCCAATGCAGAGGACACAGGTTCAATCCCTAGTCTGGGAAGATTCCACATGCTATGGGGCAAAAAGCCTGTGTACCACAACTTCTGAAACCCATATGCCTAGAGCCCATGAACCATAAGAGAAGTCACTGCAATGAGAACCCCATGAGCCACAATGAGAGAAAGCCTAGATACAGCAATGAACATCCAGCACAGTCAAAAATGAAAAATAATAAATTTTTTTAGAAGTTAAATAAAAAAGAATTGGCAAGCCATGTCTATAGGACAGCAGTCTTATACTCACCATCATTTGATATGCACAACAGGTAAAGCTGGATCATGGTTATGAGACTTGTCTGACATGATTTTAATATTGTTCTGTGCCTGGGGCATAAAAATACAGTGACTCATAAATTTGGGAGGCTTTGGGTATAATGGACAGAGAAAAGGTTTTGGACTGAGACATAATGTGGGTAAAGCCCCAATCTGTGTGCTGTGCTCTGTGATTTTGACCTACCGAATTCACCTTTCTGAATGTGACCTCTTCACTGAACAACAACAACATAAATCAAGACATACAGGAAAATCAGTCACAATATTTATCATCCATAGTTTCACATTTTGGATTCATTTGAAAAATGAAGCCTTTAAGAATGGCCATGTACATATCATAGCTAGCCTTTCTTGGTCATATGCCTTTTCTTCTCAAGTTTCTTGCCCAAGAATCACACTATTCTCAAGACCCCTCAGGAGCTGGCCAGTTTCTTGCAGAAACAAGATACTTCAAAATGTTTAATTTGTGGAAGGTGTTACAGATATTCTTCCTCCTAACATATAAATTCGGAGGGAGCTTCTCTGTGACTGAGACTAAAGCTCGCATCCCCCACACATTTCATGTATTCATTCATTCATTCATACCACAAGCTTGCTGGAAGTCTGCTCTGTGCCAGTCACCAGGCTTGACATGAAAAAAATAAAGCTTTACTCCAGTTGGGGGACAAGCAAGCCTATAAGAAAAAGTATGACTGGTGGCATAATGAGAGGTTTCCCTGGTAGCTCAGATGGTAAAGAATCTGCCTGCAATGCGGGAGACCTGGGTTCAGTCCCTGGATCAGGAAGTTCCTGGGTGCCATGATAGAGGGCTTCCAGGGCAGAGAGAAGACCCAGTTGAAGGGTGCAACCCTTTAGCACCACAGCGACTCAGCGCATGGGTGAGCCTGCTTCTGACTTTGGACTCCAGAGAGCATTAATGTCTGTGTTTGGGATCTCTTGATCTTCCAGAAGTTTCTGCCAAGGGTTTTTCTCATCCTCTTACCATTACCCTCAGAATAAATCCATGTAATTCATTTGGTCTTGGAGCTTTTTCAGTATTTAATGGTCCTAATTGTCTTGTTATCTGCTTCTTTGCAATGGTAAAGCCTTTTAATATTTTGTTTTCTTCCTGGGGATGACAAACTATGTCTTCATAGAATCCTTACTGTCTCTCTTTTGCATTAAAGAGAAAAGGAGGTAGAGACACTGCCCCATGCCACAGATGCCCCCAGATATGCCTACTGTATACTGCGCACATCCCACAACTAGATGGCTAGACTCTTAGGACTGCTCCTCAATTTCAGTTTGTGGAGTTTGAGATACGGAGAGCGGGATGGTCTCAGCTGAGGGTCTCCTGACTTCTGCGTCTCACCACACCAGCCCATTTTTTCTGAATCTCCAG
This sequence comes from Bos mutus, assembly GCF_027580195.1. Taxonomy (NCBI): domain Eukaryota; kingdom Metazoa; phylum Chordata; class Mammalia; order Artiodactyla; family Bovidae; genus Bos; species Bos mutus. The sequence goes on along the minus strand of NC_091645.1, from coordinate 14,955,339 downwards.
GGCTCAACACAAGGGCTCTCTCCAACCACTATGTCTAATATACTCTGTGGTCCTCACCCTGCCTAATTCACTCTTTCCCTATGACTTCTTACTGAGCATGTAGGGGACACGAGACAGTGTTCTGTTTCATGCAGTGTTCTTTAGATCACAAACCTACCTCTGGCACTTGCTAGAATAATGCTGTTGCAATGGAAAATTTTAAAGAAACCACATGTAGAGGCCAATGAAATCTCTTTGGACTAACAAATAAATCTGAGCTCTTAAAAGAAGGCAGCACATCATTTGCAGAACAGAGACACCACGGAGCCTGCCATTCCCACCCAGGCTGTCTGCTGAGTCTCAGATTCACAAGTTCAAGTGCCAGATGAGCAATCTCACCTTCCCTCTCTCCATTAAAAGTAGCACTATCCACCCACTTGACCGAACTGGAAGCACTCTAGATATTTGACTTTCCCCAGTATTGAATTTGTTTTCAAATGTGGGTAATATAATCTTTAATCATCTCTATTCTAATTGATAGTCATCCCTAGTTAGAAAAGATCTGTAGCATGCCCAAATTTACACAGAACTAAGAAAAATGAGGAATCACCCCAAGGGTTAGCCTGTTCTCTTCCCCTAGGTCATGCAGAAAAAGAAATTACTAAGGTCTAGCAGAATGGCAGCTCCCTTCTTGTAGTCACTCATTCAGTTTCTCTGGTTTAATTTCCCTGAACCTCAGGCTTTTTTCCATTAAAAAAGAAGGATATCATCTTTCCTGCTTATTTTATGCTAGAAGGCAGATTAAACGGAAACCATGCTTTGCACATTTTAAAAATAACTTTTTTCTAGTAATTCTAAACAAACATCCATTTATTTTTTACTAGACGGGAAAGGCAGGATCTAATATTTTAAATCAAAACATTGAGTCTCAGAATGCTGACAGCTGGCAGTTTGGGAACAAATTAGAGCCCAGAATCAAAGATAAATGGAACGCATTTACAAGCTACATGATCTGGAAAATGGGAAGAGAGACTCAGGTTTTAAAAAGAAGGGAGGAAATAATTGAGTGAATAATTAGAAAACAGAAACGACATGTTACCAGCCCACCACAGAGAATAGGACCAATGCTGGATTCATTAGAGGAAATTTTTTTTCCTCTTAACACAGAGAAGGGGACAGAGGTAAGGGAGGGAGGTGTGTGTGTGCATCCTAAGTCCCTTCAGTCATATCTGACTCTTTGTGACCCTATGAACTGTAGCCCTCCAGGCTCCTCTTGCGATCCTATAGACTGTAGCCTACAGGCTCCTCTATCCATGGGATTCTCCAGGCAAGAACACTGGAGTGGGTTGCCGTGCCCTCCTCCAGGGGATCTTCCCGACCCAAGGATCAGAGCCAAGTCTCTCATGCCTCCTGCATTGGCAGGTGGGTTTTTTTTTTACCATTAGTGGCATCTGGGAAGATCAAAAAGTGGAAGGGACAGACTGCTAATAAAGGAAGCAGAAAAACTGAACAGGAAAAACAAACAAAAACAAAATCACATTGTTTTGCATTGCAAATTCAGAGTCAAACAGGGTTCCTGATGTCACACAAATAGTGGCAGAATAGACTTGCTGGGAAGGAGAAAAAATATTGCTTCAGTCACTACAGACAAATCAAACCCAGAGGAAACTCAGAGGTCTCTCCTTTTGGGCATGCTGCAGGCCTCAGTTCCCATTCAGACTCCTTTGTGGCTTTCTCTACGGCTGTTTCTCCTGAGTGGTCTTTTTTGCTTCAGCAAGCCTGGAGTTAGGAGACCTGGATTTTAAACCTAGCTTTTCAATTAGCAATCTGTGTGACCTCAGGCAAATCATATACCACTCTGAAACTGTCTGCTCATCTATAAAGTGGTCATTCTAGCTCCATCCTACTCATCTCTCAATACTGTCTTGAGAGTCAAGAGGGAAGCAATAGGTGTAATGGTTAAAAGCATGGATTCTATAGCAAGGCTGCCTGAGTTTGAATCTCTGCTTCACCAAATGTATAGCCTTGAGCAAGTGACATACATTTTCTGTCCTCAGCTTCTTTATCTGTACATTGGGGATGGGGCTTCCCCAGTGACTCAAATGGTAAAGAATCTGTCTGCAATGTGGGAGACCTGGCTTCTATCCCTGGGTCAGGCAGATCCCCTGGAGATGGCAATGGTTACCCACTCCAGTTTTCTTACCTGGAGAATTCCATGCACAGAGGAGCCTGGTGGGCTACAGTCCACAGAGTTGCAAGAGTTGGACATGACTCAGCAGCTAACACTTTCACTTCACTTTTCATAGTACCTATACCATTGAGTTGTTTTGAGGATTGACTAAGTTAGTACAGGTAAATTGCTTAGAACAGTGCCTGACACTTAACCTCAATGTGTTAAATATTATTTAAAGAAATTCAAAGCTGTTACAAGCCTTGTCAAACATGAGATAGTGAGGAGAGAAAAAAAAGAAGACATTCTTCAAATCAGTGATCTTTGACATCTGCCAGTATCACTAAACTCTTCAGTATCATCAGTTGATCAAAGAATGAATTCCAAAGAAAGGAAGAAAGGAGAAAAAACAGAAAATATGAAAAATACGAGAGAGAAAAGAAAAAGTTGCTTAGAAAATGTTGCATAAGAATTGGCACCTGGCAGACTCTTATTAATCTTCTAAAACCCATCTCAGGCTTCACTTTCTGAAGGTAGCTTTGTTAAAGGGGAAAAAAGAAAAGATAAGGAAAAAGAAAAAGATGAATTATGCTATGACATCAAACTGTCTGGGATTATAACCTCAGCTATACCATTTACAGGCTATACCAACCAATTTAACCTAACTTTAAGACTTCTTACTCTTCCATAAAATGAGGATGATGACAAATATTTAGCTCATAGGTTTTCACAAGGAGGAAATGAAGTCACTAATAAGGCATTTAGAACACCGTTGAGCACTTTTCGCACAATAACAACCAGTAGATGTTATCCCTGACTCCTGAAAGATGTCAGATAGTGTTCATAGTGTTGTACAGGTAAGCAGTTAAAGTCTCAGTATAATCAGCCTCAGAGAGTAGAGCTCAAGGGTGTTAAGTTATTTGCTCAGAACCTATAGCTCACAAGAAGCAGAGCTGGGATTCTAATCCAGCCTTTTCTGCTTCCCAAGACCATGCTCCACAGCCTCCCAAATGAATCACCAAGTGTAAATCACATTCATTCTGCTGTAAAGCACATCACTTAACATCCCAAAATAGGGCTTTTGCATCCATTAAAGAAATGGCAACATTTTACAAAAGCCCAGGTTGTTATTTTAAAGCCAAATTTGAACAGCTAATAGAAATTAGAGTAACTATGACTTAGTAAATACTGAATATTTGACATACATCATATCATCAGCATCATTGTCATCATTTATTTTATTGACTGTTTGTGTCTGATGCTGTGCCTAATGTTTTCTGTGTTTCTCAAACTTTACTGAGTAAGAATCACTTGGTGCTCTTGCAAAAATGCAGATTCTGATTCAGGAGGTCTGGGGATAGCCCGAGAGTCTACATTTACAATCAGCTCCCAGCTGATGCAATTGCTGTACTTTTGTAAATTTTATTAAGAGGAGCAACATTTTATAGCATTTTAAAATTAATCCTCACATTAATGTTGTTACAATAATTTTAGAGAAACTATTGTGTTCACTTTACTGAAGAAAAGATTGGCTCAAATAGTCTATGCTCCCTGGCTTGGGATTTAGTGACAAAGAAACAGAGCCAGAATTCAATCTGCCATCTCTCTCAGGCCAATGTCCTTCCAGACCTTCCCTCAAACACATCGTAGAGTGTATATAATCTGCTTCATGATTTAGCACTTTCAGGTTTTCACATTTATTTTAGAAAGAAAATGCTTTCCATTAGCCAAGTGTTCATATGTATTAAAAAAAAACAACTTAATAGGATATCGAAAGATGATAAATATCCACCCTTGATCTCTATAAAACTAGTCTAGTAGGAAGGCAGAGAAATCAACAAGCACTTAAAATATAATATAAAAATAATCAGTGCAGGCAAGGGCATAGGAAATCAAGGACTTCAATACAGTCTCATGGGAGTTCCAACTGGTCCAGTCTTTCTGGTGGGCAATGCAATAATACATCAAAATTTAACATATATGTATAGATTTACATGGCACTTTCACTTCTAGGCATCTTTCTTAGAAAAACAGGGAAAGAAATACACACCAGGCTCCTCCATCCATGGGACTTCCCAGGCAAGAGTACTGGAGTGGGGTGCCATTGCCTTTTCCATTCACACACACACACACACACACACACACATATATATATGTTCACTACAGCATTATTTAAGTGTAGTGAATAATTGAATACAATTAAATAACTGAATTTAATATTCACTGAAATGATTATCAGGGGGTGAGATAAAGGTATAGGCTTTCCCTTTTTTCTTTATGTAGTTATATCTAAACATTTTCCAAGTGGACATACTGTTTGCATAACTGGCAATAACTACGAGGATATTATCATGGTTGAACTTAACATCCACTCTCAGAAATACTAGTTTAGAGGGTGTTCAGAAGGTCACTGTGAGTGAGAAGTGGGAACTCCTTTCTCTCTTGGACCAGGTTTGGGAAACTCTGTAGAGAGCTGATCTCCCAGGCGTATACCTGTGGCGGATTCATTTTGATATTTGGCAAAACTAATACAATTTGTAAAGTTTAAAAATAAAATAAAAAAAAAGAAATCTGAATAGTATTTCCTTAGAGGTGAAAAAAGGAGAAAAAAAAAAAAGCATCTGAAATTAGAGGGGCAATTTAGGCAAATCATTGTGACTTGGTGACACCAAAATGAATAGATCCTGGTCCTATCTGCCCTCAAGGAGCTCCCAACCAATGTCAGAAGAGAATGCAAACATAAGACAATCAACTACACAAAGAAGACAATGCAGGTGCTAAAAGGGGCGATGACCGTTTGGACAAGAACTTTTCTGAGTGAGAGCATTTAGTTATTTCTATAGGGGTTCGGGGTTTCCCCAGGTGGATCAGTGGTAAAGAATCCGTCTGCCAATGCAAGAGACAGGACTTTGATCCTTGAGTTGGGGCAATTTCCTGGAGGAGGAAAGAGCAACCCACTCCAGTATTCTTGCCTGGGAAATCCCATGAAGAGAGGATCCAAGCGGGCTACAGTCAATGAGGTTGCAAACATGACTGAACAACCGAACAACAACAACAACAACAACAACACAGGTTTCTAAATTTTTCCTCAATCCCAACATATTTGAATAGTAGGAGACATTTCAGGCTTCCCTGGTGGCTCAGATGGTAAAGAATTAGCCTGCAGTGTGGGAGATCTGGGTTCAGTCCCTGGGTTGGGAGGGTCCCCTGGAGGAGGGCATGGCAACCCACCCCAGTATTCTTGCCTGGAGAATCCCCACGCACAGAGGAGCCTGGGGTCGCAAAGAGTCAGACATGACTGAGTGACTAAGCATATAGCACAGCACAACAGGACACATTTCATCATAATAGTGACACAGAAGGGTAAGAATTCATGAGGAAACTGGAGGCTGAGCATGTCAGTTTCCCCTTGAGAACTCTTGGCAGAGAAAGGCTGTTTGGAAGGGAATGCTTGAGGGACACTGAGTAAGCAAGGTTAATGAAAAACTACTTGGTTTGTAGAATTTTAAGGACTTAGGCTGTGTGAAAGATTCATATCAGGTCACTCTCTAAGACTAGATCCCTCTCCAGGAGTGGCTATGAATAATGCAAATGACACCCAATTGTCTACCACTTGTTTTCTGGTGTGCAAATGTTGTAACACAAAAGTAATATGAGTAGAAATGTTAAAAAAAAACCACTCATCTTCCACCAGTTTAACTTCATACACTTTGTATTGATTATTAAGTCTTTGTCCGTAAGCATATATCTTCTTTAATAGTAACAATATGGGCTTTCCTGGTGGTTCAGTGGTTAAGATCGAGCAATGCAAGGGACACCAGCTCGATCCCTGGTCTGGGAAGATGCCACACGCCACGGAACAACTAAACCCAAGAGTCACAACTACTGAGACAGTGCTGGAGAGCCCGAGAGCTGCAACTACTCAGCCCACACACTGCAACTACTGAAGCCTAGAGCCTGTGCTCAGTGATAAGAGCAGCCACCACAATGAGAAGCCTGCCCACCCTTACAAAGAGTAGCCCCCTCAGTGCAACTAGAGAAAGCCCACGTGCCCAACAAAGACCCACCATGGCTAAAAAAAATAGCAATAGTATATATAGGCACTCTGTTCATTGATTATTTGATTGATCTTTGTTACTTCATACATGCACATTTCCCCCTATAAATACATAGTCCATAGTTGAAATTTTAATGATTGCATTAAATCTTCTATTGAATTGATATACCATAATTTATTTACCCAGTGTGAGACAGTTAAACTGCAATGAGTAATATGGTTTATTGGGTGGGCCAAAGAATTCATCTAGAGTTTTCCACAAGCTGTTCCAAAAAACCCAAATGACTTTTTCAGTTCAGTTCAGTCGCTCAGTTGTGTCTGACTCTTTGAGACCTTATAGACTACAGCACGCCATAGGCAACCCAATATATCTTCTTTTTATACTTTCCTCATTTTTAATAATGAATTACCCAGAAACAGATTGTTGAGTCAAGAACTATAAATCATCATCTTGTCTCTCAAAAAGGTCAAATTTCCATGATCACTTAACACATGTTTATATGGAATTTCATAATAATGCCACTATTACCCTGTACTGTTTTTTCTTTTTTTAATTTAATTTTAAAGAATGCAAAAGTCTGACTTGTAGGGTGTGATTTTTTAAGGTCTTCCATTGCAGTTGTGAAGTTTTCATTCTGTGTTGGTGTCGAGGTTATGAGAACTTACTAGGTTACAGGCTTCTCTGTACGGTGGCATGCTTAGACAAGATGTTTATTTATACGTATGGACACAATGGGGATGATAATAGAACTTATCTCGTTGGACTGTTGTGAGGATTAAATAAATTAATACATATAAAGATGCCTGGTACATGATAATCACTGAACTTATGTTACATATTATTATTGTCGTTGCTGTTATCTGGAAGATAAGTAGTGGTTTTAGATCAATAGATGTAGAGGAGTAGGATTTCTATTTCCTATTATGAGGATTGATGGTGCTGATCATTTGGGCTATAGTTCCATAATTTATTTATATATATACTCTTCGAATAAATACTATTTCTATATTTACATGCTGCTGCTGCTAAGTCGCTTCAGTCGTGTCTGACTCTGTGCGACCCCATAGATGGCAGCCCACCAGGCTCCCCCGTCCCTGGGATTCTCCAGGCAAGAACACTGGAGTGGGTTGCCATTACCAATATATTTACATATTACTGTGTTAATTATTTTTAAGGGCATGTAGCTAGCTACCTGTTAATGGATAATTTCAAGGAGGTACTTTGCCTCTTTTTGTCTCCATTTCTTCTAGCAACAAATACAAGAATGGACATAACTTACACGACTTTTGTGAGGATTTGAAATAATGTACATAATTAGAGAAAATTTAATCCTCTTAGAGGCTAATGTAGGAAATACCTCAGGAAGAGGGCCTCCTTTGTTCAAAAATTGCCATAATAAGCCCACTTGAGGTGGGCTTCAAGGCTTTAATGAAATAAAAGAAACCATTTTTTCATGAGATAAGGGAGAAAATTGTTTCTGAGAAAGAAGGAAGAGGAGAGTGACGGAGGAAGCAGGAAAAAATACAACAAAGGCTTTGTGGTGACATCCTTGTCACCCTCTGATATTCCGCAATCTCCCTAAAGATCCTATACTCGCAAAATGCCCACACAGGGTCCACCTGATCCCCAGACCAGAGTGTGCCATGACCCCCAGTTTGTGGAAGGACTTGGATCCTGCTATTGTCATAACTTTCCATCAGCCTCGATAAGCAAACATCATGTGCTGCTTTTCACTTGCAAAGGCACTGAACAAGGATGCTCGTGTTCACAGGAACAGATGACAGATGCTCCTTTCCAGTCCTAGCTGCTCTTGGGCTCATCCTCTTTCAAGACTTGCAACTCTGGACTTGCTGCTTCTTGCCCTGCCATCTCCCAGCCTTCCCCTGCCAGCAGGTCCCCACCTGGACAACTCCAAGTCTTCCTCCAAAACAGGCTCTGATACCCCTCCTCTGGGAAGTCTCCTTTCCTTTTCTCTAGCCTCTTTTACATTTATTTCCTGAGAAAATGATCACAGTGGGTTTAAAAAAAAATCCTATACTCACAAAATATATGGAGTGAGTTCATTTTATGGGGAAGGACTGAGCTTGACATGGGACAACAGAGAGCCCTTAGAACATTGCTAAGATGGCATGTAAAATGGATTTCTCCCCATTTAGGTTTTTGTTGGGACTTCCCTGGCAGTCCAGTGGTTGGGACTCTGTACTTCCATTGCAGGGGGTATGGGTTTGATCTTTGGTCAGGGAACTATGACCCCACATACAGCACAGCTAAAGGAAAAAAACAAACAAACAAAAAAGGCTTTAGTCATCTTTAGAGAGATATTAAGGTGCAGGGAGGCCTCCATTAGCACTGGGATTATATGAATTTAAGTACTCAGTGCATAAGACTTGCTCAGTAAATTGTAGCACAATTTTTAACATAAACATTTTTATTATGTTTTACAGTTGACTAAGCATTTCCATACACATCATCTCATTTAATCTCATTTAATCTTCACAGCAATTTCTTTTGGCATATTTGGGGAAATACTTTTCTCAATCTGTTGTTTCCTTTTTTATTTCTGTTATAATATTTTCATTGTGCATACATCTTAAAATCATATGGAATTGAATATGTCAATCTTTTCTTTGTGATTTCCTTTCCTATTTCAAATCTCAGGAAGCCATCCATCCTCCAAGAAACTATATGTACTCATTGTATCTTCCACTCATCACCTGATGATTTTTTAAATATCTTTGGAAAACTTCACACTGTGCATTCATGAAAGAAATGGGAAAGATCAAGAGATTAACACTTAGTGTACCTCTACACAATTTTACAATAACCAGGTGATTTACAAGTCATAGATATGTAATGGCTACAGTAACTTTGCAAGTTAGGTTTTATTGTACCCATTTTATAGCAAATAATGCCAAAATACACTGAGCCCTCAGTTTCTGCAAGGTTCTCTTTCAAGCACTTTGCTATTCATCTTTGATAGATGCCCTCTCACAGAAGTATGGCCATCATCCTTGGTTCACATACAAGGAAAAACAAAGGTAAAGAGCAGTTAAGTCACTGAGCTGAGGTCACATCACAGTAGAGCAGAGTGGATATTGACACCCTATCAGTCTAATGCTGCAGCTGTATGCTGAGCCACCATCTAACATAGAAGACCCTACAGCTCAGAGAGTTTTAAGTCAGTCACACAACTATTAGGTGGGTCTCCTAATGGTCCAGTCCATGTTCTTTTAACAACTATACTCTCTGCATCAGTCTGCCTCAGACTGAATTGTCAAAATGGCAGTGTCATCAGCAGACACCTGTTAATTGCACTCACCTTTTTGAGATCATAGATAAACTAATTTATAAGACAAGAGTGAGCAATACCCTCAGAAAAACAGGAGCTTCAATGAGTGCTAATATGCTTCTCAGTGCTATTTCCACCAAGGGGTTTATATGCCTGGTAAAAATTAAATGGCTGTGTGATAAATTGACCATGAGATAAAGCAATTTTCAAGGGAATAGTGAGGGGAGGAACAAAAATGATTAAGAAAATGGGACTAACTGGGTGAGACAAGATTAAAGTAGTTAACTGTATAGCTGAGCTTGGTGAAGGCAACAGGGAAAATGAAACACCAATATATATCCATGCTTAGAAAGGTGCAAGGTCATTCCAAGGGGTGGCAGGACAAGAATGGTTTTGTATAATTTAGGCAACATCTAAGTCAAAGAACAGATTAGAAGAAAAAGAAGTAAAATCAAAGTTAAAAAAAATCATAAAATTATTACTTAGAATTCATATTACAACAAGGTCCTATAAAATTTCCACATGCTAGCAAGGTAATGTGCAAAATTCTTCAATCTAGATTTTAACAGTATGTGAACTGAAGAACTCCTGAAGTTCAGGCTAGATTTAGAAAAGGTAGAGGAACCAGAAATCAAATTGCCAACATCTGCTAGATCATAGAAAAAGCAAAAGAATTTTAAAAAATTTAAAAAAAAATCTACTTCTGCTTCGTTAACTACCCTAAAGCCTTTGACTGTATGGATCACAACAAACGGTAGAAAATTTTTCAAGAGATGGGAATACTACCATACCTGCCTCCCGAGAAACCTATAATGCAGGACAAGAAGCAACAGTTAAAACCGGACATGGAACTATAGCCTGGTTCAAAACTGGGAAAGGAGCTTGTCAAGGCTATATATTATCACCCTGCTTATTTAACTTCTATGAAGAGTACATCATGCAAAATGCCAGGTCTGAAGACTCACAAGCTGGAATCAAGATTGTTAGGAGAAGTATCCACACCTCAGATATGCAGACAATACCACTCTAATGGCAGAAAGCAAATAAATAAAGATCCTCTTTATGAGGGTGAAAAAGGAGAGTGAAAAAGCTGGCGTAAAACTCAACATTAAGAAAACTAAGATCATGATATCACTTCATGGCAAATAGATGGGGAAAAAAGTAGAAACCATGACAGATTTTATTTTCTTGAGCTCCAAAGTCACAGTGGACAGTGACTGCAGCCACAAAATTAAAAGACACTTGCTCCTTGGAGTAAAAACTATGACAAAACTAGATACTATATTAAAAAGCAGAGACATCACTTACTGACAAAAGTCCATAGTCAAAGCTATGGTTTTTCCAGTAGTCATGTATGGATGTGAAAGTTGGACTATAAAGAAAGCTGAGCACCAAAGAATTGATGCTTTGGAATTGTGGTGCTGGAGAATACTCTTGAGAGTCCCTTGGACTGCAAGGAGATCAAACCAGTCAATCCTAATGGAAATCAACCTTGAATATTCATTGGAAGGACTGATGCTGAAGCTGAATCTCCAATAATTTGGCTACCTGATTCGAACAGTCAACTCATTGGAAAAGACCCTGATTCTGGGAAAGATTGAGGGCAGGAGGAGAAGGGGGCTGCAGAGGATGAGATGGTCGGATGGCATCACTGACTCAGTGGACATGAGTTTGAGCAAACTCCGGGAGATAGTAAAGGACAGGGAAGCCTGGTGTGCTGCAGTCCATGGGGTCACAAAGAGTCAGACACAACTAAGTGACTGAAAAACAAACAACAACATAACAAATAAGAGCAGCCAAGGAAAAACGGGGAAAGTAGGAGTTTGCTGTGCTTTCCCTTCAATAGTAGGCTTAGGTCTATCAAAGAGCAGACACAGCTTCCAAAAGCCTCCCCTGTCTCACATATAGCTCTCTTCCCCCTCTTCTGCCATGTGTCTCCTTTGTTCTTCATTCAGCTTCTTGACCAAAGCCTAGCATATGCCTCCCTTGGGGCTTTCCCAACTGCTCTTCCCTCTTCCTAAAATAACACTCATCATTGTCACCATCATTATCACCACCACCACCCTCATCATCAACATCTCCAATCCGGTCCTCTTCTAACTCCTTTATCTCATTTATTTCCCAAGACTCTTTCTAATATGTTTTGTTATTGCTCCCTTTTTACAGATGTAGAAACTAAGGCACAGAAATTTTAATAGCTTACTCCATCCCAGACAGCTTGATTGCTTTTGTTTATTTTTTCTTCATTGCTTCAACTCTTATTCCTTCTCTCAGTCTCAGCTTTTAAGATCATTTCCTGAAGGAAGACAGACCTGACCACCACATCCAACTCTTGCACATGTCAAAGTAGTCTTCACATAATTATCACTAATGCAGTGATAGCTTTTGTTTGTTTGGTTTCTTTCCTTCAGGTTGCAAGCTCCATGGGAGGACACTCACTTTTCTAAGTAAAATGCCTGGCACACTCCAGGTGCTTAATGAATATTTACTGAATGACGGGATGTGAATGAATGAATAATTACTAAAATAATAATAAAAAGGATGACCTTGCTCACTCTTTGTGGTCAGATATGGTTTCTATACTTAACGTATATAGTAAGGTAAATGTTGCTCAGTCGTGTCCGACTCTTTGCAACCCCATGGACTGTAGCCTACCAGGTTCCTCCATCCATGGGATTCTCCAGGCAAGAATACTAGAGTGGGGTGCCATTGCCTTCTCCAAACATATATAGTAAGTATTATAATAAATATATACATGTATACATCTCAGTTCAGTTCAGTTATGTTCACCTCTCTCACACGTGTTTTTTCCTTATGCTCATCTAAACACTCCTTGACCCTTAGAACATACTTAAGCCATACTTCTCTAGGAGACCTTTTCAGATCTCTCCAACCTAGAGATCTTTCCGAATCTTTTCTGATATCCTCAGACTCACCTTAGCACTAAATTAGATAATGCCATTGAAAGCAACATGTGATATATTTTGTTCAAAACAACATATGATATATTTTGTTTCTCTAACAACACTACTTTCTAATTGAAGCCTGGCATTCATGCATGCATGTGTTTTTTACTGGGTTGACAAGCCAAAGCATTTAAAAATACATTTGCTATATAATATGTTATTTATCAATATTGCCACTCCTTCCAGAAAGGATTTGAGATAGATCATTTTGAAATGTCAAACATAAAGATTTCTGAAAAAGAAATAGACACCCATCTCAAGTGCTGAAAAAGAAATAGACACACATCTCAAGTTGTGGAAAAGAGGAAGCATCAAGTATGCTAGCCAGGAGGGTTAATATTGGGATGAACATGAAAATTGGTTCTGAGTCTCTTGGTAGACAAGGAGATAAACACATGATATGTTACATAATCTCTTACTATCTGATAAAGTGTCGTAGACCTGTTCTTTTTCCTCTTTCTCATACTAAATTCCATTGGAAACTTTATCCCCTGAGATGTTATACAAGGGGTCACTAGGTAAGACAGTGAATAATGCTTTCAATGTATTTTACAACTAACGCATATGGATTTTTCTTCCGATGTTTGCTGAAGACCAAAACAGTACCTAGAATTGAGACTACTTAAAGATATAGATACATAATGCAGTACTTAGGTAAGCTTCCTTCAGTATTTATTTTCTCAGCTGGGCTTTTGAGATAGGCAATTTAAGGTGCTTTTCAGTGTCTCCACTCTGCCTATCTTACGATTTCTGAAGCTCAGTTATTGGAATCATCATCAGTACATTCTCCATTCTTACACCTTTATATTCATTTGACTTACACTGGTCGGTATTAACTAGACAAATAAATATCTATTTAGTGCTTTAGAGTCCACAGAATACCTTACTCTTCATATAAAATATGTTACTATCCATTACTGAATGCGACCCTCACAAGAACACCAAGAGTTATCACTACCTTCATATCTTATGTGTGAAAACTGACAGCATAAGCAATGAAGAACAGATACTTGAGTTCAATCTATAATGCATGCATAATGTATACATTAATTTGGTGGGGGTGGTGATAGAGAGGGTTGGAGAGGAGATGATGTATCCCTTCTTGTCTAAGATGATCCATTTTGACATCGCAGTGCCATCTAGTGGTTATTTTAGACACCAAAGCATAAGGATGTTTCAAGATGGCCCCTGGACAGTACAATCAACATTTTATGCTATCCTGACATGCGTTATTTGAGCTGAGAGCATTTCCTGCTAGTTGACAGATTCTGACCTTTCAATATGGAAAGTGTACCACATCTACCCAGAGTCAGTCAAAGCTATTGATCCTGATAAATGATTTGACCTCAGCCAGTGGTTCTCCTCCAGTTATTTAATGCTTAAGAAAGCGAGCAATGTAATCTGAAGAGGTCAAGAGCGCTTGGGAAGGACTGTTGACACAGTATTGGAAAGAAGCTGACTAGTAGGTGTGTGTGAGAGAGAAAAAAAAAAAAAACAAGACGTGTTCTTCTGTATGTTTCCCAACAAAAAGGACACTGAAATATTGTCCCGCAGATAAGATGGAGTTTGTGGATAACAATAATAACTGATACCTGATGTGATGCCTCACATTTTAAAGGTTATAAGACCATCTGACCTACATTTTTTCACGGCTTGCCTCCAAAAGTTCACAGGCAGTGTATGTCTCTCTGTGTTGGCTCACATCGTCAGTTTTATTTGGAATGCTCTGCTTAGTTTATCACCTGGTACTCTTACTTTTCTTTTTATCCAGGTCTCACTGGACACTAACGTCCACTTCAACCTCTTATCTTTTCCAGACTCGTTTATATCATTTTTCTCCTGTTCTGTCTCATCAACAAGACCAAGAAGACTTTGGGTATCTTAAGTTTTATTGGTTATTTGAAAGATACACCCTGTAACTGGCCTAGGTCCTATTATCATGACCCCCAGAGCCTCACAGGTGGCTGACCCTTAATCTAATTCTCCAGATCAAAGGTTAGGAATGCCCATTGACCAGTGTAGTCAGCATGAGAAGACTGGGTGATAAATGAGAATTATGTACAAGGTGGAGAGTATAGTGCCATACTATACTCTGCTAGTCATGCTCTATACTGCATAGTCCTATTTTGCACAGAACTACACTAATCTTATATACATCAGTTTGGTTCAGTGGCTCAGTCGTGTCTGGCTCATTGTGACCCCATGGACTACAGCACGCCAGGCTTCCCTGTCCATCACCAACTCCCAGAGCATACTCAAACTCATGTCCATTGAGTTGGTGATGCCATCCAACCATCTCATCCTCTCTCATCCCCTTCTCCTCCTGCCTTCAATCTTTACTAGCATCAGGGTCTTGTCTAATGAGTCAGCTCTTTGTATCAGGTGGCCAAAGTATTGGAGCTTCAGCATCAGTCCTTCCAATGAATACTCAGGACTGATTTCCTTTAGGATTGACTGGCTAAACTTGGGCTGTAGATTGGGCATAATCAAACTTTCTATAGCTTGGATCTAACTCCACTTGCTCAAATATCATTTGAAACTGTGCTTCTTCCAAGATTTTGAAGTTGTAAACCCTCTATGTAATGCTGCTGATTCCTCTACCATCTTTACTGCACCGACTTTCTTTTATGCGTTAGATAATCCAAACTTGATTGACCTACCCAAGTGATGCCTGGAATGTTCTTCATGCCAATCTAAAGCTATTCCTGTTAGCAGTAGCTTTGCCCTTAGAATATTTGGTTCAGGGTATTAATTTCATATATGATTCTTGAATAAACACACAAATAAATGAATAAACTCATGAATTACCAAATGAATAGAGGAAGGAATGTATGCAAAAAGTATATGAGATGATGCCGTATTTTATTTTCATTCATTGTACAGACATTTAAGAGGTGCTTCTGAAATGCCAACTTCTCTATAACGTGTTGGGGGCAGTGTTTGGACCCAGGAGTCAAGTGTAACCAAAGTTGTATAAAAGTATATGACTAGGATGCGGTGTGCTTCCTTCTACTTCACAGGACACAGCTCAGGTACCCAGTGAGTCTGACATCTGTCCATGTCTATATCAGGTAGTTGGAAGGTGGCCTAGTGTAATAGAGAACTGTGAAATCAAAAGCACAGAAAAACACCAAGAAAAAAGGCAAGCAGCCATGGTCCCACCACAAAGTTAAACATCATTGACATTTTAGTACATCTAATTCCAAGAATTTTCATAAAGCAGAAGTACATACATGGTAATGTTAATGGAACTCTTAAGATAGGTTGGACAATGGGTGTTATTTTTCTTTGCAAGTATCATATTATTTCACTACTGTCATAGATATGTTGTACCTTCCAGAGCATGCCTTCAGAATTGAAGGACAGATTTTTTTTACTGCTGGGAAGCATGGCTTGTGGACAGTGCTTAGCAGTAAAGAACTGCCACCCAGCAAGCTCCCTAGCAATCCAATGGTTAGGATTCATTCAGCAGTTTCACTGAGGTTCAATCGCTGGTGAGGGAACTAAAGATCCTGCAAGCTGTGTTCAGTTCAGTTCAGTTCAGTTGCTCAGTTGTGTCTGACTATTTGTGATCCCATGGACTGAAGTATGCCAGGCTTCCCTGTCCATCACCAACTCCGGGAGCTTGCAAAAACTCATATACATTGAGTTGGTGATGCCAACTAACCATCTTATCCTGTCGTCCCCTTCTCCTCCTGCCTTCAATCTTTCCCAGTATCAGGTCTTTTCCAGTGAGTCATTTCTTTACATCAGGTGGCCAGAGTAATGGGGTTTCAGCATCAGTCCTTCCAGTGAGTATTCAGGACTAATTTCCTTTAGGACTGACTGGTTTGATCTCCGTGCAGTCCAAGGGACTCTCAAGAGTCTTCTCTAGCACTACAGTTCAAAAGCAAGCTGTGTGATGCGACTCCCCCAAGGAAAGAAAAAAAAACTGCCTCCCAAACTCACCATTTCCCAGAGTCAGTCTGCTTCCAATAGTGGCCAACATGGGGGATAAACTGCTATCCTCTCTTTGCCCCAACTTGGGACCACTCTGAAGAGAAGGTTGGGAACTCCTCCTGGGGGGTAATTTTGTTGTAACTTCTCTCTCTGATTAAGTTAGCTGCCATCTTTCCTCCAAAGGTGCTGATTCTGAGAGGAATCCTCAATAAAATTTTACAAGCTTATGTCTGTCCCAGTTGGCTTCCCGGGTGAACTCCCAACCTGGGATTACTACTTGGGGGTAGATAATATTATTAGGTCATATTTTAAATTCCCAATTCATAGATAATGAAACTGAAGCAGAAAGACAAAAGCAAGTTACTCTTGGTCCTAGTGAAAGGAAAGGGCTGAACAGGGTTCCAGTATCATCTGACTGTTGAGATCCAGGATTGCAGCAAGCCAGTTCAATAATTAAGAAAATAACTGATTTTAGCATCAATTTTTCCTATCTAAATAGAAAAGACAGAATTGTGTCTCCTGGGGTATGAGCTTCTCCCTTCCACCTTCTTCCGCTTTCTCCTACCCCACAACTCCTACAGATACTGCTTTCTAGCTTTAGGATTTCAGACTCAGAGAGGAACACTGCTCTGCTGCTGCTGCTGCTGCTGCTAAGTCACTTCAGTCATGTCCGACTCTGTGTGACCCCATAGACGGCAGCCCACCAGGCTCCCCCGTCCCTGGGATTCTCCAGGCAAGAACACTGGAGTGGGTTGCCATTTCCTTCTCCAATGCATGAAAGTGAAAAGTGAAAGTGAAGTTGCTCAGTCATGTCCGACTCTTAGCGACCCCATGTATTGCAGCCCACCAGGCTCCTCCATCCATGGGATTTGCCAGGCAAGAGTTCTGGAGTGGGGTGCCATTGCCTTCTCCGAACACTGCTCAAGGTAGTTTAATTCCTATGACAAGAGGCTAGTGCTTGGAGTTGAGAGTTTGCAAGAGGTCCCTACCTTGGAGACTAAGGTGCCCTGAAGCTGAGGAGAAGACTAAACCCTTAAGGATTTGCAAATTCTTTCCATGTGCACACACACGTGCTCAGTTGCATCTGATCCTTTGTGACCCCATGGACTGTAGCCCACCGGGTTCCTCGGTCCATGGGGTTTTCCAGGCAAGAGTACTGGAGTGGGGTGCCATTTTATCCTCTAGTGGATCTTCTCGACCCAGGGATCAAACCTACAACTCTTGAGTCTCGTGCTTTGGTAGGAAGATTCTCTACCACCTGCACCACCAGGGAAGCCCTTCTTTCCATAGAACTCCTGTGAGCAAAAGAAGGACCTCAGCCTGTAGGGTACAGATGCAGGCGGGAATTCCCACCCAGAGCCATGGTTTTAGAAGTGGATGCAAAATATCCTCAAGTTGAATCTGTAGAACCACCAGCTTTTGTAAGAAGAAATGAGCTTGGATTGCGAGCATCTCTAAACTGGTGTAGGAACCTTACAACAGCACAGAAACCTAAAGTCCTCGTAGCATCTCATGGGTGCCATTTACTGATGTCTGAGAAAGAATGTAGCACCATGTAAGTGGTGGATGTTGTAGCAGGGCTAATTTTATATAAAGAAACACAGAACTGTAGCACGTCCTACTTTTAAATGTTGTGAAATAAAATATAATTGCTTTACAATAGATATAGACAACTAAAATAAATAATATGTTATACTTTTAAATTAATTAGTTTTCCTTTACAGAATATGTTTCATTGTCTGCATATATACCCATTAGTGGGTTTTTAAAAAATTACTCTTAACAATCAGTATAATTAACTAACCCAACCTCAAAACTTAGCCACTTAAATTAACTAATTTTTTTTTAATAAGTGACATTGCTATAAACATCCTTGGACAGTGTTTTTGCTCACATCCAATATTATTTCTTTGGGATTAACTCTTAAAACTGGAATTGCTGAGTTTTACAGAAAATACATGTTGTGAGGGCTTTGATACATACTTTCTATTTGCTCTCCTGAAAGTTTGATCTATATTTTAACACCCTATCAGCCCATGTTCCCACATACTGATTAGTAAGGATTTTTTTTTTCTTTAGTCATTACAAGTTTTATGTACAAAATGGCTTTAATTGTTCTCAAGGGTCAATATTCATGGCTTTCTTTGATTTTTATAAGATGACCAATATAAACTCTCAAGGTAGATAAGTTTAAAGAGGTCACATTTGCAGAGATCCAGTGCTTTCTGTAGATTCTTTATTTCCACCCCCTGCCAACTTTGAATGTCTTATCTGGCATTCCTCAGGAAGAACAGACAAGTCGGGTGAAAATAATAAATACAACTAGGTTAGATAGCCTCCCTCTCTTTCCAAATCAAAGCTGTCTCTCCTTGCATGAAATCCTCAAAATAAAAGGCAACAAAAGACAACATCAGGGGCATTGATCTTGGAGTGTGGATAGTTCAGAACAGCCTAGAAAAGCATACATCAAACCTTCTCGCCCTCTAAGGACAGACTTGACCTTTACAATAATTGCTATCATTCTTCTCGAGGTCAGCATCTCTGTTTTTTTTTTTTTTTTCTTTGCAATAACTGTGACAATGCAATGGAAACACTTAAAAAAAATTCATTAGTTCATTTATTTAACCAAGATATTTATACTGAGTTCTTATTTTGTGTTAGACTCTAGACCCAGTTCTTCATTTTCATTTAAACTTTACTTTAAAAAAGTCAAATGAAGCCTGATAATGTAATATTAATAACCACACTGCTTCATAGGGGCTGCTATACAAAGTACCACAACCTGGGGTGCTTAAACAGCACACACTCATTGTCTCACCGTTCTGGAAGTCAGAAGTCCAAGGTTAAGGTTGGGTTTGTTCCTTCTGAGGGCTATCAGGGAAAATCTGAGCCAGACTTTCCCCTAGCTTCTGAGAGTTGGCTGGGAATCTTTGGTGTTCCTTGGCTTGTAGATACATCACTG
Organism: Bos mutus; assembly: GCF_027580195.1. Classification (NCBI taxonomy): domain Eukaryota; kingdom Metazoa; phylum Chordata; class Mammalia; order Artiodactyla; family Bovidae; genus Bos; species Bos mutus. The sequence continues at coordinate 14,935,976 of NC_091645.1, read as the reverse complement.
GTACCTGCCTTCATCTTCAAAGGATGTTCTCCCTGAGATTTTGCTTGTGGCCAACTTTCCCCCTTTTTAAGGATATCAGTCATGTTGGATTTGGGGACCATTCTACTCCATTATGACTTAATTTTCACTGGCTATTTTACAAGGACCCTCATTGTTGTTCAGTTGCTAAGTTGTGTCCGACTGTTTGTGACCCTGTGGACTATAGCACAGCAGGCCTCCCTGTCCCTCTCCATCTCCCTGAGTTCACCAAAGTTCATGTCCACTGAATCTGTGATGCCATCCAATCATCTCTTTCTTTGCTGCCCTCTTCTCCTATGGCCTTCAATCTTTCCCAGGATCAGAGTCTTTCCCAGTGAGTCGGCTCTTTGTATCAGGTGGCCGAAGTCTTGGAGCTTCAGCTTCAGTATCAGTCTTTCCAATGAACCATTTGGTGTGGAACTACCTACTTTGAAATACAGTTGCATTCTGAAGTGCTGGGGATTAGGTCCTCAGTATATGAATCTTGGGAATACACAGTTCAATCCCAAACAGTATCCCATTTACAAGCATGAAAGTTGAGACTCACAATATATGACGTACGTGAGGCATACAAAATGAGTATTAGCTGTATACAGGGCACTGTTTTGGTCCATGAGACAACCAACATATGAAGTCATCACATTTTCCAACACACTGATAGAGCCTGCAATTCCAATATCATAGACATCTGACAGATCTGTGCATGACACTAAAAACGCAGGTAAGCGTTAAAATGACAGAGTTTTGAAAGTCAAATAGAGATGTTTGGTATTAATTCTGGAAGGTGTTATGAAAGATTTATGAGCAAGTAAGTGAAATAATTGAATATGTGTAACTGATGGTTAAGTATTGAATACGGTCTATATTCCCCAGAAAAAAAAAAAAAAAACAAACTTTTATAGTCGGTGCCTTCTCTCTCTAGTATTCATTATTATGGTTTAGCTTAAATTAGGGTATAATTTCCTTAGTGACTTCTCTGATAGCTCAATTGGTAAAGAATCTGCCTGCAATGCAGGAGATCACGGTTTGATTCCTGGGGTTGGGAAAATCCACTGGGGAAAGGATAGGCTACCCACTCCAGTATTCTTGGGCTTCCCTTGTGGCTCAGCTGGTAAAGAATCTGCCTGCAATGCGAGAGACCTGGGTTTAATCCCTGGGTTGGGAAGATTCCCTGGAGAAGAGAAAGGCTACCCACTCCAGTATTCTGGCCTGGAGAATTCCATGATTATATAGCCCATGGGATCACAAAGAGTCAGACACGACTGAACAGCTTTCACTCTCCTTGGTGACAGGTGTCATAACTAAGGTTCGTGGTAAAGCCAAGGATAGAATCTAAGACTTCTGAACTTTAGGAAGTTTATCTTTCTCCTATACTTATTGCTGCTGTCTGATTTTCTGACACCAATAAGGTCTTCAACAGTTCAGTCTTTTTCTGATATTACCAGGAGTTAGCATCGAACTCTACACATTTAAGGGCTCAGCCCCACATCCTTCAGGTGCCAATAGCAAGTTCTGGGCCCCCAGGCTACCCATACTTCTGTCTTACTTGGCTACAAATCTCGCATTCTCACGACCCTCACTCGGGTTAAATAATGGCTAAAAATGACTTACAAAGCTCAAGAAAACACTTTGGTTGTGTTCATTGGTCTCTTATAAAGGAAGCAACTCAGGACCAGCTAACTGGAAGTGATGCACAGGACAAGGAATGGGTGGAGGGGGACAGGTGAGCAGACGGTCCATGGAGCAGTGTGATTTCCTCTGTGCACACGCCTCCCTCCCAGCCCCTAATGGACCCACCAACCTGGAAGCTCACTGGACTTTATTGCTCATGAGTTTTTATAACTTAATCTCCAGCTCTTTCCAATCCATGGAGGTCTGAGTGAGGAAAGAGGCTGAAGGTTCTCACTCTATAATCTGGTGTTTGGTCTCTGATGACCAGCCAACATCCTGAAGCTCTCTGGGGCCCTCACCCTGAGACATCTCATTAGCTCTGATTTAGCTATATTCCAAAGGCACTGATTATGAATAACAAAAGACTCTCCTAATACTCAGGAAATTCCAAGGATTTTAAGATCTCTGTACTAGGAAACATAGAAACAGATCTTTTTTATATGACAGCAGCCCTAGAGTGATAAAATATATTATTATTTTTTAAAGGGGCTTCCCAGGTGGCACTAGTGGTAAAGAATCCACCTGCAATGCAGAGACGCAGGAGATGGGGGCTTGATCCCTGGGTCGGGAAGATGCTCTGGAGAAGCGCATGGCAACCGACTCCAGTATTCTTGCCTGGAGAATCCCCTGGACAGACGAGCCTCGTGGACTACAGTCCATAGGGTCACAAAGAGTTGCACAGGACTGAAGCAGCTGAGCACACATGAATTTATTATCTTTTAAATCAAAAGCATTTCCACCTCACAGTTATTCTCTTGGGCATTTTCAAATGAAGAGAAAAATAGACTATGAGTTATTATTCAAAAGATGCTTTTAAAAATTATTGCTTATTAAATAGCTATTCAAATTTATGTGCCAGGTAATGTACAAAGTGTTGGGAATAACAAGTAACATGTTCTGATAATGGCAGTTCATAATTCCAGGTTGTTTAGTCTCCCAGATACTTTTCCTGAGTCTTCTGTCTCAGGCAAAACAAAACAAAGCAACAATAAAACTAAGAAAATAAATAATAATTTTACATTTGTCCAGCACGTTACAGTACATTTCATAACCTTTATCCCCTTGGAACTTCTACCCTGACTCCTGACTGATCTCATAGACCTTATCTCTTCGGGTTTATAGAACCTATTTGCCTTCGTTGACTTGGTGGAATATAAACTTGCATCCTTAGCAGTCTCAATATTTTTTTTTAAGTAAATAAACAAACACGACAAAAACCTCTTTTTTATTTTCCAAGATATAGATGACTCCCATAGACCTCTGCCTGGGCTGCCTTCCTGAACTTTCTAGAGGTTGTCTTTCTCCTCACCTACCTCCAAAATCTAGGCAGGCTCTCACCTCTGCCTTGTGGACAGCTGTAGCCGTTCTGTGTCACAGCAGTAATGAAGAGCGAACAAAGTCCTGCTAGGGTATTTATGATTAGAATCAATAAAACCATCCTTGTTCATATGATCTGTAGCCCATGATCAAAGGCAGCCCAGAGGAACAAACTAACAATAGCTCTGTGGGACAAGTAGATGCTGTAACTAACTGGACCACAGGGCTTCATGGTGTGAACCGCATCAATTCTGATGGGTTACTACCTAGCTTCTAGTGAGGCACATAATGACAGTGAGATGTCAGAGCACTTCCTGATGACAGTAAGCTTGATCTTCAGGGCCAGTTAGAATATACTCAGAGAGGATGAACTAGGTCTTGAAGGAAACCCAAACCATACCACATATGGGATGCTTAGCTTATAGGAAAGGCGTGGTCTCTACATTGTCAGGAGGGCTGTATAGGTAGTAGGTAGAAGTGAGAGAATGAGACCCATGGTTTTCTGCTGCTCAGAGGTGCCCAGAGATGATCCTGGGTGCATTATTGGGTAATGAGTTCCCTGTTCTGGATAGATTCAGTGAGAAACTGGGAGAACTTTTAAAATGAATGTTATTGAGGAGATCCAAAATAAGATGGGCTTTTGTCCTATATAACCGTGAATTTCTCTTTGATTCTTGAGATTCTGCATTTCCAATATCCCCTCATCTACCTCCAATCCCAGTTATATGTGCATACAAAAAATGGTAAATATATATATATATATGTATATATATATATATATATATATAGACTTAAACAAAACAAAAAGCCACCTGGAGAACAATATGTTTCTGAATTGCCTGTGGCATTGATAGGCTCACCCTTTTGACCCTGCTGTCTCCCTCTGGTCTCACTAAGCCCTGTGTCTCCAGGACAGTGGGTCCCAAAGAATGCTGAATGCGGCTTGCTCGGAACATGCCGCTCACCAGGCAACACTGATGCAGCTGACGTACGAGACTCCTGCTTCCTTGCTCCATCAATCACCAGCTTCTCTATTATGGAAAAAGTATACTAGAGAAATGAAAATGGAAACACAAAGTGAAACCAGAGGGGAGAATGAATTGTCTAACCATCTGACTGATGGCTTGTAAGATTCCAGTGTCTCTGGGAGGCCAGGAAAAAGCTGGTAAAGAGGACTCTTTCTTGGGAATGACAGAAGTTACTTCAGCAAGCTGAATTCAGGAAAGCAGATTACTATGTTTGAGAGACTATGATAATCACACAAATCACTCTTGAGGGGGAAAAAAAAAGTCCACACTATAAAATTCTCCCGTCAGTGGACATCCATCTGGAATAGTTCCAGGTTTTCTGTAACACACACACGCACACACATACACACAAACCCTATAGATAACAGATGACAAGCCCAGCGTTTCCATGTGACTAGTGCTCTGAAATATGTCTGGCTATTCCCACAGGTCCTGGTACCACTCTGTGTCTCAATCAGAGGCAATGTACTGACCTCTCTAGTCTGTATTGTTTCAATTACACTTCTGGCTGCCTCAGGAAAGCATGGGACAGGCTAGTATTTCACCCCCTCTTCACTTGTAGTCTGTGTTATCACAGAATTTCTTGATGAACTTAAAGTTCGATGGGATTCATAAGTGGCCAAGCGCTAACTCTACCCTCTGTATTAGGGGTGTGGGATTACAGAGATGAACTGGAGAAAATGTTTTCCTTCCAGAAGGCCAATGCAGTCCAAGAAAAAGATGGAGAGAGAGAATATTCTAATACAAGGTCGTACAGGCTAAGCCTGGGCTGGGTGATACAGAAGTGTGGGGAAGATCACTGATTCCAGTCTGGAGCTTGAAAAAACATTTCTGCTGAAGGATGAAATGGCTGGGTATACGGAACTCATGGATATTCTTGTTCATGGAAACTGATGCTGTTACTACCACTACCTGTCATCTGATATCAACTTTGCGTATCAACCTCTTCTCTAATGTTAGCGTAGATTATGTGTATGTGTTTGTGTTCTCTTGACAGATTTGACAGGTAAAGAAACTAAAAGTCAGTGACTTTCAGTGACTTGCCCATAACAACACTGGGGCCAGACCTTGAGTCTAGAACACCTGGTAATAAATTTAGGAGTCCATAGCAAAGCCATCCATGGGCTATGCACTGTTTTCTTTTCTTTTTTTCCATTTTCTTTTCAGAAATGATTGGTCTGCAATCTGAAGGCCAGCCTTGTGAGCAACAAAAAGGAAGCAGCTCTTGTAGAAATGTCATAGGAAACGTGTGGAGGGCCAATGAATGACCCTCCAGGCAGCTCTTTTGCTTCTTCATTTGTGGAATGAAAATTCCCTCTCTGGCCTACTTCTCACCACTGACCAGCCATAGCGACCTCCAGTCCCTCAGAGTTGCTCTATGCCCTCCATTCAGCGTGGCCACCTTAGTCATCCTCCGCCTTTCTGTCTTCTCCTGTGGAGAGAATTAGCCATTGTCTCACAGCCCCAGTCCCCTTCCTGTCAGCCACTATTTTATTTTTCTGTTTCTTCCACTAGCTGGGACTGCACTCCCCATCTTCACACTGTATCCCTGGTGGATACTCCTGTGCTAGGTCAGGCACTGCAGGTATGGATAGATACCTGACTTTTAGTTTCTTTATCTGTCTTGAGAAGAGACTCTTATACATTTTAAGGTAAAATTGTAGCACAAATGCAGCATTTACATTTGTAATTCATCTAATATTAGTGTATTTTGTTTGAGCGGGCACTCGGTACATCAGGATTTAAAATCTCTTCGCTCTTTGCCTGGAATCTGCAGGCCATTTCCTCTGGCCCCTACCCTGACTGGTCCTTTCTATCACTTCTGCTTTTATTCTCTGAGCACTGTCTTTCTTATTGCTCTTCTGATCCTGAGATGTACCATTTCCATTAAATTCTGCCAATGACAAACAGTTATTCTAGGACTTTCAGGGCGTAACAGGTATTTTGGATAGAGGTATTAAATGTGTGTAGATAACAAAAACCAGTTTTTTGCTCTCAAACCATACCTCTGAATGACGCTGTCTTATAAAAGGGGCTGGCTCAGGAAAGACCAGCTTGGCTGAACTCTTCTTCTCCATCTGCCCTGCCTTAAAGTCCAGTAAGCAACACTTACTGAACCCCTGCTGCTGCTTAGGCGCTCAGTCATGTCTGACTCTGTGACCCCATGGACCATAGCCTGCCAGGCTTCTCTGTCTGTGGAGATTCTCCAGGCAAGAGTACTGGAATGCATTGCCATACCCTCTTCCAGGGGGGTCTTCCCAACCCAGGGATTGAACCCAGGTCTTCCACACTGCTGGCAGATTCTTTACCATGGGAGCCACCAGGGAAGTCCTTACTGAACCTTTAGGGTATGCTAGAAACCATGCCCTGGAGTACATGATGAACAAGAAGATACCATCCAGTCCCTCGAGTGACTTGAAATCTTCTGGAGGAAACAGCCAGGCACACAGAATTCCATCGTCTACTGTGCTGGCAAGGAAATACTGGAGTGGGAAAAGCCTGGAGTCAGAGATACCAGTACAAAGGCTCTGCAGATGGTAAGATGTGGGATGGTCTGAACAAACATAGTATGTATTGAAAAGGAAGACTGAGTCCCATAGCAACTCCTGAGATGGGCCACTGAGGATAAGGGGGATGTACACATGAGTCAGGTGGCACTGTGAACAGACGTACCTACAATCAAGGCTGGAAACTTGAGAGGAGAAGTAGGTTGGGATGACTATGATGAAGCCAGGCTTAGAACTCTTCATGTTGAAGGCTCTTGAAATTTAAGTGGAGCTGACCAGCGGGTAGTTTGAGATTACAGTATTGAACTCTAGGAAGCCTAGTGCCTAGGGTGAGTGAACCCCATAAAAGAGGCTGAAGATGGAATAACTGATCATGTTAAAGTACAGTGTCCTTGCTTTTGAAAACATGAGCTTCATCTTCTGTAACAAATATATGGTATGCTCACCCATGAATGCAGTATCTAAATGCACTGCCTCCTGGGCATATTTATGATCAACCTCTTTATCCAGACTATCCAGGGTATGGGTATATAACAGAAATAAATAGATATTTTCTCCTATCATTAAAATGGATCAGAAGAAGCATGATAAGATGTTATGAAATAAAATGAGACAGAATTACAGAGGTGAGAGGGCCATTACATTATTTCATCTAATTCTGGACTTTCTGGCAAACCCTCCAAAACTCGGCTCAGTCATCACCTCTGTTTTGAGGTCTTGTCTTACCTGACTTTCCTTCCCTTCAATCTTCCCCAACCCACACCCACTCCTGAAAGAAATACACATATTTTCTTCTATGTGATTTCTGTACTTGGCATGGACTCAGAACCAGAAAGATCCTGGGCTTCCGTGTTGTAGTTGTATAACCATGGCAAACCACTTAAGATCTCAGAACAATAATATTTTGTAATAATATATAAAGTATGTGATAGTGCATTGTTGTGTGTTAGCTTGCTCAGTCATGTCCGACTCTTTGCAACCCCATGAACTGTATCACCCACCAGGCTCCTCTGTCCGTGGAATTTTCCAGGCAAGAATGCTGGAGTGGGTTGCCATTCCCTTCTCCAGGGAATCTTCCCAACCCAGGGATCAAACCTGGGTCTTCTGCATTGCAGGCAGATTCTTTACCATCGAGCTATCAGAGAAACCAACCAGTGTATGCGATGCCTGCTAAGAATTAAATAAATGTAGTTAGAATGAATACATTTAATTTAATGGAGATATTATAAGAAACAAAGACAATGACAGAAAGCACGGACTCCAGGACAACTACAGAGCATCATAGATCTGTCTATTATTGTATCCATCTTGATCTCTTAGAAGTGTTTTGCTCTCCTCTTCTGTCTCACTCTGAAGTGTGAACACCTCATGCGCAATCCTATTTATTCATCTCTGTGTTCATAGTGCTTGTTTCTTAGTAGATGTCCAGTGAATATTAGCTGAACTGGCCCAGTGAGGAAGAGCCAGAAGCCCTTGGTCTGGCTGTCTTTATACCTTGCAGATTCACAGTGCTGAGTGAGAGAGGCTGAACCAGATTAGATGGGCAGAAGGAGAGAGAGACAGAAGGAGAGAGAGAGAGAAGGAGAGAGGAAGGAAGGGAGAAGGCACCAATGATGGAACCCATTAAAACGAGTCTGTTTCAGGGCATTTTCCTCCATCAAGCAGGAACTCTGTGGCTAGCATATTCTGTCCCTCCCACTCCCCAGTCATCAGACAAAGTTCTTGCTTATTCCACAGTGTCCTCATGCCACAATTTAATGATCCATCTCACTGGCCTCTCTTCCTCGAACGCTCCCTCCTCTGGCCGCCTTCTCTTTTGAGCTCCTGGTCACACTTTATGTCACATAATTACAGCTCAGGTTGACTTCTCGGTTCCCAGAATGCAGAGGTTACTCTTTTAATTGCAGTGAATTCTTTTAAGTCCCTGCTTACTTTTAATTATAAATGCCTGCAGCTGGCTTGCCAGGGTGTAACTTTCTGCTGCGGAAGAAAACAAGCCCAAGAAGCAGAGAAGTAATAGGAATCCCATTTTTATGCAAATTGCCTCAATAACAAAGAAATGAGGGAAAAGAGACTCATTCCTGCATTCCTGAGAGGTGACACTGGCCTTTGAAAATGTCCAGCTCCACAGTTAGAAGAGATTTAGATAAAACTAGCTCATTATATCATAGTTTCAGGCTTTATAAACATATCAGCTACTCAACTCCCTTGTCTGTTTATGGCTCATTTCTGATATTTTGACTGGCAGGATGGGCCTTAAGCAACACTTTTATTTAAAAAAAAAAAAAAAAAAAAAGACCTGCCTTCAGGAAACCAAATTCCTCAACCTAAGACAATATCCTTTCTGTAAAAAGCACCAGTAGCTTCTACCCAGGTACATAGAGAATCTTCTCTTCCCACATGTCCCTGTGGTTGCTGCTGGCAGATAATACTTCCTTTATTTCCTGTGTGCTTGGTACAGTGTCAAACACCACAAATGCAATTTTTAAATTATTATGATTTAATTAATAATTGCTTTAAAGGATCAACATTAATTAAAATACGATTAAGTTAAACTCTCTCCCAGGTGGCACAATTGGTAAAGAATCCACTAGCCAATGCAGGAGATGCAAGAGACACAGGTTTGATCCCTGGGTCAGGAAGATCCCTTGAAAGAGGAAATGGCAACCTGTTCCAGTAATCTTGCCTGGGAAATCCCATGGACAGAGGAGCCTGCTGGGCTAAAGTCCATAGGGTCCCAGAGAATCACACATGACTGAACTACTGAGCACATGTTAAGTTAAACTATTTCATTATTGATTATTATAAACCAACTTTCAGTCAACACAAGTCTATCAAGTACCTTAAGTTTACCCCTGCCAAATTCCCCATTACTGAGAGCTGGAAGCTCAGGGCTGTGGCAAGGCGGGTTAAGCTATCTTTGCAGTTACTGTGGACTAGGTGACTCCTCCTGCCTCCTGCCTCCCTCTGCTGCTGCAAGGCCTCCTGAGGGGGGTGAGGTGGGTGGGGAAAAGGAGGAATCCCATCCTGACCTAATACCTGCCTGTACCACAGAGTATACTAAGTGATTGATTCAGTCTTTCACTGAAATCTGAAATGATGGTAGTTTTCAGAGAAGAAATCACTTTGCTGTGCAGTAGAAATTAACATGAAATTGTAAATCAACTATAATAAAATAAATTAAAAAGATAAAAAGCTCAAAAAGGAAAAAAAAAAGAAAAAAGAAAACTGAGGCTCAAAGAATTCAGGTGATTATAAGCCAGTCTTTATGTTTGGGTTCCCCAGAGCAGATGCTGAGATAAGGAGCCGATTACAGGTGGATTATTTTGCAGAAAACCTCTGCAGAAATGGAGAAGAACACAAGGGAGTGAGGCAGTGATGAAAGACACTTTATGAAGCCAGCTGTCACCAAGGTCCACTGGGGCTCACTGGAGCTCCATCCAGGGGTGAAACTCTGGTTTCACTGTGTTGTCCCACCTGAGGGATATGGCAGTTGGAATATCATTCATAAACCTCTGTCAACCACTGCTTAAGCTTTACTCCCAGAGAGGTAGCTTCCTGCCCCTTCTAGTCTGCCAAAAACCTGGGAAGAGTGTTCCTTTTTCTACTTTAGAGAAAATTGTGTTTCAAAGAAATGCACATACAGTCATCTGGAGTCAGTGGGTACCCACGGAAGCAGTGAGGCCTAAAAGATAGAAGGAACGCAGGGGGCATCAGGGTCTGCTACAGCCACCTACCTGACTCATAAGGACCAGAAAAGGAAGTCAAACCCAGGAGGATCTGGCTCCAAAGCCTACAGTGATTCTCCTGTCATATACAATATCATATGCCTGCAGAGAGGTCAGGAATAAACCTAATCAGAAGATGTCTGTCCGTCTGTATTCAGGATCTATACGGTGCATGTGCAACAAAGTACTAAAACGGACAAGTGTTCAGCACACACTCTGAGGTCATAACCTGGTAAAGATGGATGTGTTTCCTCCCTTCCAGCCATCACTCACTGCAGGAGAGAACAGATCATTTCAATGTCCTGCCCAACACATCACCCTGCTCCAACCTTTGGTCCTGTCTTAGCCTCTGTGGAGTTAGCACACTTGTTTTGGCTGGAAGGGAGGAGAACCTCAGTGGCTACTGAGGCTCCTACTGCTTGAGAAATCAGTATGTTCAGAAGAGGACTTCTCTCATCCCCTGGGCTATCACAGCTCCAAGAACTGCTGGAGGGAAGATTTCCCCCACACGTTCCAAGTTAAACAATTATCCTCCTCCTTCTTGATACTGTTAGGACCCTTGACAGCAGCTATCTGCCCTCCTTTCTGCTTTGCGTCTGCTATCACCAGAGCACCCAACTCTACCCCAAGTTCTACAATCACTTAGTTTCCCATTGTGCATTCTGGGACCCATATTCAGGTGGCAGCATACTTCTCTAATTGTTTAGACTACTTTCCCAAACTTCCCATTCCATTCATCTCTTGTTTTACCTACTAGCACTGCTTTCCCCTGGGCTTCCCTGGTGGCTCAGATGGTAAAAGCGTCTGCCTGTAATGCGGGAGACCTGGGTTCGATCCCTGGGTTGGGAAGATCCTCTGGAGAAGGAAATGGCAGCCCACCCCAGTACTCTTGCCTGGAAAACTCCACGGACAGAGGAGCATGGTGGGCTACACTCCATGGGGTCGCAAAGAGTCGGACACGACTGAGCACCTTCACTGGTTCATTGCTTTCCCTAGAACCATCTTCAGTGTGGCTATATTTGCATTTATTCCCAAGGTCAACAACTGGGTCTTGGCTGTCCTTCTTTCACTCCATTCTTCCAAACATTTCCCTTTTCCCCCTCCTTCAGAAACCTGACTCCTTTGAAACGGAAAGGATTAGATTATGTCACCTGCCCTCCTTCCCACTGCTGTCAGCTGCCTGCTTCCCCATCAGTCCTTTGCATTCCCTGATGATTCAGCACCTTCTTTGTTGCTGTTCTCAATCTCTGTTCCCATCGCCATTCTAGTGTCCCTCCTCTTCCTGTGTTTTACAGGATAAGAGTTAAGTGGGTGGGCTCTCGAGATAGTAGACCTTTGGCTTTATGTCCCAGTGCTGCTAACTTAACAGCTGTGTGACCTTGGGAAAGTTACCTAATCTTTCAATGTCTTGATTCTGTCATCCAAAAAGTGAGCATAACAATCGTACCGTATCTCTTAGATGTCTTATGATAATTAAATGTATAAATACATGCCACATTTGAATTGTGCCTGATAGAGTAAGTGCTCAGTTAATGTAGGCAATATTATGATGATGATATTGACTGCTATTGACTCTATGGTAGTAGCAATATTAAAATCATTTCCTTAACCACTAAGCATCATCTCAGAAAATGGAATAGCCCTCCTTGCATTTTCAAACCTTTCCCAGCTCTTAACTCTGTTTGACCTACAAGTATTAATAGAAGTCTCCTGGCTCTGGAGAATTCTATTCTTCTCTATCCACACTCTCTCCTTTGGTGATCTCGTATAAGCCTATGCATTTAAATAATCTCTATGTGACTATAGCTTCTAAACGAATTCTCTACTGAGCACTGGTACACTGGACGCTTGCTTGATAGCGCCACTTAAATGTCTAAAATGCATCTCAGACTTGACAGAATCACTAACAACTCCTGCATGTGTTCCCAGTAACTTCCAAATCCTTAGCAAATGGCACAACCATTTACCTAGCTGCTTACGTGTATCTGAATTGTTCTTGATGTCACATTTCTTCTTTCTTTCCATGGTATCGATCAAGCGTCTGTCTTCTGAAAATTCGTTGAAGTCCTAATGCTCAGTGTAATGGTATTTGGAAGTGGGACCTTTGATCTCTGAGATATTTAGAGTTAGATGAAGTCACAGGGCAGTGGTGATGAAGGGGGTGCTTCCCAGGCGATAAGAACCTGCTTGTCAATGCAGGAGGTACAAGAGACCTAAGTTTGATCTCTGGTCAGGAAGATCTCCTGGAGGAGAGTATGGAGACCCTCTCTAGTATTCTTTCCTGAAGAATCCCATGGACAGAGGAGCCTGGAGGGTTATAGTCCATACAGTAGCAAAGAGTCAGACATGATTGAAGCAACTCAGCGTGTATGCACGAGGTCATGAGGATAAAGCCTTTGTGATGAAATTAATGTTCCCATAAAGAGAGGAAGTAGAGACAGGTTTTCTTTTTCTTTTTCTCTCTCTCTGCCATGTGAGGATACAGAAAGTAGGTGGCTATTGGCAAATCAGGAAGAGAGTTCTCACCAGACACAGAATCTACTGGCACCTTGATCTTGGATTTCCCAACCTCTGGGATTGTGAGGAATAAATGTTGTTTATTTGTTGTTGTTGTTTAATTATGGTTTATTTTGTTGTTAACATGTTGTTGTTTAAGCCACCCAACCTATGTCATTTTTCAGCACTAGCCTGAGTCAGCTAAGATACTATACTTTGAATTAATTTATTTCCTCAGTCAATATTTATTGAAAACCTAGTAGGCACTAAGGATAGAGATATTAACAAAACATAAACATTCTCACCCTCATGGGCTTACATACTTGCATATTGACCCCATCTTGAATATGTTCACTGTTCCCCATCTTCACTTCAACTCTGAACCACCATCCTTTTTCCTTGGGACAACCACCCTGGCCGTATTCTTCCCCTGATTCCATACTTGCCCATTTATAAGCCATTCACTGCATAGCAGTAGAATGACCTTGTGAAAACTCTGTGTATTTTCCACAAACTTCCCATTTTTTGTAATAAAATTGAGTAGCCTTACCTGATCCATCTCTCTAACACCCCAAGAAACTCTCCCTTGCTCACTGGACCCCAGTACACTTGCCTTCATTCCATTCTACTTTAGAACTGTTGCGCTAGACTAAAGGTCACCTTCTCAAAGAGACCTTCCCTAGTCACCTAATATAAAGTAGCCCCAACCACTTTCTCAAGAGACACCCTAATATATTTTCATTGGTGTCTCTCTTAAAAAGCCTTTGTACCTTTCTCAGGGCACTAGTGTTTGAAAAATTTTATTTCCTCATTTCTATGATTAATGTGCTAATATTCTTCTCCCCAGACTTTCAGTTGGTTAAGGCCAGGGTTTATGTTAGTTTTCACTGTTGTGTCTTTCATTGCACCTCAGGCAGTACTCTGCACACTGTAGAGACAAGATAGCATTTAAAAAAATGAGGGGGGAAGTAAAAGAAAAGTTGGCAGATATAAAAATAAATTACTTTGGACTAGGGGTGAGAAATACATTATTTGAGTGCTAACTTTGTCACTAGCTTCAAAGTATGGCCCTTGAGTACACTGTTTTGCTGGGACTCATTTTCTTTTCCTAAACTAAGTAATCAGTTAGTCTAGAGATAGAGCCACATACTGGCTGTAGCGTAAACAGTGGAACCAGAAAGACCTTGTTTTTGAATACTGGCTTTGTGTCCTACTCAGTGTAAGTCTTTGGGAATCTACTTAACCCTACCCTATCTACTTGGAGAAGACTCTTGAGAGTCCCTTGGACTGCAAGGAGATCAAACCAGTCCATCCTAAAGGGAATCAGTCCTGAATATTCATCGAAAGGACTGATGCTGAAGCTGAAGCTCCAATACTTTGGCCACCTGATGCGAAGAACTGACTCATTGGAAAAGACCCCAGTGCTGGAAAGATTGAAGGCAGGAGGAGAAGGGGATGACAGAGGATGAGATGGTTGGATGGCATCACTGACTCGATGGACATGAGTTTGAGCAAGCTCCAGGAGTTGGTGATAGAGAAACAGAGAAACCTGGTAGCCTGCAGTCCATGAGATCACAAAGAGTCAGACATGACTGAGCGCCTGAACTAACAGACTGATCTACCTCAAGAGTGGTAAGAATTAGACAAACAATGGGAAAACTTAGCATGTGTGTGTGCATGCATGCTAAATTGCTTCCTTTGTGTCTGACTCTGTGTGACCCTATGGACTGTAGCCTAGCAGGCTCCTCTGTCCATGCATGGCGACCAGCATATGTGAACAATCCAGAAATTCAAGTTCTTTCATCTTTTTCTGCTGTAAACTATAATAAACCAAGTTATTGAACTCATCAAACCTTAGCTAAAGATGGATAGAATGATTGAAGAACACATGAACTGATTACAGAAATTTGTTTTTCTTTTTTCCTCATTTCCAGGCAAAGTAAGGTACAAAGGACATTCCAGCTTTGTTCAACCCCAATCTTGAGTATATTAAACTAATTAAAACAAAGAAAGAAAGAAAAGAACCTTCCCAAGTATGCACATAGAACAGGTGCATAATATTTGCTCTCCGCAGAAGGAGGTTCGCACTAAACTTACAGAGCACGAGCTGCTCCTCCTTCCCAGTCTAGGCAGTGTGGGGGAGGATTGGGGGACAGACAGGTGTCCTGACTGGGAGGTTTCAGTGGGAACAGCAAGGGTCCTTCCTCTCCTGCCATATCGGGCAAGATGGCACTGCTGGAGGCATCTGATTCCTCAAAGGGCTTCATATTCATGACAGATGCTCCAAGAGCCCTTACCTATTTCCTTGACATTGCCTCCTCTGGGGAGAAGGGTGTCTACATTTACTGAGTCCCAACATCTGTCAGCCACACTCCTGGGTGACACATCAGC
This sequence comes from Bos mutus, assembly GCF_027580195.1. Lineage (NCBI taxonomy): Eukaryota > Metazoa > Chordata > Mammalia > Artiodactyla > Bovidae > Bos > Bos mutus. The sequence goes on along the minus strand of NC_091645.1, from coordinate 14,920,820 downwards.
TTCACAACAAACCTTCAGGTCGGTAGGACTATTTGACATTTGACATTTGTTGACTCTGTCCTATGTGCCAAGCTCTCTGACAGTCAGGCCTCATACTTCATCTCAATCTTCACAGCAATTCTGGAAGAAGACATAACTCTGCACTTTGTGCCAAGGAGAAAATGAAGCTTTGGAGTGGCTGAATGACTGTGGGAAGCCCCTTGACTGGGGATTGGTAAAGCTTAGATTGAAGACAAGTTCTCTGTGACTCAGAGACCCAAAGCAAGAACCAGGTTAATTAAGCTGAAGAAATTACAGACCCCAGAATAGAGTTGATACATGTGTGTTTCTATGATGCCCCTACCTGATTTTCTTTCAGGTCATCTTGATGAAATAGTTTCTGATTTCCCGATATCCCATAAGCTTTCTCTCTTTAGGGTCTTAAATTTCCATTGTTTACTACTCCACTGAATTTCTGTCTCCCTTTTTCTTTGCCATCCTCAAATGTGCATACTGCGCTTCATTCTGTCAAGGCCCAGATGGATTACAACAGGTAATATCTCTTGGTAGGTAAGAGATGAAACTGTTGGGATAGATAATCAGTTGGAGGATGAAGTGAGAAAATGTAAAGTGTCTAATACACTGAAACTTTCAAAAAGGTCAATAGTATGTATCACTATTACTATTATTTACATCAATTCTACTTCCCTTGGAAATAGTCTTGTTTCTTTCTAGGTAGAAGCAAGGACTCACACCTACAGGATTCTAAAGAAATTTAGCAGGACTTCAGAGATCAATTTCCAGCATCTGCTGGATCATTGAAAAAGCATAAGAGTTCGGAAAAACATCTATTTCTGCTCTATTGACTTTGCCAAAGACTTTAACTGTGTGGATCACAAAAAAACTGTGGAAAATTCTGAAAGAGATGGGAATACCAGACCAACTGACCTGCCTCTTAAGAAATCTGTATGCAGGTCAGGAAGCAACAGTTAGAACTGGACATGGAACAACAGACTGGTTCCAAATAGGAAAAGGAGTATATCAAGGCTGTGTATTGTCACCGTGCTTATTTAACTTCTATGCAGAGTACATCATGAGAAATGCTGGACTGGAAGAAGCACAAGCTGGAATCAAGATTGCTGGGAGAAATATCAATAACCTCAGATATGCAGATGACACCACCCTTATGGCAGAAAGTGAAGAGGAATTCAAAAGCCTCTTGATGAAAGTGAAAGAGGAGAGTGAAAAGTTGGCTTAAAGCTTAACATTAAAAAAAAAAAAACTAAGATCATGGCATCCAGTCCCATCACTTCATAGGAAATAGACAGGGAAACAGTGGAAAAAGTGGCTGACTTTATTTTTGGGGCTCCAAAATCACTGCAGATGGTTATTGCAGCCATGAAATTAAAAGATGCTTACTCCTTGGAAGAAAAGTTATGACCAACCTAGACAGCATATTAAAAACCAGACACATTACTTTACCAATAAAGGTCCGTCTAGTCAAGGCTATGGTTTTTCTAGTAGTCATGTATGGATGTGAGAGTTGGACTACAAAGAAAGCTGAGCACTGAAGAATTGATGCTTTTGAACTGTGGTGTTGGAGAAGACTCTTGAGAGTCCCTTGGACTGCAAGGAGATACAACCAGTCCATCCTAAAGGAGATCAGTCCTGGGTGTTCACTGGAGGGACTGATGTTGAAGTTGAAACTCCAATACTTTGGCCACCTGATGCAAAGAACTGACTCATTTAAAAAGACTCTGATGCTGGGAAAGATTGCGGGCAGGAGGAGAAGGGGACGACAGAGGATGAGATGTTTGGATGGCATCACCAACTCAATGGATATGAGTTTGGGTAAACTCCAGGAGTTGGTGATGGACAGGGAGGCCTGGCATGCTACAGTCCATGGGGTTGCAAAGAGTTAGACATGACTAAGCCAGTGAACTGAACTGACTGATCCTGTGATAATCACCTTTTTTTCACTGGTTTATACTATATTTGTTATTTTCTCTTATTTTCTATAAAAACTGTATTTTCCTTGAGGATGTGATCTGATTGATCTATTTTGTCCCTCATTATATCTAGACCATGGCTGTGTGCACAATATAACATCAGGCTATATTTGTGGAAAAGAGAAAGGAAAGGAAGGAAGGGAGGGAGGGAGAAGACAGATGAAAAGAAGAAGAGAAAAACAACAGAAGGAAGGACAGAAGGATGCAGAACAAAAAGTGTGAATACATTAGGCACGTATGCCTAAATCCAATGGGCTTTAGCAAATAATAACAAGAACAACAACAATAGGACTAACTGTGCCGAAGAATTGATGCTTTTGAACTGTGGTGTTGGAGAAGACTCTTGAGAGTCCCTTGGACTGCAAGGAGATCCAACCAGTCCATTCTGAAGGAGATTAGCCCTGGGATTTCTTTGGAAGGAATGATGCTAAAGCTGAAACTCCAGTACTTTGGCCACCTCATGCAAAGAGTTGACTCATTGGAAAAGACTCTGATGCTGGGAGGGATTGGGGGCAGGAGGAGAAGGGGACAACAGAGGATGAGATGGCTGGATGGCATCACTGACTCAATAGATGTGAGTCTGAATGAATTCCAGGAGTTGGTGATGGACAGGGAGGCCTGGCGTGCTGCGATTCATGGGGTCACAAAGAGTCGGACACGACTGAGCGACTGATCTGATCTGATAATTGATATCACTATGCCAGCAATTATAACACCCTGCATTTGTGAATACTCATCACACCAGACACCATAGTATCTCAAGTAGGTATTGGCTTAATTTTGTAGATGAGGAAAGTAAGGCATGAGAGCTTCAGCAACATATCTGAGACCCCACAGGTAATCATACAGCAGTCTGACTCTGGAGTCCATCCTCGTACCATTATTCTCTAGGTTCTTTCATCTTCAATTGTCTGGCAAGTTCTAAAAAATGATACGTTGTTTTGAACATTCACAATAATTCTTAATTTACCATTATCACCCCAACTTTACTGAACCATAGAAAGTTGAGTGACTCTCCCACAAGCCCAGAGCAGGTCAGCTGTGAAAGAAGGACTCATCTTCAGGATTCTTGACCACAGTTCCAGCAGATTCTCTCTGCTTGCCTATACAGGGAAGAATATGCTCAGTGTCTGGAGAAGGGGCAGCAAAGGTGCTGTAAATTATCAGCCTTTGTCTGAATCATCAATGAAACCCATTTCTTCCTATGTCATAACATCAACTATGGGGTCTTGAAGGTTTATTTATCTTGGTTACTTCTTATTTTGTAAGACTTTATTTTTAAAAAAAGTAGTTTTGTGTTCACAGCAAAACTGAGCAGAAGATATAAATTTCTTATTTTGATGTTGTTTAGTTGCTAAGTTGTATCTGACTCTTTTGTGACCCCATGGACTGTAGCTCACCAGGATCTGCTGTCTGTGGGATTTCCCAGACTGGAATACTGAAGTGGGTTGCCATTTCCTACTCCAGGGGATCTTCCCAATGCAGGGATTGAACCCATACCTTCTGCTTTGGCAGGCAGATTCTTTACCACTGAGCTGCCTGGGAAGACCCATCGATTTCCTATATACCCCCATTATCACCATACCTCACCCAAGTGGTACATTTGTTACAATCTGTGAACCTACACTGAAATATCATAATCACCCCCGATTCATAGTTCATGTTAGGCTTCACTCTCAGCACTGTATACTCCATGAGTTTAGACAAATGTATAAGGATATGTTGGACAAGGCAATGGCACCCCACTCCAGTACTCTTGCCTGGAAAATCCCATGGACTGAGGAGCCTGGTAGGCCGCAGTCCATGAGGTCACTAAGGGTCGGACCCGACTTCACTTTCACTTTTCACTTTCATGCATTGGAGAAGGAAATGGCAACGCACTCCAGTGTTCTTGCCTGGAGAATCCCAGGGACAGGGGAGCCTGGTGGGCTGCCGTCTATGGGGTCGCACAGAGTCGGACACGACTGAAGTGATTTAGCAGCATAATGATATGTATCCACCTTTATAGTATCATACAGTCATTTCATTGCTCTAAAAATCCTCTGTGCTCTGCCTATTCATCCCTACACCTAGCCACAGCCTTAGTTAGTTTTTTATTTGCAAATCTCACCTATTAGAATTCCTCGTGCTCCTTGTGTGTTTGTAGTCACTCAGTTGTGTCTGACTCTTTGCAACCCCATGGACTCCTCTGTCCATGGGATTTTCCAGGCAAGAATACTGGAGTGAATAGCCATTCCCTTCTCCAGGGGATCTTCCCAACCCAGGAATACAACCCAGGTCTCCTGCATTGTAAGCAGATTCTTTACTGTCTGAGCCACTGGGGAATGAAATGTGGCTTGGTTCCTTGGAGGGATAAAAATGTGCCTTTTTCATTTCTGTACCCCAATTTACAGTACAAGGCTTGGCTCAGAACTCCACAGTTATTTTAGTAAATGAGTTAGTTGAGTTTCTAATGAGTGTGCTTTCATAGTGCTTAGGACACTCATGCATATTGTCATGGAGAAGATAATATCTGTGTTGGACTTTGAAGGAGAAAGATGAGGAGGACTTGAAAAGGGGGATTCTCATGACTTAGTGCTCTGAGTTTTCTTTTTAATGCCTCCCAAATACCACACGGACCTTTATTTCATTGGCATTATAGTCTCTCTATCTACCTATTGATCTATAATCATATATAGCTTTGTATGCAAATTCAGGAAAGGTTTGTTGGACAATGAATCTACATTCCCACCACATTTTCTCCCAGTATACACCCATGCCAAAGTCTCATTCTATTGCACAGGATTAGCACAGGATTGAATGAGAAGCACATGCCAGATGTCAGTGCCAGAAAAGTAGTAACTGATCACTGAACAGTGTTAGTCATCCAAGAGGTGGGCATGTCCAGTATTATCAATGGGAGCTGCTGCAAGCCAAGCAAAGAAGGGATGGCATCAAGAACAAGCTCAAAACAGGATTTTGCATAACTGGCAAAGGAGAAGAAACAAAGTAATGAGCACAGCCATTGAGGAAGTCATCCTCAAAATGACCCACTGTCCACATGGACTTACTGCCGTCTCGGTCAGGTCTCTCGGGTCCAGTGCCATTTGGAAAATACTGACGACGCTTTCCTGTGCTGTCACTTCAAGACTTTGCTGCCCAACTGTCAACATTTACTGTTGTGCAGTCGCCAAGTTCTTGTTTCACAAAATGAAAAATGGAATCTATTTTGGACCACTCCTAGGGTTCCAGAAATTGTATTTATACAGCTGGTGAGCATCCAGTTAACATGTGAAAATCAATCAGTCCTCATACCTTGTCAGCGGTGGGCCATGAGTTATGACGAGAATACTGAGGCACATTTTCTCTCTGGTTCCTTAGTAAATCAGTTCCACACTTTGATGGACATAAACTCTTTGTCCCTTGAGTGTGTCTATAAAATACATTTGTCATGACACAGTGGAAGAATGGTTTTGGAGCCAAAATACTTTGTTCAAATTTTAGAATTACTATTTTCTAGGTATCTGTCCTTAATCCAATTACTTGACCTCTCTTAGACTTGGTTTCCTCATATGAAAAATGGGGATAATTACACAATAAATAAAAGGATTAAATTAAGCAATTTGTGATGAGTGCCTAATAATAATCTTGCTGCTGCTGCTGCTAAGTCGCTTCAGTCATGTCCGACTCTATGCAACCCCATAGATGGCAGCCCACCAGGCTCCCCCATCCCTGGGATTCTCCAGGCAAGAACACTGGAGTGGGTTGCCATTTCCTCCTCCAATGCATAAAAAGTGAAAAGTGAAAGTGAAGTCGCTCAGTCATGTCCGACTCTTAGCGACCCCATGGACTGCAGCCTACCAGGCTCCTCCATCCATGGGATTTTCCAGGCAAGAGTACTGGAATGGGGTGCCATTGCCTTCTCCAATAATAATCTTGGCTACTAGTAAAAACCTTATAACTATGAATTGATAATATTTTTACTCTTACTTTCAAGCAGCAGCAAATCAGGCTGTTGTAAAATTTTCAATCTCTTGCTTAAAATTGGAATTAAGTATTCCTTTTTCTTTTCCTTTCTTTTTCTCTTTCCCCTATCCTCTTCTTCTTCTTCTTTTCTCTCTGTCTGTCTCAGGCCATGTTTAAAAGAAAACAGTGTACTTTGATTGTTATGGCATTGTAGCATCCTTAAAAATAATCCTCTAAATTAGATATTATAGAAAATGAATTGAAACAGAAAAAGACGAGGTAGTGAGGCTCATTAAGAGACTATGAACATCACCATTACACTGGAATTTCCTAACATGGATGATGGTTCTTTTATCTAACTAGCCTTTAGGACCAGATGCCTTTGAATCTTGTGCTGTGCTTAGTCGCTCAGTTGTATCTGAACTTTTTTGACCTCATGGACTGCAGCCTACCAGGCTCCTCTGTCCATGCAATTCTCCAGACAACAATACTAGAGTGGGGTTCCAAGCCCTCTTCCAGTCCAAGGGAATCTTCTCAACCCAGGGATTGAACCCAGGTCTTCTGCATTACAGGCTGATTCTTTACCTAATGAGCCTCCAGGGAAGCCCTAGAATCTTGAGTCATCCTCAACTTTATTCCCTCTTTCATCCAACCCATCTAAGCATTTACTGAGTCTGGACTATTTAACTTCTTAAACATCACCCCTAGGCCATTTGAGCCTGTATACATCATAGAGCAACTTCTGTAAGAGTCTCCAAATTTTCTCCTGCTGCCTGTCCTATTTACCATCCAGGTTTTACTGTAGCCAAAGTGGTCTTTGGGAAGGGAAAACAATCAGAACCCTCCTACATTTAAAACATTTAAAAAAACTTTATTGCCTTGAGAATTAAGGCACACTTCTATAGCCTGGCAAGGAAATGTGTATGGTGGTAGGCCTTGCATATCCCCAGAGCCTTGTCTCACACTTTCCCATGGACCACTTGCTCCCACACTTGGTTTTCCGAAGTTCCTCCTATTCCCCTTAAATCCTGTGATTGTGTCAACCTTTGCACATGGTGATTCCTTCCACCTATAAGTTTCCTACTCCATTCTCTCTGCTATCTCTTTCTGTTTTTGGTGAAGACCTGCCTCCTTTATAATTCTTCTGAATATAACAGCAGGGACTTCCTCTGTATTCCTTTAGCATTTTGCATGAAACTCCGTTAATTGAATTTCATCTCAGTATCTGCACGTACAAGTCCAAATATCATGGAAAATGACACTTAAATAGTGGTATGATCTTGATTTCTTCATACCTTAAATTGAGACCACAATTGTGTCTATTTTGTAGAGCCATTACAAGGATTACAGTAAACATACATTAAGTACTTAGAATACGGACTCGGATCAGATCAGATCAGATCAGTCTCTCAGTCGTGTCCGACTCTTTGCGACCCCATGAATCGCAGCACGCCAGGCCTCTCTGTCCATCACCAACTCCCGGAGTTCACCCAGACTCACGTCCATCGAGTCAGTGATGCCATCCAGCCATCTCATCCTCTGTCGTCCCACTTCTCCTCCTGCCCCCAATCCCTCCCAGCATCAGAGTCTTTTCCAATGAGTCAATTCTTTGCATGATGTGGCCAAAGTACTGGAGACTAGCATTAGTCAAAAATATATATTCATAACTGTGGCTTCTGGTTTCCTATATTTAAGCATAAATGTGACCTGGGATTTGTGTCGAAGTTTCTCATCCCAACTAAACTGTACTTCCTATCTGCCCTCAGCAAGACTGAATGTTCCCAAACTGAAGGCCCTATTCCCGTAAGTGACTCTTCCATGAAGAGTTCTTTAATCTCATCAGGAAATGTTTCTTCCATCTTAGTGCTTCAGAAACACTTTGCCCCTGTGTTCGCTCCCATATTCTTAGCCCCCACTCAAAGTTATATCGTAGAAGCCTTCTTTCCTCAAGAAAGCTTCCTTTCCCGAGGGCAGATCCTGGCTGGGTCATCTTTATCCACTTCTTCCCCAGGCACCAGTGCAGAGCCAGGCGTCCAGTCAGGGCTCTGGGAGTATGCTGGACGGACGACACTCACAGGTGTCCTAGTCTGTTTGGGCTTCTATAATCAAAAAACGTCATAGACTGTGTGGTTTATACATCAGAACTTTATTTCTCATAGTCCTGGAGGCTGGGGTTTTGATGTCTGGTGACAGCCATCTTCCTAGTTCATAGACGGTTATCTTTTCTCTGTCTCCTCACATGGTGGAATGAAGGGGCTAGAGAACTCTCTGAGGTCTCTTTCATAAGGGCATTAATTTCATTTATTAAAATTCTACTTCATGATCTAAATCACCTCTCTAAGTCCCCACCTCCAAATACACCCACACATTGGGGACTGGGTTTCAACATATGACTTCTGAGAGTACACATTCAGTCTACCTGACTGGCTTCCCTCTTTCAGGGTTTTCCATCAACGTGGTTAGTAACAGCCTGTGGCAGTGAACACGGGGAGACACAATGACTCTGTGAACAGGTCTGAATTATCGCTAATGCCTCAGGATTCATTCTCCTCCTTTGTAAGTAGAGATAACGGAGGTGCCTGAGTTTAAAGCCATTCACTGCCTTGGTGCGGGGAAGTTGAAGATCTGAGGAACATTTCAAGAAAAAAGTGTTTCTGAAAGCAGGAAAGGGAAACAAAAAAAAGCCTGAAATCAATAAGGCCTGAATTTCCATTTGCAATAGCAAAAAAGAAACTCACTTCTTGTGTGCATCCTTGAAGGGATATAGGTGGTGGGGACCAGGAAAAGCTTTTGAACTTCCTTTTGGAAGGTAATGGAGCTGTGTGGGTGTGTTGGGGCAAGAGGAGAGGAGACCCTTTTGAGGGTAGCAATGACTCAGATCTCTGGAGATAAAATACTTTCCTCATCAAGTTTTCTTCCTTGTCAACAACACCACTGCCTCCACCTTGCATTTACACAGCACTTTACACTGAATGGCTTGTGCTTTCTAGTCTCTATGGTATTTATATAGCAGAATATGCCACCCCAAAGTACATCTGTTTGGCATTTTATTTTTCTCAGCTGATTATTTTCAGCTGATTGAGAAACTGCAGACACACTAGAAGCTCTGAAAGAGAGTAGCAATTACCCTTTTGTAAGGGAAATTTACACTAGAAAGTGGAGCTATTACCAGAGATCCCTCACTTTTTTGCCCGAGAGACTTGCCCCAGGGCAGGCAGGGCCAATATTTGCCTATCAAACATTTCCTCTCCTCACCTTCCAGCAAATTGCCTGCTCCCCTTTGAAGCCCCAGGGCCCAGTTCCCTTCCTTAATTCAGGATTATAGATAAACCTCAGTAGTCTGGCTTCCTTCAAGTCTCACATCTTTGAGGGACTCCTGTATGTATGTAGATACTTTTTTTCCTCCTGTTAATCTGTTTTTGTACTATAAGTGGGGGTGGGGTCTCAGCCAAGAACCTAGAAAGGAGAGGAGACATTATTTTTCTCCCCTACAATCTCTAGTTTAAAATTCTGTGAAATAGATACAATGATCTCTATTCTACAGATTAGAAAATGGGGCTCAGGGATGCCCCAAATCTGGGGATTGATAGAGCCAGGTCCCTTTTCTTAAGCCAGACCTTGAAGGATGGGTTAGATTCTGGCAGCCAGAGACACCCCCACGCAACCACTTTTCATGTTGCCCCTGTTTATTTTGGGGGGTGGGGGAGTTCTACTTTTAAACTTCTGTCCTCTTAGGAAGCTGTTTAGTCCCATCTCATCACAGAATTCTGTAGAGCAATGGCCTGGCAGTGAATGAGCCCTTGAAGGCATGGTTTGGACTCTTTACACTTAGCAAATTATTATTCAACTTTAATCACTGTGGCATCTTTATGTCTCCTGATCTGCCCTCGAATGCTCAGCAAATGAGTAACCACTGTGTTAATGCTTTAATGATGTTTAAATCCCTCTTTTAATTTGCCAAGTGGAAACTTTTCGAACCAACAAACTAATGTTATTACCATCTTAATTTTTTTCCCCTCAGAAAAGAGAACAGTGAGGGATGGAAAGGTAAATGGGGAAATTGCTAAATCGTCTGGGTTTTATTAAGCAGTCAGTATACTAATCCCAAGGATTACGCATATATCTAGTAGCATCCTCTGTGCATGAGACAGTGTATGAAGATTTGGATAAGTGTAGGGAGAAGAAAATACATGTGTATCAACAAAGTAGGCCCTGACTTATAACTTCTGCAACACCAAATAATCCTTTATGTGAGAAGACAGGAACATGAAAAAAAAAAAAAAAGCTCTAATTTAAACATCCAAAATTAAGCACACTCTAGAAGGCGTCTCTTCTTATTCCCCTTGTTTTAACACCTGACTACGATCATGTTTAGTAATATTGGTCTAGAAAATGATGTAAGACAGTTGGAAGTAAATGGTGATATTTACCATCTTGATCAAGTAAAGGAACATGAGATTTGTTCACTCCCACCTGTTTTCTTCCTTCCCTTTTCCTTTCTTCCACCCCTCCCTGACTCTTCTCTTTATACACCACATCTTTAATTGAGCTCCGTTTCAGTTTCCTAGGGCTGCCATAACAAAATAGCACAAATTGGGTGACTTAAACAATAGAAGTGTTTGTTTTCTCACAGTTTGGACTAGAAGTTCAAGATCAGGTGTCAGCAGGTCTGATTACCTCCAAGACCTCTCTCTTTGGCTTGCAAGTGGTCACTTTTACACTACATCTTCATATGGCCTCTCTTCTGTGAGCATGCATCTGCAGTGTCTTTCTGCATGTCCTGATCTCTTCTTCTTAAAAGGATAACAGTTAGATTGGACTAGGGCCCCACCTTATCCAGTTAATAACATCTCTAACCTACTGGGTTTAGGGCTTCAACAAAGAAATGGAGGGGAGCACAATTCAGTCCATGACAAGCACCTAAAAAGAGCTCACATAATGTCCTTTCTTATTTCTTTTCTTACTCTCTTTATTGTCTTTCTAGTTTTCTAAGAGTTCCTCTCAGAAGCTTTTGAGAGGGTTTAAGATCTTCCCAGAAAGATTTTCCATCTTTCCTCTTTGCCTTATGTACATATGATAACTTTTATCACAGTTGCTTTTATTACCTAGTACTTGGGGTATTTAGTAAAAATACTTTCTAAAAACCACAATGATAGTGTGGCCTATCACCATCACCACGGCCATTTTATACAAAAACTACTGTAACTACTCCTGTTACTTCTCTTTCCTCTTTTTCGCCTCCTCTCCTTCCTCCAATGATAAGAATATCTCTCAGGAATGCTGTCAGAATACAACAGAGCAATATGTGCACAATTTTTTTAAATTGCCTGGATACTAAGACAGGAAGGAATGGGGCAGGTCACAACCATTTAACAAATGAAACAACAATTAAAAAGAACAGGATTCCACAAAAACTGGTTAGAACCTACAAGCCCCAGGATGGCAGAAGATTTGACTTCTGGTAGACCATGAGCCTCATTATGTCTTCACTGTGACACATTAACTTCTAAATGGCACACCTGCTAGGTGCCATGACAGTTCTGAAGCCAACCATAAAATGCCCCAAACTGGGTGCCCCAGTTCCTGGAAATCCCTGCCCCTTCTCCAGCACAGAATCTTCCTCCCACCCATTAGCATATGAAATCACCCAACCCATAAAAACTAAGCATCCCATATTTCAGAGCTGCCTCTCACCTTCTGAGACGGCCCACACTCTGTCTATGGCATGTGCATCTCCCTGAATAAACCTGCTTGCAGTCTACTACGGCTTCCTCTTAAATTCTTATATGCATAAAGCCAAGGATTCTCACTGGTGGCCTGTCCCAGGGATTCACTTGAGACCTTTTGAAAGTGTGAAAACGTTAGCTGCTCAGTCATGCCCAACTCTTTTCAATCCCATGGACTGCAGCCCACCAGGCTCCTCTGTCCATGGGATTTTTCAGGCAAGGATACTGGAGTGGTTTGCCATTTCCTTCTCCAGGGGATTGTCCAAACCAAGGGATTGAACCCAGGTCTCTTGCACTGCAGGCAGATTCTTTACCAACTGAGCTCCCAGGGAAGCCCCCTGAGACCTTGGGACATGACTATTTTTCCTACAGTACAGCAAGTCCCCTACATAGGAACCTTCAGGTTGCAAACTTTCAAAGATGTGAATATACATTTGCATGTTCAATCACGTTATTTCACGTCTGGCTTACACTGTCACACGTGTGCATCCTCAAAAGTGACTGTGCTTTTGTGTACTTTACTGTGCAGTACTGTATAGAGTACAGTAGTACAGTAGCTTGATTTCAAGCCCAGGATGTCCGGAATCGAGAGGGTAGATGGAATTGAATCCAGCAAGGACCCAGAACCTGTGCCATCAACGTCAGGCATGAGTGAAATTGCAGGTTGGCCTCCATTTCCCATTGCTGATGATCCTTCAGCTCTATCATCTCCTACCCCCTCTCTTGCCCTCCAGTCTGTAATTCTTCTTGCCTGTTCACTCAATGCCAGCCCCTGTATGCCAGCTGTTGTATTATACTACTATGCTTTTCAAGGTACTGTAAGATTAAAAATGTTTCCTTTATTTTGTGTGCTTTTTTTTAATATATATTATTCATGTGAGAAGTATTACAAACTTACTATAGTATAGTAATATACAGTTGATTGTGTTAGTTGGGTGTCTAGGCTACCTCCGTTGGACTTACGAAAAATTGGACTTATTAACACACTGTTGGAATGGAACTTGTTCACATGTAAGAGACTTAAGGTACTCTAGCCAAAAATGTCTGTATCTTCTCTAATGAGTGAAAGAAGAAGAAAAAAAAATTCAGGAGACAGTTTATCCCTCTCTCATGTCTCATTCCTTCTTTGCTTTGGTTTTTGGCTTATGAAAGGGTTATTTACCTTGACTTTTAGGCCCCATGGAAGGGTCTGGCCAACTCAGAGCTGTTAAGCTATTTTGAAGAACCTGCTCCCTTGCCCTCATCCAGACCTCTCCAGGACAATTACCTGCTGCATTCAGAGGCACAGCAGCACATTCCATGGGTGGCCAGATCGGCCACTTGTGACCCTGGTGGCCTTGATCGACTTGGCAAGGGCTTGGCCACCCCAGTGCAAACCTCAGAACTTTGGTCTTTTCGTCCCCCTCATTTTCTGCCTCCTCACTGGTAGAGCCTGGGCCGAGTCAGACCTTTTGTGCTTTAATAAACCTGCCTGAAGGGGAAGGAGATGCTGCTTACAATGAACCAAACCTGATCACGCTCCTTAAGGACTTTTTAAATCACAAAGGGGGACAAGGAAGACTGAATGTAGTTTTCTTCTCCCCTTCCTTCCTCCCTACCCTCCCTTCCTCCTTCCTTCGTTTTCTTTTTCTTTCCCACTCTCTTATTTCTCTTTATTTTCCTTTCTCCATTCCCCCTTTTTTTGACATTCTTTTTCACCCTATTTCCTCAATCTTTCTCTTTCTCTTTTCCCTTTCATTATAATAATTGTCTTGAGTATAAGTTGGTGGAAATATCCCAAGATATTCATCATATGTGACTCCAAACTAAAGCAAAGGGGGATTTCTATACATGTTCCTGTTTATATTTATAAAAATATTGGTAGCTGAATTAGTATAAAGTAGCCAAGTCCTTCTGATGAACAGAGTTCAGATTTTCTTCCCTGATCATGCAAATTTTCTTTCTCTTTTAAACTATATTGTATTTTGTTTGACTGCTGCTTCATTTGTTCACCTCAGTCACATGAGAACATAAGTCATATTTTCTCAGTTGACACATTATTATGCACTGAATTAATGGAGTTCCTACTACAGACCACCATTGTCTCTGGGAATGCACCCCAGTTGGCTTTGATGTATTAGCTGGTTATAAACCATGGAATTCTCTTTGTTTTTAATTTACATTGGTTTTGTTTTGCATTAATATACAAGAGAAAGATTTGTCCAAAGCTTTCTGCATTTGTGTCAGTATCAATATAAGTCTTGTCAAACAAAGATTTGAACTTTACACCAGCATCCTCCGCTGACTGTACTTCAGATAACTGAAATGGCTGCTTCTTAAAAGTTTGAGTCAAGTCATCTGACCCTGAGATTTGTTAGAACTACATAATTAGGGGTGTGCTGGTGGTCAATGTTTAATAAATGGTTCTTCAGGAGGAATAAAAAATTCTCATTTGTAGCATTTCCTGATTTCCATTGTAAATATTCCCACCAGGGCTGATTTCAAGTCTATTAACACGATGTCATTGAACTTGAAGGTGGGAAGAAGTGCACAAGCCTCCTTCACGAATCAGGGCCAGACAGCACCAGCTCACGCTGGGTGTAGATATTTGACAGTTTTGGGTTGTATGCTTGGGTTGTCTGGTCCTTAGGAAGTCAGCTTTGCTGACATATTTTCTTAGAAAATCATTCACTTCATCCAGATGTTCAAAAATATTAGTCTTGCAAAGCACTTTTATTAGGATTCTTTTTACTTCCTTGATATCTCTGATGTCCTCCACTCCCATCCTTTCCATTCAGATTTTGACTATTTGAATTTTCTCTCTTTGCTTTTACCAGGTTCACTGGAGTTTCTGTACTTTTGAATTGTTTGTTTTCAAAGAAACCGATTCTTAAATTTGCTTGTTGGTTTTATTATTTTTCTGTTTTCTAATATATAATTTACCACCTATCTTTATCTCCTAGTGTATCTGAACTTTTTACAAAGTTTTGAACTTTTATAAAGTACCAAGCATGTAAAGTATACAATAAATAAATAGCATTTATTAATATGATATACGTGAGTCTGGGTGAACTCCGGGAGTTGGTGATGGACTGGGAGGCCTGGCATGCTGCGATTCATGGGGTCACAAAGAGTCAGACACAACTGAGCAACTGAACTGAACTGAATATGATATAAGCATATTTACAAGTAAATTATCACTTAGGGTATATTGGTTTCAGATATTATGCTATATATATATATATATACATATATAATTTTGAATTGGATTCCTTAGTTATAGAACATCCTTTATACTCTTTATAAAACAATAAAACTCGCTTCATGTTTTTGCTTCTGCAATCCCATCAGGGTGTTAGAAAATATCATTTAGCTATCTCTTCTGTTTCATCCATGCCACTGGCCATCCCTTCTAAGCCCTCTCTGCCTTGCATTGCTGCTGAGTCTCTTTTTCTTTCCAACTCCCATGTTCCTAATTTATGTCCTCATTTCGGTCAGATCTTTTCTAGCCACCTTTCTCTCTCTGATGACAGGCTGCCTCCAGTCACTCTGTGGGATGGGGAATGTAATTTCCTATAATTATGGCCTGCGCAGTCTGTGATGGTTTGTATTAAGACCAAGCCACTTGGATATTTTCTGGGATACAGAAACAATCTAAAATTTACAATTGTCAAAGAGCTCTACTTTCTGCAGATAGCCTGAAGAATTGGGTCATTTACTTTTAGAACATATGGACAATGAAGGACTTTGCATTAAGTGGTATTTGCGGAACTTGGTTTTTGAGCAATCCACGTGAAGGGTAACTTTAGGTCAGTGGAGAGGAGGTGGATTGGTGACAGCTGGTTAACATTCTCCACTGTACAGAGAGGTATGAGTATAGAGTCCAAGTGAAGAGTGATTAAGGCAGAAGAAAATAGACGGTCAAAAGCATTTTGGTTAGTCATTACCATGTGGCAGGCCCTACTTATATTAACTCAGTGAATGCTTTGAACATCCATATGAAATCTATTACTTCAAAATGGAGGCTTAAAAAAGTAAAGTCTTATCCAAAGCCATACAACTAGAACGTGAGGAAGGCATGATTCAAAGTCTGACTTATGCCTGGATTCGTATACTCCCAAGGCTATTTCAAATCCTGAAAGATGATGCTGTGAAAGTGCTACATTCAATATGCCAGCAAATTTGGAAAACTCAGCAGTGGCCACAGGACTGGAAAAGGTCAGTGTTCATTCCAATCCCAAAGAAAGGCAATGCCAAAGAATGCTCAAACTACCACACAATTGCACTCATCTCACACGCTAGTAAAGTAATGCTCAAAATTCTCCAAGCCAGGCTTCAGCAATATGTGAACCGTGAACTTCCTGATGTTCAAGCTGGTTTTAGAAAAGCCAGAGGAACCAGAGATCAAAATGCCAACATTTGCTGGATCATGGAAAAAGCAAGAGAGTTCCAGAAAAACATCTATTTCTGCTTTATTGACTATGCCAAAGCCTTTGACTGTGTGGATCACAATAAACTGTGGAAAATTCTGAAAGAGATGGGAATACCAGACCACCTGACCTGCCTCTTGAGAAATCTGTATGCAGGTCAGGAAGCAACAGTTAGAACTGGACATGGAACAACAGACTGGTTCCAAATAGGAAAAGGAGTTCGTCAAGGCTGTATATTGTCACCCTGCTTATTTAACTTATATGCAGAGTACATCATGAGAAACGCTGGACTGGGAGAAGCACCAGCTGGAACCAAGATTGCTGGGAGAAATATCAATAACCTCAGATATGCAGATGACACCACCCTTATGGCAGAAAGTGAAGAGGAACTCAAAAGCCTCTTGATGAGAGTGAAAGAGGAGAGTGAAAAAGTTGGCTTAAAGCTCAACATTCAGAAAACGAAGATCATGGCATCTGGTCCCACCACTTCATGGGAAATAGATGGGGAAACAGTGGAAACAGTGTCAGACTTTATTTTTCTGGGCTCCAAAATCACTGCAGATGGTGACTGCGGTCATGAAATTAAAAGACGCTTACTCCTTGGAAGGAAAGTTATGACCAACCTAAATAGCATATTCAAAAGCAGAGACATTACTTTGCCAACAAAGGTTCGTCTAGTCAAGGCTATGGTTTTTCCTGTGGTCACGGATGGATGTGAGTTGGACTGTGAAGAAAGCTGAGCGCTGAAGAATTGATGCTTTTGAACTGTGGGTATTGGAGAAGACTCTTGAGAGTCCCTTGGACTGCAAGGAGATCTAACCAGTCCATTCTGAAGGAGATCAGCCCTGGGATTTCTTTGGAAGGAATGATGCTAAAGCTGAAACTCCAGTACTTTAGCCACCTCATGCGAAGAGTTGACTCATTGGAAAGGACTCTGATGCTGGGAGGGCTTGGGGGCAGGAGGAGAAGGGGACGACAGAGGATGAGATGGCTGGATGGCATCACTGACTCGATGGACGTGAGTCTGGGTGAACTCCGGGAGTTGGAGATGGACAGGGAGGCCTGGCGTGCTGCGATTCATAGGGTCACAAAGAGTTGGACACGACTGAGTGACTGAATTGAACTGAACTGAACTGAACTGAAGGCTCGCCTGCCCCTTTTTGCTCAGTATTGTTGTTGTTCAGTCACTAAGTCCTGTCCGACTCTCTGCAACCCCATGGACTTTAGTATTCCCTGTCCGTCACTATGTCCTGAAGTTTCCTCAAACCCATGTGCATTGAGTCAGTAATGCCATCCAACCATCTCTTCCTCTGTCATTCCCTTCTCCTCCCGCCTTCAATTTTCCCAGCAGCAGGGGCTTTTCCAATGGAGTTGGCTGTTTGCATTAGGTGGCCAAAGTATTAGAGCTTCAGCTTTAGTATCAGTCCTTCCAATATCCAACCCAAATGAATATTCAGGGTTGATTTCCTTTAGGATTGACTGGTTGACAGTATAGTTCTAGGTAATTTGTATTTTAATTCTCATTGCCATGGAACGTCCGTATTGAGGGTTCTAAGAGCATCTTAATTTGTTTAATGCTCAGAATGTTTGGGAAAGTCTTTGAACCTGTATAAGTGGCATTCCATGACTTTTGACCAATGCACATCAGTGATACCAGCTGTTTTGTCTTCTTCTAATATCATCATTGGCATTGTCAATAGACATCATTTAGAAACTGCCCCACCCAAACTTAGCTTTTCAAGTGTTTGTAATTTTACTCACTGTTGCTGCCTAGGTGGAAAACATGGTTGAGGCAACCCACACCCACTGAATAATATCTGCTATAATTCTACCAATGCTCAGTATTATGGTTCCTGACCTCTTTCAAGGCCTTGGATTGTATACTGATTCTAACTTCGTGTAATCATAGATGTTCTGTCTTAAATATTTTTTTTTATGTAGATCATTTTTTTAAGTCTTTTTGAATTTGTTACAATATTGCTTTTGTTTTATGTTTTGGTTTTTTCAGCTGCAAATAATGTGGGTTCTTACCTCCCTGATCAGGGATCAAACCCACATCTTCTGCATTGGAAGGGGAAATCCTAACCGTGGGATAGCCAGGAAAGTCCCTCGGATGCTTTGTCTGAGGTGATACTCATCCCCAGGTGTAGGCCCAGCTGACCCTCACAGCTCCCCAAAGTCTCTGGGAAGAAACCTAGTGCCTCTCTTTCACTTCAATAACTTTTCCCCAGTGTATGTATGTATGTGTGTGTGTGTATGTATGTATATATATATATAAATATATATATATAGTGGCTCAGCTGGTAAAGAATCTGCCCGCTATGTGGGAGACCTGGGTTCAGTCCTTGGGATGGGATGATCCCTGGAGAAGGGAAAGGCTACCCACTCCAGTATTCTGGCCTAGATAATCCCATGGATTGTAGAGTCCATGGAGTCATGAGAGAGTCGGACATGACTGAGCCATTTTCACTTATTACACACACACACATGTGTGTGTATATATATATATATATATATATGCCAACAACCAAACAAATATATAACCAAAAAAAAAGGCAGAGTGAGGGAGGGAGGGAGAAAGGAAGGAAGGAAGGAAAGAAGAGAGAGAGAGAAGGAGGAGAAAAGGAGAAAGGAAGATAGAAGAAAGAAGGTAGGAAGGGGGAAGGAAGGGAATACCTTACAGCTGTGCTGCAAGTCACTGGCTAAAGTCTCCTAGGGCCTCTCCCTCTGTATATTGGGACCTGCTGCTTTCTTAATTTTGCTATCATTTCTTGCAGAGTTAGAATAAATTCTGTCACATTTCTCCTGGATTTCAAATCAAAGTAGAATCTAGAGTCCCTGCTTTTAGGGAGTTTACTAAGATGAAAGCTGTAGAAGTGACTTATTTGGACTCTGTTCAGCTTCTAAGCCTCAACTCTTAAAAAAATGTCCTATTGGCTCAGGTTCTAATCTCACTTTACCCAGAAAGTATATTTGTGTTCTGTGATTGAGCCCTCAGCATAGCTAGTTAGAACTCATGGTCACTTACAGAGGGGAAGATGGACAGATTTGTGTTTTGTAGTGTGGATAGACCCTAAACTTGTAAAACTGAGCTATGACAGTTTCCTGTCATGTAGGGTGCAGAGAAAGATGAGCTGCAGAGAGAGAAGAATGGATGAGACATGCAGACAAACCCAGAAATGTATGTCCTAAGAGTTCATCCTAAATACACTTGGATCTTTCCTGAACTTCTGCTGAATACTAGCCCCTGGGCTCCATGAAGCCCCGTACCCTACTTTTCTTAGACTACATGGAGTAGGTTCTTTTTCTTACAATTCTTGTCTGAGCAGCTACACTCCATTATAGAGAGGTGGCTAGACACAGTAATGATAGGACCAGCTTCCTGTAGAACCAGAATTTCTGGAATTGAATCTTAAGTCCAAAACTCAGTATCTGTGATAGCTTGAACAGCTGCTCCCCAATATACCTGGAATTGAATTGCTTGAACTTATGAGTATTACCTTAGGTGGCAAAAAGGATTTTACAGATGTGATTAAATACCTTGAAATTGGGAGATCATTTCAGATTATTTGGTTAGGCACTAAATGTAACCATAGGTGTTTTAATAGGAAAAGAACAGAGGGAGATTTGACATGGAGGAGATCATAAGAGAGGTGATGTTGGAAGCACAGCTTGGAGTGATGCAGGGAAGAAGCCATGAGCCAAGGCATGCAGGAAGCCTCCGGAAGCTAGAAAAGACAAGGACACAGATTCTTCTCTTGAGTCTCCTAAAGGAACTCACCCTGTAGACACTTCAACTCAAGCTTACAGAAATGAATTGCAACCTTCCTTCTGCCCTTCAGAACTGTGAGGTAATAAATTTGTGTTGATTTAAGCCACCAACTGTGTGGTAATTTCTTACATCAATAAGAAACTAATACAGCTGCTTTGTGCCATTGGGAAAGTTACCTAATCACTCTGTGCTTCAGTTTTACCATCTGTTATGTAGGAAAAAGGAAAATTTCATCAGGTTGTTGTGAAAATCAATGAGTTGCTTTGTTGTCTGCCATGCAGCAGGCACTCAGTAAACATCTTATAATTCAATGCTTGCATTTCCTACACTTGTAGTCATATAGTTAGTAGCAGAGTCAGGACTTAACACACATTTTTCTGACTCCAGATCCACTATCAAGGAAGTTGGTGAAAAACTATCAGTTAACAGATTGAATATGGTGTGATCCAACATTTCTTAGCTTGTCTTTAAAAGTGATCACTACATAAGGAAAATGCTACTTTCTGCCACTTTGTGGTTTTAGAAAAGCTAACTTTACCTTGAGTCAAAGTTCATTCCTTCTCTGCTGAAAGAAATGTAAATAGCTGCCTTAGAATCCCTTCATTTCCTACTTAATTTGTATATTAATAATTATTTCGAGCTCTCACACTTTACTTTTTGAATCATCTAGTAGGTAATCTTTCTAAAGGCTTTTCTATTGCTTTGTTTATCTCTGCCTCATATTTGGGATACACAACTTAACTCACAACTTTTACTAAATGTCTACTATGCATAGGTGTCATCCCATATACTTACAGAAGGCAGCCCAGTTTTCATGTCTGTCCATCCATTCACCCATCTATCCATACATCTATCCATTCATCTATCTATCCATCCATCTTTATACCCATCTGATTATTGATTCAACAGGCAAGCATCCTTGGATCACTAATCTGGGCTGTTTATGTATGTGTTAGACCCTGGCTCAGATGATAATTTTCAGTCTCTGCCCAGAGAGGATCTGAGTTTTGGGGCCAGATACATGATTAAAATCTTCAAAGAAATATGGCAAATACAGTGATCAAGGTCTGCCCAGAGAATGAAAGAAAGGGGAGTGGAGGGATGGTTACATCAGACAGGAAGCGGGGATTGTTAGGAAGACTTCACAGAAGAAATGGGGGGCTGAGGATGAGGGGTTTAGTGAGAAGGGGGTCAGAAATAGAAGAGCTTTACATAAAAGTGTTGGGAAAATTTAAAAGGAAAAGATGATGTGAATAGATTAGACATGGCATTTCCTAACTTACAGTCAAAGAATATTCCTTTGCTCCTCCCAGATAAGGGTATAGATTGGCATTTGGTTGTCTGATGGAAATAATTTAGAATAACTTGCCAGGATGTTATATATCAAGGCAGGCAGCTTTCTGAGATCTGGCGCATGTATTCCTTTTCTTTTTTCTTTCTTTCTCTTTTTTTCCCCTGAAACATTACTGACAGTCACTGCTACAGTCCAGCACTCTTAAAGTTGACATATGCTGAGTGACAGATCCAAGATAAGAATAAAATACATTTGAATCTGCCAATAAAGAAAAAAAAATGGGAAAGGGATGAAATTACAGAGATAGAAAGGTGTATCTTTAAAGCTCTTAGGAGGACAAATTACTAATCAGGACTAGAACTGTATAGAGGCTTGGTAAGTTCAAATGCAGAAACCCTTCTGGGATGGAAAGTCTTTCTAGCACGTAGCAGTTTTATAAGAAGTCTAATGAGATCTTTTTGAAAGTGCTGGCTCCATTTTGTGTGAAGGAGAATTGTCAAGAGATTTTCAAATAGCTGAAAGACCAGTAATAAGCCCAACAGAGCCAAGGTAGGGTGTCTGATTGGCCAACTGGCATGAAAGCCATCTTTGAAAATTCATCACCTGCAACAGTCCATTCTGTTCCCATTAATTTCTGATAAATGGAAACCATCAGCAAGGAAACAACACTGACACTGATCAAGTCAATCACAGCTTGGATTTACTAATAACTCATAGTTCCAGTATTATCTTGTCATTTTATGCTCATTGAAACATGTTTGTACATACATGTGAGCACACACATCCCCCCACTCATGGGTATTTAAAAACCATAAGTAATTTCAACTCTTATCCTGTCATCAATTTTGAAAATAATAATTTCTTCTAATAAAAATAGTTTCTTCAATTGTTTGTTTTTTTTAGAAGTTGTAGTTACTAGCATGTTTATTATTTACTTGACAGACATATTTTCTCTTCTCCAGGCTCCTTAGACCCTTACTATAGAGGGATGACAAGCTGATAAGAATTTGTCCCTGTACTCACAGGCATGATTGCTTGATTTTAGAGCAATTACCTACCCGAAATCAACCAGTATGAGGATCTCCACTTGGAACTGGGCAAAGGATAAAGTGAATTTGCTCAGTCATGTCCAACTCTTTGCAACTCCATGGACTGTAGCCTATCAGGCTCCTCTGTCCATGGAATTTTCCAGGCAAGAGTACTGGAGTGGGTTGCCATTTCCTTCTCCAGGGGATCTTCCTGACCCAGGGATCGAACCCAGGTCTTCTGCATTGCAGGCAGACACTTTACCATCTGAGCCACCAGGGAAGACCCAAAACAGAAGCCCATTCAAAGCATTCAAGTTACTCAGAGTTCCTCACCCTTAAATCTTGGAATCTCAGCCCTTTGATGACTGCTGATGTGGGTCTGTTTGAAAAATGTTCCTTCCAACATCTGTGGAATAGTTTAAACTACAATTTGCTAAATATGGAAATTGTAGCAAATTTGCTACAATGGTTGCCCTTACACTTCGAATGATAGCAACATAGATATCCAATGAACATTTGTGGCTGCTCAGTCATGTCTGACTCTTTGCAACCCCATGGACTATAGCCTGCCAGGTTCCTCTGTCCCTGGGATGCTCTAGGCAAGAATACTGGAGTGGGTTGCAATTTTCTACTCCAGGGGATCTTCCCGACCCAGTGATCCAACCTGTCTCTTGCATCACCTGAATTAGCAGGAGGGTTCTTTACCACTGGTGCTACCTGGGAATTAGTATTTTGGGGGGCTCCAAAATCACTGCAGATGGTGACTGCAGCCATGAAATTAAAAGGTGCTTATTCCTTGGAAGGAAAGTTATGACCAACATATATACCAGACAGCATATTAAAAAGCAGAGGCATTACTTTGCAAACAAAAGTCCGTCTAGTCAAGGCTGTGGTTTTTCCAGTAGTCATGTATGGATGTGAGAGTTGGACTATGAAGAAAGTTGAGCGCTGAAGAATGGATGCTTTTGAACTGTGTGTATTGGGAGAAGACTCTTGAGAGTCCCTTGGACTGCAAGGAGATCCAACCAGTCCATCCTACAGGAGATCAGTCCTGCATGTTCATTGGAAGGACTGATGCTGAAGCTGAAACTCCAGTACTTTGGCCACCTGATGTGAAGAGCTGACTCATTTGAAAAGACCCTGATGCTGAGAAAGATTGAGGGCAGGAGGAAAAGGGGACGACAGAGGATGAGATGGTTGGATGTCATCAATGACTCAATGGACTTGAGTTTGGGTAGGCTCTGGGAGTTGGTGATGGACAGGGAGGCCTGGCGTGCTGCGGTTCACGGGGTCACAAAGAATCAGACACGACTGAGCGGCTGAACTGAACTGAATCTGGGAAGTCACTCAGTGAACATACAGGCACCCAAACTCCTCCTGAAAGATACTTCAAAACGTTTTTGATAAAAGGTTAAGATCATTTTATTTGCCCCACAACTGCCTTTCCATGTCCTTTACCAGCTTCAGAAATTACTTGCCAAATGACCCATTCCTGAGAGAAAAGTCCTGCAGGCGTCTAGAAGACCAAAGGAATATATCTGGTCTTTATCCTCAGATCTTGCCATAAAGCAACTGAAATTTTCTAAGTGATAGGAGTGTCTTTTAGTGTTCATCAGGAACTCATTTGGTACACTTGAGTTTCAGCTAATGCAATGACATCCAGGGAGACCTCTAGCTCGTCTCATGATGGAGCTGGTCACCAGAAAGATAAACATTAGGCAGTAGAAGCTCTTTAAACTTTTAAAGATATTGTTGATATTTTCAAAATCTCCAGGTCATTTATTTTGTAGACTGTCCCTCAGTATGGCTTGATTATTTTCTCATGACTGGATGTAGGTTAAACTTTTATTTTTCCTGAACGTTACACACATAGGTGATGATGTATTCTCTGTGTACCACCCTGAGAAGCTGTTGATACTGACTTGTTTAATTCTTCTATCTGTAAGGGAGAGTTTGGAATTCTGCAGGGGCAAATCCAACCTCAATTCCCTGTGCTAGGTTTATTTGCAGCACACATTTTGACATCCTGCAGTTGCAATCAAAAGGTAACTATTTTCATGATGCTGCTGATTTCATTCAACTGAAATTCATAATGTATGTCCAATCACTCAATCCTGAATGGATGGCTCCTCCAAGAAACAGTGAAAAATAATCTTTTTCTTAAAGGCTTTTACATGCGAGACTGGAGATTATATCTGTATGGGAGTTTTGACATACTACTCAATTATAGTATCTCCAAAATGGGTCTTTCTTGGGAGGAGGGGAGGTACCTTTGGAAATTAAAAATACTAAGTTTAGGATGAATCAGGAAATTTCACTTTCTGCAGCGGCTGCAAACTTGTAAAGTATGTTGCTTTCATTGAATGATTATGGACCAATGTCTTGACTTTTTTAGGTACAGTTGACTTATTTTAAAATGAAAGAAATAGACAATTTCTAAATTCTCTTCCTTTTTCTGTCTAGTTTCTGAATAAATTTGTTAATATCTTAAGAGAAAGTTTAGATAAATTAATTGAAAACCAATTTATAATGGGTTAATAATGAAGCTAGGATGCTTGAAAATCCCTAACGTCTTAATTAGACATCACAGAAGAATCACCACAGCAGGCTCAGCGTTACCACTTACCCTGACCTGCTTTCTGTTCACTTCACAATCTGGTGTGGATCTCTACGACTTTCCAACACTTGATCACTTCTACACATAGGGTTATACTTTATCCTCCTTTTTATTACTTCACCAACTTGTTCTTTGACTTTTGATCCCTACCTTGTTTTAAATTTGCTCTTTGACTTTGCTGCTGCTGGGTGTTGTAGTTAAACATTTCACCTGATCAGCCTCGCTCAGGGTCATACAGAAAATAAGAAATGGGGACAAGAATAGTGTTAGTTGACTGTAGAGTGGGCCCTAGATGGCAAGATCAGTCTGATCTGATATACCAACCTTGTATTCTTAATTGTTAAACACAGATGCAGACACACTGATGTTTTCAATGCTAGCATCTCATTCCATGTGATTAATTTCCACTTTCTGGTATATTCATGAGGAAACCAAAAGCAGAAGCAACACAAAAAGTTGCTACAGAAAAAAGGGAGATAGAACTGGTAAATTTAAATTATTATGGGTTTAAGAACAGGACATGTAGATGCCTTTTCTGAATGTGTTTAAGTGATAAAGTTCATTCATTCACTTACTCATTCATGATATTGTGATAAGAAAGAGAACAGATTCTGGAGCTTGACTTCTTAAGTTTGAATCCCATCTCTGCCACAGACCAGTAGGGTAAGTCATTTAACCTCTGTGTGCCTCAGTTTCCTTATCTGCAAAAATGGGGATGATAATGGTAGCTTCCTCAAATGATTAATCAGTTAGTGCATATGAAACCTATTAGAACACTATTTGGCATGTAGCATGTAGCCACACACACATATACTTATATGCTATTATTAATCTATAGTTATTGATTACCTATTACATATCTAATACGAGGAATCCCACTTGCATTAAGTAATTTTTGTTCAGTTGCTAAGTCGTGCCTGACTCTTTGCAATCCCATGGACTATAGCATGTGAGGCTGCCCTGTTCTTCACTATCTTCACGTCCAGAAGTTAGTGGAGGCTATGAAGGATTTGGTACCTTTCCATGGGATTTCTTCCTAATATCATCATTATCATCATCATGGCTAAACTTTTTAGTGTTTCTTTGTGTCTGGCACTCTTGGGTATCTTTCATGATTTTTCTTAGTTTTTCTGTAGTTTTCATTTTACAGAAAGGTTAACTATTTGCCAACGGTCATATAATTTGAAAATGGTAAAGTCAAGATTGGATACAGGCAGTCTGACTCCAATATTCTATGCTGTTAAGAACACTGTATGTCTATAGACTATATGACAATATGCAGCATGCAGAGTCTCCGTTCAACATACACATATAGCACATTATCAGGGGGCAGAGACTCTTGCCATCAAATATCACTTGCCATCAAGAAGATCAGAGGATCATGGTGAGAATATGAAGATGAAAACGACAAGGTGCACAGTGTGCTCTGACGGTGATATTCACAGGTCAAGCAGAATGACCAGCATCTCAGTCTGAGGGAAGGTCAAGGAGGTGTGGGAAAGGATGACAATCTTCAGCAGTGGCTAGCATGAAGAGTAGCAGATAAATAACTGTGAAGGGACATTCGAGGCAGAAAGACAATATGTAATAAAAGCCTTGATGCACGTGGGGCTCTGTGAGACTTTGTGGCTGGCGAAGACTAAATGAGGCCGTGTGACTCCCTGGTGGCTTGGATGGGAAAGAATCTGCCCACAGATGCGGGAGATCTGGGTTTGATCCCTGAAATGGGAAGATCCCCTGAAGGAGGCCATGGCAATCCATTCCACTATTCTTGCCTGGAGAATCCCCATGGGCAGAGGAACCTGGTGGACTACAATCCATGGGGTCACAAAGACACGGACATGACTGAGCGACTAACCCTTTCATTTTCTTTCACAATACAAGAACTACAGAGGAAAATGAGGGCATGACCGGGGAACCTTTATTCACTCATGTGAAGCATTTGACATTTAACGAGAAAGCTTCAGGAGTCTTTGAAAATATTTAACCAGCAAGAAAACAGGATCAACTTTGCTTGGCAAAGATCATTGCACAAAAAGTATTAAGGGGTGTTTTTACCATGTCTTCAAATTAATGGCATGTTTTATTAGAATCTATCTGTATTAGCTCCTCTTGTTTTTGTGGATTTACATTAGTGAATTTCAATAGGTAGCATTATTAGCACTGCTTACTACTAATACCTACTTCTTTCCTAATTCTTCAGTTTATAGCATGCTTTTAACTCCATTAGCTCCCACACCTTTTAACTACCTTATTTTTTTTTTTTATTATCATTTCCATTACAGAGGATGAAACTGAGGCTGAGCAATGTTAACCTTCACAGGCTTGCCTCAGACTCAAAATCCTGGGAATAAACGTGAACACAGAAGCCTTAAGTGTTACTATGTGAACATCCTCCTCTCCCCTGTGACATCCTACAAAGGACCCCTCTCCCAAATCCCAGGTGTAACTTGGACATGCCTCTGTGTCACCAGGGTCAGTTCTGACCCAACCTACCTGTCTCAGGCCATTTGGGCTTAGACAGTTCTATAGACACAAGCTTAAACACCAAATGTTTATTTCTCACAGCCCTTGAGGTTGGAAAATCCAAGATCAAGGTGCTGGCAGAGTCAATGTCTAGTGATTCCTTGCTTCCCTGTTTAAAGAGATTGTCTTCTCACTGGTCTTCACAAGGCAGAAGGTGAGCAAGCACTGTGGGGTCTGTTTTATAAAGGCTCCACCCTCATGGACAAGTGAAAGTTGCTCAGTTGTGTCTGACTCTTTGCGACCCCATGGACTATACAGTCCATGGAATTCTCCAGGCCTGAATACTGGAGTGGGTAGCCTTTCCCTTCTCCAGGGGATCTTCCCAACCCAGGGATTGAACCCAGGTCTCCCACAATGCAGGCAGATTCTTTGCCAGCTGAGCCACAAGGGAAGCCCAAGAATACTGGAGTGGGTAGCCTATCCCTTCTCCAGGGCATCTTCCTGACCCAGGAATCGAACATGGGTCTCCTGCATTGCAGGTGGATTCTTTACCAACTGAGCTAAAACCACCTCCCAAAGGCTTTACCTCCAAATACCATCATGTAGGGCATTAATACAAGAACTGTGGAGGACACAAATATTCAGTCTATAACACTACAAAATGCCATTTTACTTTCTTCCTGGATAATGAATGTTGATTGCATTCTGGAAGTATTTTTGGCCAGTGAAATATAGGGGGAATTCTTCTGGAAGGCCATTAAGAAAGATTTTTCTCTGATAAAAGGATAGTGTAAGATGATAGTCCCTTTGCTTTCTGGTTTTGTGTGCTCTTGTGTGGAAATGTCGTGTTTGGAGCTGGGTAGGTATCTCATCAACTCTGAAATCTTTTGAGGACAAAAGGCACATGCTGAGGATGGAGGAAGGGAAGGGCACAGTGCTCAGGTCTCCACGGTGGATGCTGGGAAGTGTTGTTCAGATCTCAAGGCAAGATTGAAAGACAGTTGCCTCTGTTACTGGGAATGCTGCTGGCAGGTGGCACTGGATGGTCAGTTCCTTTGAGACATGTCAAGTGCACAGTTACCTTGCCTAAAGCCACGTCCCTTTCCTAGGGTCGCCAGCATTCCTTGACTGAGGGGCTCAGAGGCTGTGCAATCCCAGCCTTATCATTGCAATAGAAGAGAGCTGTGAGAGGTCACTCAACCGACAGACCCCTCATGGGGTCGGCTGGGGGTTATCCTGGGCCTCTGTGACAGCTTGGCTTCACGCTCTGCTCAGCGGTGCCTCTTTACTTTGCTCTCCACAACATCGATCTCAAAAATAATTTCTTTAATAATCTCTGATAAATTAAAAATAATCTGAGTCTGCTTTCTGGGGAAACCAACCTCAAATAGTCCCTATGGCTATTTTGGCTGACTGAACAAATCATGAACCATCTATATTTTAGTAAGCTAAAATTTATCCCATGGCTTCAGCTATGATTATTTGGCATTTATCACACTGTTTTGTCCCTTTGGTCAAAGCTAGAAAAAACTACTGGTTTTTCCAGTGGTCATGTATGGATATGAGAGTTGGACTATAAAGAAAGCTGAGTGCCGAAGAATAGATGCTTTTAACTGTGGTGTTGGAGAAGACTCTTGAGAGTCCCTTGGACTACAAGGAGATCCAACCAGTCAATCCTAAAGAAAATTAGTCCTGAATATTCATTGGAAGGGCTTATGCTGAAGCTGAAACTTCAATACTTTGGCTACCTGATCCAAAAAAAACTGTCTCATTGGAAAAGATCCTGATGCTGGGAAAGATTGAGGGCAGCAGGAGAAGGGGATGACGGAGGATAAGATGGTTGGATGGCATCACTGACTCAATGGACATGAGTTTGAGCAAGCTCCAGGAGTTGGTGATGGACAGGGAAGCCTGGCGTGCTGCAGTCCATGGGGTCACAAATAGTTGAACACAACTGAGCGACTGAACTGAACACTGTTTTGTACATATACTCTAATGTCTTCAAAAGTGTTCATTGTGTTTTATTCCTCACCATGTCTGTGTCTCCTCTCAGATTCATAATAATAATTGTAGCTTTATGGACACTCAATATGTTCTTGTTAAAACCTATATCTATTTTAATGGACCTCCCTGGTAGCTCCCTGGTAGCTTTACCAGCTCAGCTGGTAAAGAATCTGCCTGCAATGCAGTAGTCCCAGGTTTGATTCCTGGGTCAGGAAGATCCCCTGGAGAAGGCATAGGCTATGCACTCCAGTATTCTTTGGCTTCCCTGGTGGCTTAGGCAGTACAGAACCTGCTTGCAGTGTGGAAGACCTGGGTTTGATCCCTCAGTTGGGACAATCTCCTGGAGGAGGAGGGCACAGCAACCCACTCCAGTATTCTTGCCTGGAGAATCCCCATGAACAGAGGAGCCTGATGGGCTACAATCCATGGGGTTGCAAAGAATCAGGCATGACTGAGCAACTAAGCACAGCACTGCTGCTGCAGCGAAGTCGCTTCAGTCATGTCCGACTCTGTGCAACCCCAGAGATGGCAGCCCACCAGTCTCCCCCGTCCCTGGGATTCTCCAGGCAAGAACACTGGAGTGGGTTGCCATTTCCTTCTCCAATACATGAAAGTGAAAAGTGAAAGTGAAGTTGCTCAGTCTTGTCCGACTCCCCATGGACTGCAGCCCACCAGCACAGCACATAGCTATTTTAATACCTGATGGTCATGGCCATGTTCTAGTAGGTGAACTATTTCTGCAGACCTACATTTTATACATGGTCATTTATCTAAATCACATTTTCTTTTTTTCTTTTTTAAGGAATTTCACTAAATACACTGAAATCCATCCCATACCATATTTAAGTTTTCTAACAATGACATCCATCCCAAATTGAAACTTAGCATTTAGACGTTTAGAAAAGAATTCTATTGCTGGTCCAAGATGACATATTTCACTATATCAGGGTTCTTAATGAAAGGTAAACCAACACTGAATGTCATTCTCTAAAAAAAAGGTAGTTCCCTCAAAACTAATACATATATATACACACACACACATAAATATATATATACACACACACACACCTGCATGCATGCATACTAAGCCACTTCAGTTGTGTCAGACTCTTTGTGAACCCATGGACTATAGCCTACCAGGCTCCTCTGTCCATGGGATTTTCCAGGCAAGAATACTGAAGTGGGTCGCCATGCTCTCCTGCAAGCGATCTTCCTGGGCCAGGAACTGAACCCATGTCTCTAATGTCTCCCTGCATTGGCAGGTGTGTTCTTTAGTACCAGTGCCACCTGGGAAGCCCTGAATATATACATACATGTACATATCAATAATTATATATTTTTAATACATATATATGTATTTCTGGAAATAATATAAAAGGTAAAAATAAACAAAATGCTCCTCTGTCTAGGAATTCTCCAGGAAAGAATACTGAAGTAGGTAACCATTCCTTTCTCCAGGGGAGCTTCCTGACCCATGGATCAATTCTGGGTCTTCTGCATTGCAGGCAAATTCTTTACCATCTGAGCCACCACCAAAGACCAATACAAATTCTTAAGGCAGCCAGAGAAAAAAGACAAATTCCCTTCAAGGAACAACCTTTATACACTGAGAATAGATTTTTCAACAGAAGCAATGGAAATAGAAGACAATGTAATAATATTTTCAAAGTGATGATAGAAAATAATTGTCAACCAAAAATTCTATACCCTAAAGTGAAAGTATTCTTTAAAAATGAAAGATGTTTCCTGACAAACAAAAGCTAAAAGAATTCATCATCATCAAGTTCATAAAAAAGGATGTTTCATGAAAAAGGAAACCAAAGATGGGAAGAAACAGACAGAGTGAGATTACACACCCACCCACTCTCACACACACACAATGTTACTTTAGCAACAACTGACTAACTTCATGGTCCTTATAATGACCATCTCAAATGCTAGAGATATTAAGCTAGTGCTAATTCAATATCGCATCCCAACTCACTACATGTATTAAGACCTCTGCATGGGAAGTTCAATACACTATTGAGAGAAATTTAAAAGACCTAAATAAATAGAGGGATATGCTTAATGTTGTAAAAATGTCAAAATTTCCCAAACTGATGTACACGTACAATGAAATTTTAAGAAAAAAAAATAAACAAAATGCATAAAAAAGCAATAAACAACCATCCTAGGACAAAGTTCCATCTCTGCCACTTATAGCAGTATAATCTTGATCATATTACTTAAGATTTTGAGACTCAGTGCTTTAAGCTATAAAATGGGCAAAATCAAATGCTATAAGGCTGCTTCAAGTTTCTTTTAAAGTTGTAGTTCAGGCATTTACTCCTAAGGTTTTCTGTGCTCTCTCTCTGTTTCAGGATCTAATGCTAATTTTGGTCTAGAATATTTTATCCGGATGTTGTTTTCTCTCTTTGTTACTACACTGTCTCTCTGTTATTTCCTGAGACCCATGATTATTGCTCTGCCTGCCTGGAAGATGATCTGTATTCGACAACTAATGTTTCCTGTTAGAATACTTCTCTTCTCATTCATAGATATTCTGTTTCATTGTTTTCATATGGGCTGCGTTGAGTAACTGTTTTCCTACCAAAGAGGTCTTCTGGCAAGCAAGTAGGTGTTCACATTTTTATGTAAAATTTAATGTATGCAAATATTTTTTAAAAACCTTACCATTTATTGTCTTCTATGAGCAAGGTAAAGGGCTTCCCTGTGGCTCAGTGGTAAAGAATCCTCCTGCAATGCAGGAGATGTAGGTTCAGTTCCTGGGTCGGGAAGATTCCCTGGAGGTGGTCATGGCGACCCACTTCAGTATTCTTGCCTGGAGAATCCCATGGACAGAGGAGCCTGGCGGCTAGGGTCCATAGAGTCACAAGGAGTCAGACAGGACTGAAGGGACTGAGCACAGCACAGCACGGAGCGAGACACTTTAGATACTCCATAAGCTTTAGTCTTCCCAGCAACCTTACAAAGCGAGGAATCATTTATTCATTTTCCAGATGGAGAAAGTAAGGCTTAGGGCAATCAAGTAAGTACTCAATGTAGCTCACTTCAGTAGTGAGTCAGGATTGACAGCCAGAACTCCATGACCCCCAAGGCTGTATCATTCCCTCAACACCACTTGGCAAACGGAAAGATAGAGAAACAGCAAACTGTGAACAAAAAGATAACTGTTTGTAATTCCTCACTCAGAGATAAGCTAGACATAGGCTTTTTGTTTTGTTGTGTTTGTTTTTTATGAGAATCAAGGTCTCCAAGAGGCTTAATTAACAGTGATATATTTTGAAAATCACTTAACATAAACTTAATAGAAGAATGATGGGCGCTGTTTATATTGCAACCACATTTTGAAAAGGAATTAGTCATCCCTGTGACCTTCTTAACAACTGGAAAATATGAAGCACTTGATAATAATTTAAATTTAGAGAAAACTTGAAATGATTGGACAGTAAAAGATTTGCTGTGTTTTGTTTTTTCAGAAGAATCAGACCTAGGGAAGAGATATAGAAACATAGCATTTCATTTTCCCCAATTGATTGATCAGATAACATGTCAACAACATGGAGGACATTTATATTTGGAATATTTTTAAGAAGAGCATACTGCCAGCAACACAGGACCTTAATAAATACAATTTGATAGAAAAAGACACCGAAGTTCAGCTTTTGCTCCTAAGAGTATAGTATAACCCAGCTTTATTTGGTAAAGAATCATTCACGCAGACTAGAGCCTCAATTTACAGGTCATAAAGGAACAAAAACTATTGAATATGAGAAGAAAGATGTATTTTCTTTTTTTTTTTTGAAAGATGTATTTTCTAGTGAGATATTAAAGTAATGACACAGGCTGAATGATCAGGGAGGAAGGAGGTTTTAGAGGAGAAAGATGAAGGAATACTTTCCAGCATGAAGAAAAATATCATTTTTTGAAGTGTATTTAAACTAAAAGGGACATGGTGACCACTAATATGCAAAAATGTGTGTGTGTGTGGGGGGGTCAGGCACATTTAGAATTTACTAATTGTTGGCTCTATCCTGTGATGTAAATATTATTCTCTTTTTACTGGTCAGGAAACTGAGGCACCTCTGGGTTAAGCGACACACACAGGAGTTCCACAGCTGATGAGTGATGGGTGTAGGCATTAAGCCAAGAAACCCAGCTTCAGAGTCTGGGCTCCTAACCACATCCTTTCCTGCCATTCATAGAACCTTCCTTGGGATTCTTGAATGTGGCAGGAAAGTTAAACTGGTTTCTAAGTATCTGACAGACCCTTTACCTATATTTTCTTTGATTCCTATCACGACTCTGAGAAGTAGCTAGTATCACCCATGTTTGAAAGAGGAAGAAGGAGAGAACCAGAAAGGATGAGCATTTTGTGCAAGGCCACCCAAATCATGAATTATATAGTTGAGATTCAAGCTCAGGCTGCGTCAAAAGTTGACACCATATACTTGCTACCTTTGCTTTGACTCTCTAAGTACCCATCATTTTTATGATAAAGTGGTAAAGACAAAGAATCTCCCAATTTATCCCTCCCCTGCTGGTAGGCTGCAGTCCATGGGGTCGCTAGGAGTCGGACACGACTGAGCAACTTCACTTTCACTTTTCACTTTCCTGCGTTGGAGAAGGAAATGGCAACCAACTCCAGTGTTCTTGCCTGGAGAATCCCAGGGACGGGGGAGCCTGGTGGGCTGCCGTTTCTGGGGTCGCACAGAGTCAGACACGACTGAAGTGACTTAGCAGCAGCAGCAGCAGCTCCCATTCCCACCCCTCCGGGTAAGTATTCTATGCATGTTCACATGAGTCCTGTGAAGTAGGGACTGTTACTGTTTCATTTTACAAACAGGGAAACAAAATTTCACAAGCTCAAAGAGAGAATGCATTATGCATAGTCACACAGCTAGGAAGTCATGGAATTCAAACCTATCTTGACTCCAGCGTTAGAGGGAAAAGCCACTATTTTCTATTAGGTATATTCCAGAATCTCACTACAGGCTTAAGGTACCTAAATAGTCTCCTTACAGTACCCTGGGTTGACAGAAATGTAACTAGTATGTACAGAATGTACAGTCAATGCTGGAATCAGAAAGTTAATTTCTTCAATTATTCAACATTAAATAAACGTGCACAGAATCCTCTTTATGTGCAAAACACTGTTTCAAGAATTAGGGACACAGTGGTAAACTGTGAGCTATGTTAGTTGTAAACCATAGTGAAAGGGTGAAAAGATAAAGTATGTACTCTATGTATATGTTCTGTGTGTGTTCAGCCATGTCCAACTGTTTGTGACCCCATGGACGGTAGCCTAGGAGGCTCCTCTCTACATGGGAGTATCCCAGCAAGAATACTGCAGTGGGTTGTCATTTCCTCCTCCAGGGGATCTTCCCGATTCAGGGACTGAAACTTCATCTCCTGTGGCTCCTGCATTAACAAGTGGATTCTTTACCACTAGGCTGACTGGGAAGCCCGTGTAATAAATGATACAGTGATAAGCGCTTTGAAGAAGAAGAAAACAGGATATTGTGTTTCAAAGTAGCAGGGAAGCAGAGCCTTGTTAGAAAACAAAGACGAGACGACACCGGAGGAAGCACCTGAATGAAGGACAAGGGAGAACATTCGGGAAAGGCTCCTCTGAAGCCACGAGGAGCCAGGTGTGGGGGTGACATGGTGCGGATGATGTAGCAGAGGATGAGGGTGACTGAAAAGGCAGAGAGAAGGATATGGGGATGGGCAGGGGCCAAACCTAAAGGTCCTGTGGGCTGTGAATTTTATTTTGAGTGTGAACCATTTAGGGGCATTTTGAGCAGGAGGGTAACATGATCTGAGTCAAGCTTAAAAATTTCAGCTTGGCTCAGCAGGACCTTGGGGCAGGAGGCCATGCAGCTCTCTAGGTGAAGGTTGGCCGGTAGCATGGACTAGTGCTATAGCCGTGGAAATGGAGAGGAGTCGGAGAGGTAATACTCTGAGATTAGGAAGTTTGCACTGGAGTCATCATCAAAGTCTCTCCCTGGAATCAAGCTAAACAGGAAACAAAATCATCATCAGGGAGCACTTCCACGTGTGCTGTGCCAAGTCACTTCAGTTGTGTCCAAGTCTTTGTGACCCCATGGACCGTAGCCCTCCAGGCGCCTCTGTTCATGGAATTCTCCAGGCAAGAGCACTGAAGTGGGTTGCCATTCCGTTCTCCAGGGGATCTTCCCAACCCAGGAATCAAACCGACATCTCCAGCATTGCAGGCAGACTCTTTACTGCTGAGCCACCAGCGAAGTCCCTCCCTAGTTTACTATGAATGATTTACATTGATGCGATCTGAACTTCCTGTGACTGGAACACGACTTCCTGACGTCAAACATGATGAGCCTAGAGATAGTCTAGAAGGTGGGTTTGTGGGCATAAAATCTGGACTGAGTGAAAGGAACTGGATGCTGGGGAACACCAGCAAACAGCCCTCTTGAGTATGTTCTCAGTAACGGTGGTCTTGCCAAGGAAGTACATGAAGTTCAGGGGCCACATTGCTATGTGTCCGTCTCCACACCAGGAATCAACTGCCTTTCTGATCACTGCTCAGAGTGGCCCAGCATGTTTGCAACTTAAAATGTTGTTTTGCTGTACTCCCAGAGCTAATAATCTCTCATTATTACTACAATTTGATGATTATATGATTGTGCAGTAGGGCCTAACATTTATCCATTATTCCCTAGGTGTGAAAAAGAATGGAGCTATTATTTTTTTTTTTCTATGAATGATCAAAATATTCTTACAAGCTTTCATTCTCAGAAGTGGAGGGGGTGAAAGGGTGAGACCAATAATCACTACTTTCTTATTTGAGATAATGTGGGTTTTTTTTTTTTTTTTTCACTAAACTTACTCTCTTTGGAGAGATAAAAGGATGAAATTCAAACAATCCAATGGGCTGTTTCTTTTTTTTTTTTTTCCCCTCTCTCCCTCTCCATGACATGGCATTTTGGTGCAAGAGAAACTCACAAAATGTCAATCAAAAGGGCATTCTGGCTGGCATCATGCCTTCACTGGTGTGGCTGGTTTGGTCTTTATGCACCTGTTTTGTTTTGGGATTTTTGTCTTTAAAATTAAAAGAAAACATGTCTCTACACATGACCAAATTTCATTCCTTTTATAGCTGAGTAATATTTCATTATATATATATATATGTCATACACACATTTTTTATATATATATATATATATAAATATATATATATATAAATATATATATATAAATATAAAATTGATGCTTTTGAACTGTGGTGTTGGAGAAGACTCTTGAGAGTCCCTTGGACTTCAAGGAGATCCAACCAGTCCATTCTGAAGGAGATCGGCCCTGGGATTTCTTTGGAAGGAATGATGCTAAAGCTGAAACTCCAGTACTTTGGCCACCTCATGTGAAGAGTTGACTCATTGGAAAAGACTCTGATGCTTTGAGGGATTGGGGGCAGGAGGAGAAGGGGATGACAGAGGATGAGATGGCTGGATGGCATCTCTGACTCAATAGACGTTAGTCTGAGTGAAGTCCGGAAATTCACTGTGGTGATGGACAGGGATGCCTGGCGTGCTGCAATTCATGGGGTCACAAAGAGTTGGACACAACTGAGTGACTGAACTGAACTGAACTGAACTGAAAGAGTCGGACACGACTGAGCGACTGGATTGAACTGAACTGATATTTATATATCGCATCTTCTTTATCCATTCCTCTGTCAATGGCTACTTTAGTTGCTTCCACGTCCTGGCTATTGTAAATAGTGTGCAATGAACATTGGGATGTATGTATTTTCTTTTTGAATTATGGTGTTCTCAGGGTATATGTCCAGGAGTGAGATTGCTGGGTCATGTGGTAATTCGATTTTTAATTTTTAAGGAACCTCCATGACATATATACACCACCACAGGTAAACCAGATAGCTAGTGGGAAGCCGCTGTATAGTACAGGAAGCTCAGCTCTACACTCTGTGACGACCTAGATGTGTAGGATGGGGGGCAGTTGGAGGTCTAAGAGGGAGGAGATATATGTATGCATACAGCTGATTCACTTTGTTGTGGAGCAGAAACTAAGACAACATTGTAAAGCAACTCTATCACAGTTTGAAAAGAAGTGTGTATATAGGCATGTCTTCATTTTAAGCACGATGTTGGCACCTACTGTTCAAATCTGTCATGCTAGACTATTGCATTATCTCTTATCTTGAGGTTCCCCAGAATGGGTAGACTCATTCTGGCCACAGACTTGTGAGGGTCCACCATGTGGTTAACACCTCTGGTGGTCCCTGCCCATTTGGAAACCCCTAGGGCTTTTGCAATTTATGCGGAGACTTTTCTCTGCATGCTTCTCATCTGCTTGCTGCTCTCCAGCCCTGTCCCACCCCCAGATCATCCAGATGGAGCAGGGAGGGCAGAAGACACATCTTCTATTCTCCTACCACCTCTCTGGGGTTCCTTTGCTGTTTTCCCTTTCTAGCCTCCCCTTTGGTCAGAACTCTTTGAGGAAGGTGGGCAGCATATCTCATTCACCTGAAGAACCTCCAACTCGTTATCCTTTTGGCACCACGAGGAGTGGTGTCTAGGATTAGAAAGGTCTCTAGTCCTCCTCCCCACTAGCCTCCATCTCTTCTCCTTTGTGGCTCTAGTTTTCACCTTGCCTCTGGAATTAATGGCAGAAAGGATGCCTGGAACAAAGCCCATTTACAGATGTAGAAAAACACGTGATGAGGTGCCCTTTAGATATGATGGCCTTTCATCAGGCAGCCATGGAAACAAGCAAGTGCCTCCTGCTTATCTCTGCTCTAAACTATGTGCGGTTGGTCTCACGGTTTCATTCCTAGTAGGCAGTCTACTTCCCATCTGTCAAAGTTCTTACGGCTTATGTGCAGCCCCAGAGGACGCTTAAAAAGTACAGAGCATGCTGGGTATGTAAAAGAACAAGACAGGGATAACTAATATTTTAGAAGAGTTTATATGCTAGACACTGCTAGATTTACACACATTTTCCAAATTAATGCAACTAGATGCGATCTCTCCATCAGTAATTCAGTAATTACTGAGACCTCCAGAGTCTCAGTTCAATATAGTTATACATTTACTGAAGTCCCACTGATACTTCAAACCCCAAATGTCTACCCTTCTCTGTACAGAATATTCTCATTCCTCATCCCCATTTTAGTGGATGTCAAATTATAGGCTTGGATTATTGTCAATCAAATCATAGGCTTAGAAAATTTGTAATCATACTGCACTGCTTCCTTCCACCTAAGCAGATATTATCTTAAAGTTTCTGCCACCTTAATATATTTCACCTCTTCATCTTTGTTCCTCCATCTACTCTGTCACTGGCTTGATTTAGACATTTATCAACACCCATTCTGAAAAATCTAATAGAAGCCTAATTGGTCTGTTTCATTTCCTGCTCCACACACCATAAAGTGAAATTTCTAACACATAGATTTGATGCTTATCATCTGTTTACACTTAATATTCTTTAGTGGTTCTCTGATCCTCCTTTATAAAGTTCATCCCCTTAGTGTGGCTTGAAAAGCCCCCTGACTTCCTCTTTGCAGCCTTACCACAATGCTTTCTGGCATTTCACACTTTTGTGCCTTTGCATTTGCTTTTCCCTTGGCTTAAAATCTCTTTTACTTATTTCTCTTTCCCTGTCATTCTACTTATCTGCCAAAGTGAATCAAAGAGTAAAGCCTTTCTGATGTCACAATTAAGATCAACCCATCTTCCTTTGTGCTTCTACAAAACCATGTATCACAGGATGTTGCATCCAGAGTTATCCAGTGATATTTGTGTTTGGATCACTAATGCCCAGAAAAGTCTCTGGCTCTTAGTTGGAACCAATAGATATTCAACATCCACACCAAAAGAAAGACAAAGAAGGAGAGAAAAGGAAAGAAGAGACAAAGGAAAAATATAGATAGTGATGGGAAAGGAGGAGAGACGGAGGAGAAAGAGGTAGAAGTGGAGGAAGAGAGAAAGGAAAGTTGAGGAAGAGGAAAGACAGGCAGACTGTAGGATTATTAGTCAAGATCGCTCTGCCTACATTATAAGAATGCCACTCTTGTTCTGAGAGTAAGAGGAAGGCAAGCATGAGATCTGCAAAGCACATTTGAGTAGTTATCAACCCTGGAGCACCTCCAGTTCATTTCTCTGGTTGTCCCACTTAAGCCAAACCAAGGCTTGCTGAGCATCCTCTGTACAAACCACAGTGAGAGAGGAGCTGCAGTAAATGTACTTGGTTCTATTACTGTTATTTTCAAGAGAGATGAGTCAAAATACCTGCTATCCACATCCAACCAGTTATCAATCCTGGCAGGTCCCAGAAGGGTTGCCTGACCTCCTGGATTGCCATCTGGGCGCTTGCCACACATTCAGCTAAAGCAGGCTCCCTGCCTGACCATTGAATTCATTGGCCTGGAGACCCAAGCACTGAGCTACTCAGAAGCCAGGCACCATTCATCACAAGCTTAAACAGGAGCTGGAAGTCAGATGCTATTGTAGATGTGTGACTACAAGGAAAAGGAACTATGTGAACAAAATAAGGCTATTGATTTGATTTATGGAAATAAATATTACTTTGTGATTCTAGAGCTGCTCTTGTGCCATATTGACCTTGTCTTTTCTGCAACCCCTCTTCCTTACAAATATTTATCCTGGAGCTAACATAGATCAGATAATAATAATAATGATAATGTGAGAGTGTCAACCACAGCAGCAATGGCAGTCAATAGTAGAGAGGGGACCTAATCAGGAGTCAAATACTAAAGACATTGTACAGAAGAGGGAACGAGACTGTCAACGTCAGTTTTCAGGATGGGCATTAGTATGTCCAGTTTATACAAGAGGCAATCTTGGAGAAGTGGGACCCACCTCTGTGCTTCCAGTTTTGTTCAAGGTCACATCAGAAATAAACATGTTGGGTTCCACCCCTCTGTGGGTTCCCATTCCCTTAGAGTAAGTTCCCTCATTCACAAATGGCTCCATGACTTTACTTGCAGCTGCTTTCCTGCCTCATCACCGTGTTCTCATTATGCCAGTGACAAGCCTTTGGCTTTTCGTTTGTGTCTTGCTCATAAGTGTCTTGTAGACCTTTGTGCTTGCTGATCTTCTTGCCTAGAGCATCCTCGGTCCTTTCCATGGCTGACTACTTCAATTCTGCTCACGCCATATTCTCAGAGATGGCTTCTTGGCCACTCAGTCTGGAATAAGCTCATGACAGTCTGCCCACCCTCCTTCCAACTCAAATGTCAGATATCACCATCAACTCTGGCATTTTGAAATCAGATTTTAAAACATACACTAGATTGTTAGTTTTTATAATCACTTGGAAAATAGAAGGAACAGGCATTATCTCTATTTTACTGATGAGGAAAGTGAGGCTAAGAGGATGTTTTAGCAATCAATATAGAAAATTAATAAATGTAGATCAATATGGGCTCAAAATTCCTGCTGGGCACTTCCACTGCCTCACCACATACAATTTGTAATCTCTGTTATAGGACCTCACACCTAAGTTTTTAATTTCATGTCTAACAATAATTCCAGCCACCTTCTCCTGTGGTGTCAAAATAATTACACAAAATTTTAAGTTTTCAAAATATCACTCATCTTGTCTGGTTTATACACAGAAAATAAAGAAACTTATAATTATATACATATATACACACACTTACGGATAAATATATGTCTCTCTGTACACACATACACACACCATACACACACATACACACACATATAAACTATTTCATTACTGCAAATATTTAAGTTGATGCTTAAAAAAACTCTTTCTTTTAAAAATATATATATCCTTGTTGCTCATTTATTTGTTGGCATCACCACATGGCTTGTGGAATTTTAGTTCCCCAAAAAGGGATTGAACTCAGGCACTCAGCAGTGACAACATGCAGTGCTACACTGAACCACCAGGGAATTCCAAAAAACTCTCTTTTTTTGCTTGAAGAAGGCAGCTCATAGATTTCTGCATAATGTTAAAACTGATCTTTGTCTGTTACCTCTTGAAATTCCTTCTAGCTTTTCATGATAATTGAATGAGATTTTGTGATGTCTTTCTCAGATTCCTATCTGTATCTATATATCTATACATACACATGTATTTGATGTAGATGATTCAAGTGTTGGGTTGAGAATGACAGGCCAGCAAAAAGGGAGAGAAAGATAAAAAGCCTAGTTTATTTCTGTGTTGTCTTGTTAGTTTATCAGAGAGTTCTCCATTGACTTGATTTTAATTAAGTTTTCTTTAAGCCTAAGAGTTCTGGGAAGCTAAGTGAGTGTGGGTGCCAGGTGGGACTATGCCAGGAACTCCCAGATCTAATTTTTAAAATTCTTCTTCATAGCGAACATTCACTACACAGATCCTATTGACAAATGACCTGGATCCAGCTGAGAGTGTCGGTTGATCACTTGTGTTTGGTGTTGTCAAACGTGTCAGTGTTAGCAGGAATGCTGAATTGTCACCTGGCCCCTGGGTCAGAGAGGCAGCCTGATGCGAGGCAGGGGCCTCGGCTGGACTGGGTGTTAGTAGAAGTGAGTTTTGCTACTAACAACCTGTGTGACCTTCAGGATGCTGCTGCAATTTCCTAAATTTCACTTCTGTCAGTTGTCAAGTGAACTAAATAGACAGTGTTATAGACAAAATGAAAGGAATGAAAGCTCTATGCTTCCGGAGTTTTATTTAAAGCAGGCAATAAGCTTTATACTTCTCTGTGTTTTTGTTGTTGTTCAGTCGCTCAGTCATGTCCGACTCTTTGTGACCCCATGAACTGCAGCACGCCAGGCTTCCCTGTCCTTCACCATCTCTCTGAGTTTGCTCAAATCCATGTCCATTTGGTTGGTGCTGCCATCCAACCATCTTATCCTCTGTTGCCCCCTTCTCCTCTTACCCTCAACCTTTCCCAGCATCAGGGTCTTGTCTAATGAGTCAGCTCTTTGCTTTAAACAAAGCGAAATAAGAGTAAGATTTGTTGTAAATACACAGCTCTTCCTCCTGTCTGGAATCTATTTCACCCTTAACTGTCTGGGTAATTTCTACTCAACTCTCAAGACTCACCTCGGAAAGCATTTATTAACTGCATCACTAACGCTTTCACGTTCTTCACGTTGCCCTAGTTGGCCCTATCTCTGTGCTCACAGTTTTCTATGTCTTATCTGAGACTGTCAATTACTTGAGGTCAGAGACTATGCCCTTTGCTATTTCTGTAAGCCTGGTACATTGTGCAGAATTGCCTCTATAGTCGATGAACAATCGATATGTGTAAGTAAATCAATGTAGGGATAAATGGATGCTAGATAGGAACAGTAAGGAATAGAAACAGGTGTCTTACATTTTCACAATGCCTTAAATTTTCTATATCGTTAAATCTGTTTGTTTGTTTTGGTTCCTTATACAGATAAGAACAGGGAGGATCAGAGACAATCTAAGTCACCCAAGGTCAAAGTCATATCCCAGGTCACCGGCAAAGGCGGTGGACAATTCCGGTCGTCTGGGGCAGGACCTGCTCTCTTTTCTAACACCAGGCCTCAGGCCATCTACAGTAGTTCTCAGCATCTCATGATGCAGGTAACATTCCACCTTTCAGGAAAGGACAGGTTGGTGCCCTGAAAATGGAGAAGGCCTGACCACTGTGCTTGACATTATACTGGGCTGGCCAAAAACTTTGTTCTGGTTTTTCTTTACACTTTTATGGAAAAACCTGAATGAACTTTTTGGTCAACCCAGTGCAATATATTAAACTAAAATAGAGTCAGGCTGCTTGGCTGACTCAAGCATGAATTTCCATAGGAAAGGCTCCTTAACATTTGTTTAGTATTTCAGAGTGTTCAAAATGTATTAACACATCTGTTTTTGCTTTGTTTTGTCATTGTAAAGCCCAGAGAAACAAGGCCTCAGTGAGAAGTGTGGTCAGGGCCGCAAACTGATCAAT
Organism: Bos mutus; assembly: GCF_027580195.1. Taxonomy (NCBI): domain Eukaryota; kingdom Metazoa; phylum Chordata; class Mammalia; order Artiodactyla; family Bovidae; genus Bos; species Bos mutus. Next base: position 14,877,614 of record NC_091645.1, on the reverse strand, counting down.
ATCCAGACCTTGAACCCACACATCTCCTGGCTCCTGACCTTACTGCATTGTGGGCACAAAAAGTGCCTGAGAGTGAACTTAACATCTCCATTCACCAGGAATGACCTTGCTGAATAGTCAGTGTAAGTGTCCTGGTCTGGATGATGGATTATTTGGTCACCTGCCTATCCCAGCAGACATGACTTTTGTGAGTTCTTCCTAACTTGTAGGAGGAGTGGTGGAAAGGTCAGAGTGGCCTAGAGACACAACTCCCAAACTTCAAGAAGCAGTTTCCAGCCTCCTCCTGTGGAGTGCATGGTCCAGGAAAACACTTTCACACAAAGCTGTGGAAACAATCTTATGTTTAGCCAGTGGTTGGCTTCAGTAGTCAGTAAAGGCTTGTGAACAGAGGAGCTTGACCTGATCTGAATTCTACAACTTCCTTCAGATTGTTCAGGAAAAAAGAAAGTTTGTTTGTGTATATGTGTGTTGTGTGTGGATAGAAAGAGAGACGAGAGAGAAGAATGTTTAAAACAAGTATGTCAAGATGTTTATAATGAGTGAAACTTAAGTGAAAACAAAAGTACTATTTTTTCAATATTTTTTTATAGATTTGAATACTAACAAAATACAAACCAAAAAGTAAAAAAACACTGAAAATTAAACATGGATAAAATTACTCGGGGTTGGGCTGTGAAGTCACCCATTCTTGTGTGGGCGGTTAGAAATTAATGAGACAGCCCTTTAAGCTCACAGGCAGATGGCCCGTGTGCCAGTCACATCTGTAAAGTGGCGGGCCCACGAGAGCTATCACCTCAGAAGGGTTTGCCCCTCCCGGCGTCTCCAGCTGGCCTCTGATGACTTCTGCACAGCCATCACCACTCTGCAAGCTCGAATCCACCTCTCCACTTTCTCAGCCTACTGCCCCTGATGTATATAAGAGTGGAATTCATTTTGTCTGACTCCAAAGCCCATTGCATCCCACTGGATTAGGCTTTCTGATAAAGACACACTGGGTAACCACTTGGGGAAAAAAATGCTAAGTGGTGGACACAGTATACAGATTCCAGTGTTGGAGAAATGTGGGCAAGGGTGAGGTTGGTTGTGCTTGGAGATCAAAGTGAGTGCCCAGAGCTTGACTCTAGTGTCCCTGGTTACAGATCTGGTCACAGCAGATGGAACCAGGGTGAGGAGTCAGGGAGTCACACAGGATAACCAGGCAGGTTGGGAGTCCCAGACAAGTCATTCTTGCTCAAAAGCACCAGCAGGACTGAACCTTCTTATAAGTAGGGATGGTGAGGAGTCAGGGGCCAGGAGAAGAATGCAGGGGACAGGAAGGATGCAGGGTGAGTATGGCTGACGCTAGCTGCATTGAATCTGAACCCATCTGAAATGAAGTGGTCGGCTTTGTCAGCAAAGAACATTTGCGTTGAGATTCCTCCATCCTCCCTCTGTTACTCTATTATGAGAAAATGGAACGCAGAGTGACACAGAGCTGACAACAGCCAACTTATCTAAATGTTAATGATGATAATTACTGGCCTGGAGAAAATCTTTTAGTTCAAGTGAAATATTTCACAAACATCATTGGCAGAATTTGTGTGAGGTTAGCAGTTCTCTTACCAATCAAGGGCCCTTTTCATTCCAAGAAAAGAATTAACACTCTGCAGGCAGACTGTGGATTTGGTAGCACGAGACAGTCTAAGCATGGCTGCAGAAGAGAGAAGAAGGGAGGTCCTGTGAAGGTCAGGGTGTCACAGACTGAGACAGGAGAGGCTGGGTAGCACTGTAAGGTGTGATTAACCAGACTGTGTCCTTGACTTTTATCAGCCCATTTCCCACTTAAGTGCAAGGCTCACTCAGCTGACAAACCATTAACTCATTTTGGGATGCTTTTACTGACAGTAAAATGGTTAGAGTGCAGAGACAAGGAAAGGATGGGGTCTGTGGGCAAGGGGACAGGTACACAGCTAGCCAGTCTGGGGTTGAGAAAGTGCCTGGGAGATAGTGAGAGAGATGACTTTGCAGGAGACTCTACAACAAAGACTCTCAAAGTGTAATCTCCAGACCAGCAGCAGCAGCATCACCTGGGAACTTTTTGAAATACATATTCCCAGGCCCTGTACCAATATCTATTGAATCAGAAACTCTGAGAGTGGGGCCCAGCCCTCTGTATTTTAACAAGCCCTTTCAGTGTCTTTGATGTGCTCTAAAGAAAGAGAACCACAGGTGACATGCAACTTCTAAGTTCCTGCAAAAGGCCAGAGGTGGCATCAGACCCCGAGGTTCAGGAAGGCCAAAAGAAGACACAGGGACTAATAAAAAATAATTTTGTTCAAAAGAGCTGGAAGAAATGGGCCAGAAAAATTGGGAAAGGAGTACATCAAGGCTGTATATTGCTACCCTGCTTATTTAACTTATATGCAGAGTACATCATGATAAACGCTGGGCTGGATGAAGCACAAGCTGGAATCAAGGTTTCTGGAATAAATACCAATAACCTCAGATATGCAGATGACAGCATCCTTATGGCAGAAAGCAAAATACAACTAAAGAGCCTCTTGATGGAGAGTGAAAAAGTTGGCTTAAAACTCAACATTCAGAAAACTAAGATCTTGGCATCTGGTTCCATCACTTAATGGCAAATAGATGGGGAAACAGTTTAATTTTTTGGGCTCCAAAATCACCACAGATGGTGACTGCAGCCACGAAATTAAAAGGCGCTTGATCCTTGGGAGAAAAGTTATGACCAACCTAGACAGCGTATTAAAAAGCAGAGACGTTACTTTGCCAACAAAGGTCCATCTAGTCAAAGCTATGGTTTTTCCAGTAGTCATGTATGGATGTGAAAGTTGGAGTATAAAGAAAGCTGAGTGCTGAAGAATTGATAATTTTGAACTGTGGTGTTGGAGAAGACTCTTGAGAGTCCCTTGGACTGCAAGGAGATCCAAACAGTCCATCCTAAAGGAAATCCGTCCTAAATATTCATTGGAAGGACTGATGCTGAAGCTGGAACTCCAATACTTTGGCCACCTGATGCTAAGAGCTGACTCATTTGAAAAGACTTTGATGCTAGGAAAGATTGAAAGGCAGGAGGAGAAGGGGACAACAGAGGATAAGATGGTTGGAGCCATCACCGACTCAATGGACTTGAGTTTGAGTAAGCTCTGGGAGTTGTTGATGGACTGGGACGCCTGGCGTGCTGTAGTCCATGGGGTCGCAAAGAGTCGGACATGACTGAGTGACTGAACTGAGGGGTAATCATGGATAGAAAGTAGAAGAAACCTGAGAAAGACTCTAAAACATTCCAACTTTTAGAGAACTGGAGCATTATGATGAGCCAGCAAAGAAGGAAGTAAATGAAAAAGAGAGGAAAGGATGGTGTCTTGAGAAGAAGCAGTGAATGCGATGTTTCGTGGAACAGAGAAGAATGACCTGGGTTAAATGTTGCTGATAGATCAAGTCAAACTAGGACCAAAGAGGGACCTCTGGGTTTAGAACATGCAGTTCCTGGTGACACTGGTAGGACCTATCTTATTGAAAGATATCCATTCAATAAGATGGATATCTAATTGAAATTGGTCAAGAGACAATGCAAAGAAGGAACTGGTCAGCATAACTTAATCATTTTTTCTTGGAGTTATGATATGTTGTAGAGTTTCCCTGGCGGCTCAGTAGTAAAGAATCCACCTTCCAATGCAGGAGACATGGGTTCAATATCTGGTTGGGGAAGGTTCCCTGGAGAAGGAAATGGCAACCCACTCTAGTATTCTTGCCTGGAAAATCCCATGGACAAAGGAGCCTAACAGGCTACGGTTCATAGGGTCATGAAAGTTGAACATAATTTAGTGACTAAAACAACAATATGGTATGTTTTACTCAATATGCAGTATAATGCAAGGAGTATGAGTTATATGTGACCTATGAATTCACCTTAGAGACAAAGAACTGATTTCTAAGATGTCCTAATTCACTCCATCCTTTTCTGAACTCTAATATATTCAGGAACTTAAAAATCATAGTTTCTCCCCATTTCAATATTCATTTATTTGGCATCCATTATATTTTTAACCACAGCCTTATAAGGAAAGTACTGATAAAACAAAGGCACCAAGAGCTGAGGTAATTTGCCCAAGGTTGCATAATGAAGAAGTACCACCACCTTCTAAAGGAGGATGAACATTTGGGAAATTTTGGGGTTTCTATTTCTTAGTCCCTTGGGGCTTCATCTTCACTAACTTTCCTCTGATAGTGGGCTCAGAAGTAGGATAGTTTTCATTAGAGATCAGGAGATTTTCTGAGCAGATTCCTGCAGAGATGAAAACCTTGGCTACAGCTGCAAAATAAAATATATGGTGCGTGCTCCTGCATTTGCCTGCTCCTGGATTTCCTCTAGGTTGGCAAATAATTTTTTTCTCAGTCTTTTCCATACACCCTTATTTTAAAAAGCTGGAAGAGAAAGCTGTTTCTTAAGTAAAAAAAAAAATGTGGTATCTCTTTTATAAGGAATGTGTGTGTGTACACATAATGTTCATGGTAAAGTAAATAAAATAGCAACAAAGAGAATATTGAGGGAATGCAAAATATTTAGTCTTCTGCATTTGATTTCAACATTTTCTGTCCCAGGAGATCTGTTTTATTTCATTTTTGATTCACTACTATTAAACACTGTAATGCAAATTATTTGCCTTTTCACCAGCTCCATGTTCTTTATATGATCATAAATAATAAAATAGACATTATCTCAGACCTATCCTGGTCCATAGGATGGGATAAAACTTGTAGTCAGGCAGCCTGGATTTAAGTTTCAGCTCAACCTTTGCTCTTATATCTCAGTTGCTTTTCTCTGGCCTATTATAATGAGCTACTTACACAAAATCAAATAAGACTAAAGAAGAGAGTTTGTGCTATTCTGTCTCCTTATTATTCATTCTCATTATCCCAGATCCCATCCTCTTTTTTCTGAGACACTGAAATAGCCTCTAAATTATTTTCCTACATCACACTTGCCCTCCTTCAATCCATTTTTCCATACTATGGTGCAATTGACTTTACAAAACACAAAACCTCATCATGTCACTCTTTCAATTTAAATATTTTAAAGGTGAATATTCATTGAATTTCAAGAACAATGTATTTAAATCATTCTTATTCTGGCCCTTTCTAATTTTATATCTTTATCTGCATCTTCTCTTTAGGACTCTGTCTACACTGGCCATGTTGCTTTTTCTGACTTCTCATGATGTCCCATCTGTCTGGAAAACTGGTGGACCTATCCCTCATTTATTAATTAATTGCTACCTATTTTTTGATGCTTGCTCCTTGGAAGGAGAGCTATAACAAACCTAGATAGCACATTAAAAAAGCAGAGACATCACTCTGCTGGCAAAGGTTTGTATAGTCAAAGCTATGGTTTTTCTAGTAGTCATGTACAGATGTGAAAGCTGGACCATGAAGAAGGCTGAGTGCCAAGGAATTGATGCTTTTGAACCGTGGTATTGGAGAAGACTCTTGAGAGTCCCTTGGACTTAAAGAAGATCAAACCAGTCAATCCTAAAGGAAATCAACTCTGCCTATTCATTGGAAGGACTGATGCTGAAGCTGAAGCTCCAATACTTTGGTCACCTGATGTGAAGAGCTGATTCACTGGAAAAGACCCTCATGATGGGAAAGATTGAAGGGAAAAAGAGAAGGGACAGCAGAGGATGAGACAGCTAGATTGCATCATTGACTCGACAGACATGAATTTTAGCAAACTCCGGGTAGATCCATTCCCCTTTTTATATGGTCTATACCCTGACCTTATTTCTAGCCCTTGTAAAAACTAAGATTACATATTTGTTATGTGATTATTTACCTGACTATAATCTCTGGTAGAAAGAAATCTTTACAAGTTAAAAATTGTCATTTTCTGTCCCTTAGCCCCATGTCTGGCACTTAGTCAGCACTCAATGAGTGTTAGTTTAAAGAATGAAATCAAGACTCTCATTACACACATCTGTGGAATGGGAAGTGATTTCTACTTTGCTACCTTGCAGGGGTCTTGTGAGGTCTGGACATGCCATATACCCTTTTTTTTTTTTTTTTTAACTTTGAAATGATTTCTTTTTTTTTTTATTTTATTTTATTTTTAAACTTTACAAATTGTATTAGTTTTGCCAAATATCAAAATGAATCTTCCACAGGTATACATGTGTTCCCCATCCTGAACCCTCCCTCCCTCCTCCCTCCTCCCTCCCCATACCATCCCTCTGGGTCGTCCTAGTGCACTAGCCCCAAGCATCCAGCATCGTGCATCGAACCTGGACTGGCAACTTGTTTCATACATGATATTATACATGTTTCAATGCCATTCTCCCAAATCTTCCCACCCTCTCCCTCTGCAACAGAGTCCATAAGACTGTTCTATACATCAGTGTCTCTTTTGCTGTCTTGTACACAGGGTTATTGTTAGCATCTTTCTAAATTCCATATATATGCATTAGTATACTGTATTGGTGTTTTTCTTTCTGGCTTACTTCACTCTGTATAATAGGCTCCAGTTTCATCCACCTCATTAGAACTGGTTCAAATGTATTCTTTTTAATGGCTGAGTAATACTCCATTGTGTATATGTACCACAGCTTTCTTATCCATTCATCTGCTGATGGACATCTAGGTTGCTTCCATGTCCTGGCTATTATAAACAGTGCTGAGATGAACATTGGGGTACATGTGTCTCTTTCCCTTCTGGTTTCCTCAGTGTGTATGCCCAGCAGTGGGATTGCTGGATCATAAGGCAGTTCTATTTCCAGTTTTTTAAGGAATCTCCACACTGTTCTCCATAGTGGCTGTACTCAGGACACAGTGACACCTCCTTCTATTCTTCAAATTACCTCTCTTGTCTCTTGATGAAATATTTTCAGGGAGGTCCATTTTCAGTAGTCATTTTTGTACTCAGATCACTGCTGGGTGAACCCCAAACTAGGCCAATCAGGAGCCATTCATCAGGAGTTTGGAATTAAGCCAAAGAGATGCCAATTCTTTTTAGACTCATTTTTGAATATAGGGTATATCTGTATTTATATCTATAAAAACAACAGCAGAAACAAAAGCCAAAACTAAAATTAGAGAAGTAGAGAAGTGGACATTTTCCAGACATTGGAGCCAATAGTGGAGAAAGTTGATATGCAGAAAAAATAAAACAACAGCACAGATGTGGAGAGAGAAGTTGAGGTGGAGAGAGAAGTTGAGATTGAGGGAGAAAAGTCCCTGGGTTCCTTCGGATTCTCCTCTCTCCTAGTTCTGTTCCCTTTGTACATCTTGGCTGCCTGTCTGCCCTTGAGCTGGTTCTGTGAGATAGTTCTGTATCCTTTATAATAAGTTCTCTTCCCTGCAGAAACTAGCTTTTCTGTGTCTATTGTTTACAAGGAAAGGATTCTAACTAAAAGTATATTTTGAAATACTGATAGAATGTAGTAGGCACACTGTAAATGGAGATTGATATAACTATGCTTACCTCAAATACCATTGCCCAAATGATACTTGTACTGGTTGATATTTTTTGAATATTTCCTACTTGATTGGTGCAAGAGCTTTATAATATCTTAAATCATTGCAAAATTCTTGTAAGGCAGACTGATGGATGCTTTTTATGTTATACTAGAATCTGTCCTACTTGTTCCACTGCCCTTTAACACAAGCAAACATGGCAATAAGAGAGACTCTGTCATTCTCTTTTAACACTGGCACCTTGGACAGCTCCTCATATATTAATATGCATGAAGTACCTGCTTGTTGAGTGATTAACTGATGACATATTTTTAAGTTTCTAAATCTCTCTAAGCCATTATTTCCTTAAGTTTAAGTAGGGGTTTATATCTGCCACAAACAATTGCTTTGAAAATTAGATGACAGATGTGAAAGTTACCTGAAAACATTGAAATAAAGCATTAATTGCTGTTAACATTCTTAGTATTTTGGTAGGAAAGATGCCATCAACCATGTATTACAAATGAGAATCCCAAGGCCAGAGAGGTCAAATGACATGCCCAAAGTTCACCAGTGTTAAATATTAAGTAGAGCATTAAAAAAACTACCTACCAAATTTAAATACATCCAATATGGTTTAAACAAGGTAGGTCTGAAGGAAAATTTACTTTAGAGGTAGGGAAGATATACATTTATTAGTAAGAAACAAAATGTATTCAACTTGTGATGTTGGGATAAACAGATAAAATAAAAATGAAAGAGGATCTGACAGAATGAGGTGAGCCAAAAGCAGAGGAGAGATTTGACAAATAAGGCTGAGTTAGACTCTGATGTTGGGAGGACTGGGGGCAGGAGGAGAAGGGGACGACAGAGGATGAGATGGCTAGATGGCATCACTGACTCGATGGACGTGAGTCTGAGTGAACTCCGGGAGTTGGTGATGGACAGGGAGGCCTGGCGTGCTGTGATTCATGGGGTCGCAAAGAGTCAGACACAACTGAGCGACTGAACTGAACTGAACTGATACCAGTACCACTTCAGAATATGGGACTCCAGCTCATTATAATATTACCCCAAGATAAGGCACTGAGTATCACGTGGTCTCAGTCTGTTCAGCTTGAGAGAAAGTATGGAAATAAACTGAGGTGGATTTTATGCACAGGACAAATGATGCTTTGATGAGACAGTGTACACTTAAGTTGTTAAGCCTATGAAAATGGAGAGCATTATGGCTCTGAAGACCTATTCAGTGGCCCACAAATGTGTTTTCAGTCATTAAAGAAGATTATTTGACACTTGAGGCCTCATCTCTTCTATTTGGTAGTCAGCCATTGGCCAATAGTTATCTCTTCTTGACTACAAGTATAATATCTCACATTTAGCGTGACAAATACATATTTCCTGACCACCATTACACTCACCAAGACAAAAATGAACCACTCTGCTCCTCCTGCAGTCCTACTCATGTCAACTACTCACATAACTACAAAAACAAAAGTTTTTATTTTTCTATTTCTCTCTTATTGTAGTCATTCAAACGCTAGGTCATGTTCAACTCTTTGCAACCCCATGGACTGCAGCACGACAGCTTCCCTGTCGTTCACTATCTCCTGCAGCTTGTTCAAATTCATGTCCATTGAGTTGGTGATGCTATCTAACCATCTCATCCTCTGTTCTCTTCTCCTTTTCCCTTCAATCTTTCTCAGTATCAGGGCTTTTCCAGTGATATAGTCTTCGTATCAGGTGGCCAAATTATTGGAGCTTTGGGTTCAGTATCAGTCCTTCTCTCCTACCACAGTCAATCTATAAGCAAATTCTGTTGGTTTAATCTTTAAAATATGACCAGTTCCCAGTAATCCAGTCCTAACACTCTGACTCAAGTCACCATCAACTCTTGGCTGTAGGCAATAGCCCCATCCTGGTCTTCTGGTATCTTCCCTTGCCTTCTTTAAGTTATAAGTTTAGAGGACCCTTGTTCTTCAATAGCTTTTCATCTCATCTAGAGAAACTGCCAAAATTCTTACAATGGCCAACAAGACATGGCATACTCTATCCAAACACAGTCTATATGTGTATATTGGAACAATAGGTTTCCATTTATTGAACTGAAAGGAATCTTCAACATAGTTATTTTTACTTAAAAAATAACAGATTAAGAAAATAGCATGGGATTGTGCATAAGATAATAAAGTTGATAAAGTTGTTTCACACAGAGTTAGGGGGGCAAGAGTTATAAAAGCACTATACATGGAAACTAAAACTGAACAATTAAATAAATGGATGGAGGAAAGTTGGAGTGATTGTTAGAGTGGGAGCATAAGAGATAAGCAAGAGGATGAGGCAGCTCTGAGATGTATCTGGTAATGAATTAGAGTTGGAGACATCATCGTTAGGTCATTTAGTTTAGTATACATGAGATAGATAGCTACATATAGAAATATATATATAATGGCTTATATATATAATTATTATATATATAAACACATATATTTGGTCGGGCACAAAGTTCATTTGAATTTTCTGCAACATTTTACAGAAAAACCTGAATGAACTTTGTGGCTAACCTAAATTTTTCTTGTTATTTTAGCAGGGAGGGCCTGGAAGCAATGACACACTAGTAGCGAAAAACAGACCTATTACCCAGTCATGGTTCATAGCATCATTCAATAAGTGGAATCAGGGTTCATTGGAGAAATGGCTAATTCTAGGACAACCGCTAGAAATACACAAACTATGCTTGGTGTATCTTATAGTGCCAGTAAGGAGGAAGTGCTAAAATACACACACATGTGTATGTGCACTCGTGCACACACACACACACACACACACACACACACACACCCATTGATGGAGGTATGGCAAGAGGACACAGAAGCCAACTAACTGACAGAGTGACTCAGTGACCAAAGCTGGGACAATCTGAGCAAGAAAAACTAAAATCGTATTATAAAAATAAAGTAGATATATAAAATAAATATTCATAATTCCATACAAAAAAACTGACTTTAAAATACAAAATCCCATACAAAAATCTTGAAAAAAGCTGGCTTGAAATTCAATAGTAAAAACTAAATGCTATGCTATGTTATGCTAAGTCACTTCAGTCGTGTCCGACTCCGTGTGACCCCATAGACAGCAGCCACCAGGCTCCCCCGCCCCTGGGATTCTCCAGGCAAGAACACTGGAGTGGGTTGCCATTTCCTTCTCCAATGCATGAAAGTGAAAAGTGAAAGCGAAGTCACTCAGTCGTGTCCGACTCTTAGCGACTCCATGGACTGCAGCCTACGAGGCTCCTCCATCCATGGGATTTTCCAGGCAAGAGTACTGGAGTGGGGTGCCATTACCTTCTCCGAAAAACTAAATATATAAACTAATATTTTGGCATCTGGTTCCATCACTTCATGGGAAATAGAAGGGGAAATAATGGAAACAGTGACAGGTTTTGTTTTCTTGGTCTCCAAAATCACTGTAGATGGCGACTGTAGCCACGGAATTAAAAGACACTTGCCCCTTGGAAGGAAACTATGACAAACCTAGACAGTGTATTCAAAAGCAGAGATATCACTTTGCTGACAAAGGTCCATATAGTCAAAACTATGGTTTTTCCAGTAGTTATACATGGATGTGAGAGTTGGACCATACAGAAGGCTGAGCACCAATGAATTTATGCTTTTAAACTGTGGTGTTGGAAAAGACTCTTGAGAGTCCCTTAGACTGTAAGGAGATCAAACCAGTCAAGCCTAAGGGAAATCAACCCTGAATATTCATTGGAAGGACTGATGCTGAAGCTGAAGCTCCAATACTTTGGTCACCTGATGCAAAGAACTGACTCAGTGGGAAAAAAACTCTGATGCTGGGAAAGATTGAAGACCAAAGGAAAAGGGGACAGCAGAGGATGAGATGGTTAGATAGCATCACCAACTCTAGGGACATAAATCTGAGCAAACTCTGGGAGACAGTGGAGGACAGAGGAGCCTGATATGCTGTAGACCATGGGGTCACAAAGAGTCAGACATGACTGAGTGAGTGAACAGCAACACAACAATCCTATATGATAAATGATAATTGCGGCAGAAAAAACAAAGTTCCCATGTAGAGAAGTCCCAGATAACTCACGTAGATACTCTACCCTCAAGAGGTGCAACATTACTCCACATTCCTTAACTGTGCGGGCTATGCCGTAACTTCCATCCAAAGAGTACAATACACCAAGAGGGAGGGAGAAATAGTAACTTTATAGTGGTAGTTTAGTGGCTTAGTTGTATCCTATTCTTTGTGACCCCATGGACTGTAACCTGCCTGGCTCCTGTGTCCATGGGATTTCCCAGGCATACCGGAATGTGTTGCCATTTCCTTCTCCAGGGGATCTTCCCAACCCAGGGATCAAACCCGGGTCTCCTGCATTGCAGTCGAATTCGTGTTTTCCTCATGCATGGCTTCCTAGGTACTTTATAGTTGTGCATTATTGTTGCGTTAGTGGCTCAGTTGTGTCCTACTCTTTGTGACCCCATGGACTGTAACCCACCAGGCTCCTCTGTCCATGGGATTCTCCAGGCAACAATACTGGAGTGGGTTGCCATTTCCTTCTCCAACTTTATAGTAGAGAAACTCAATAAATACTATTCCCACCAGGTTATCACATTTAACATCAATAATCACGTCATGTTGATATTATGTACTCTGGATGTGCTGTGAGGTTATGAAAATGCATTTAACTTCTGTGGTCTTCCTTCTCAAAACCCATAACTCCAGTCTATGCATGATAAAATGAGACAGATGGCAATTAAGGGGCATTCTATAAAATATCTTAGAAGAACTCCTCAAAGTTATCAGTGTTTCCCAAGTCTAAGAAACTATCATAGCCAAAATGAGATTTAAAAAACATAATGAGTAAACACAATGTATGCTGCTGTTGCTAAGTTGCTTCAGTCGTGTCCAACTCTGTGTGACCCCATAGACGGCAGCCCACCAGGCTCCCCCGTCCCTGGGATTCTCCAGGCAAGAACACTGGAGTGGGTTGCCATTGCCTTCTCCAATGCATGAAAGTGAAAAGTGAAAGTGAAGTCGATCAGTCGTGCCCGACTCTTCGAGACCCCATGGACTGCAGCCTACCAGGCTCCTCCGTCCATGGGATTTTCCAGGCAAGAGTACTGGAGTGGGGTGCCATTGCCTTCTCCAAACACAATGCATACTGGACAGCAAAGAGTTGGACACGACTGAGTGACTGAACTGAACTGAACTGGTACTGGATAGCATTCTAGAGTAGAAAGAGACAAGACCTTAGCTAGAAAAATACAAAAACAAAAAACAAAACAAAACAAAGAACAACCAAGCAGAAAACCCATACTAAGTCAATCTGAATAAAAGAAGGACTTTAGTTAACAGTAATCTATCAATATCGGTGCATTAATTGTGACAAATGTACCATATTAGCAATAAGATTTTAATAATGGGAGAGACTAGACGTGGGGTATATAGGAACTCTTTATATTAACTTGGCAGTTTTTTTTTTAAATTAAAACTAAAATAACAAGGTTTATTTTTAAAATAAACAAATGTGGCTCTATTTACATAAAATCATATGTTATTGTTTATATACCCATAGATGTCTTAAAGGATATTCTTGAAAACATTGGCATTGATATGATTTAAGAAAGTATTTCACTTATTTTTATTCTGCTTGATTATTTTTAAAATGTTATTAAAACATGTATTATTACATTAAAAAAGCTATTCTATCATCTACTGTCCATCTAATTCTTAGAGACAACCTGTCACTTTCCTCTTACAGTGTATTTTTCTTAATTATTAAAAAGAATCAGTCCCTTTTTTCTTTGCAGAAAGGTGCATTGGCATCTCCAACAAGCAACTGTTTTTAGTCTGGTAGCATACCCTAGCTTTAATTGTTTTCATTCCATCAGGATAGATTTTAACAGTTTGAGAGAGTAATTGCTGAATCTTAATGACCAGAGCTTCACATGCCAAGCATTTTCTCCCAAACTGGGTTATTTAGAGTCCAATGAAGCTGGGGATAAATATATAAAACTAAGTAATTTGGGGAGATTGAAGAATTTTCAGAAAATGTCTTTCACTTGGAAGCATGAAATTACATGCACTACAGCAGAATGAAGTCAAATCAATCAGCAGCTTGGAATCTCTCAGGCTCTACAATCAGTGAGAGTTCAGAAGCCTCTCACTGGAAAAGCAGCTGAGGTTTGTGCAAAAGAACCAGGCGCTAAAATGCAAAGAGACTGAGCCCTTGTCCTCTGGGAGACTCTATTTTGGTAGCTGATGAGGGGTGTGGACAGGAGGATGAAGGTTAATCAGATAAAAAGTGAAGTTGGAGTGATTGCCCTAATGTCCAACTTTCTAGCCTACACTTCCCTGGCAGATTCATTCACTGGCTCCTCGTTTCCTTTGGTTAAAGTCCAAACTCCTTAGAGTAGAATATAATTTTCTTGACCATCTTATCCTTACCTCCCTCTTGAGCCTATTTCCATCACTTCTCCTATTACCCTCAAGTTCAGCCTTATCAGCCACATATATCTTCCTGTGAATTTTTGAATGGCAGTGCTCTCATGGGCCTCTGCCTTTCCACCAGTTTGCCCAGAACACTCAGAAAACTTGTCCTCTGCCTTATAGCCTGGCAAACTCAAATTTCACTTGCTGTCTCAATGCATTCATTCAAAAATATGTGACCAGGTCTTTGCTCCCAAATAGGCCACACTGCATCCATTATAGTACACATCATATCAGGTTTTCTTGTCTCTCTTTACCCAGGACTGTAGGTCTTTTGAAAATAAGTCCCCACCCTCTGTCAGGGCATCCTGAGCATATAACGAAATCTAGCACTTAGTGCTGCCTGTGGAATTATAAATAGACAAATGCAACAGTTTATAGAAAAATGTTAAAATTTAGAATGCACTACTTAGTTTAAAAAATACTGGGTGAGGATTTCAAACATTCATAAAACTTTGCTGAAAGGCATCTATAAATGCACTGAACACTGCAGCCTGAAATGAATATAAAACCTAGCCAGAAAGGAAAAACAGGAGACATTTTTAAAATTAACCTATTACAAATGCCAACTTTTCTAATACTTTTTTCATGATTTGCTAACAATGTCCCCAATGCATCAAGGAAGAAATAGAGGCAGAGGACATTTTACAAACACTGTAAATCAGCTTGAGTCTCTGATAATCAGGTGCTTATCTGTCTGAGAGAATGTCTTCTAGAATGCATCAGTAATTAGGGAGCTAATGGAAAATTACAGACCAACAAAATCTATGACCATTCTGAGGACAGTGGAATCACAGATCAAGAGTACCCCAAGTTTACTAAGAACAGATCATGCCCAAAAATTTTTATAGCTTTTTTTGATATTGGCTGCTCAATTCCTGTCATATGTGCTCCACTGGTTCTGCTGCTGCTGCTAAGTCGCTTCTGTCGTGTCCGACTCTGTGCAACCCCATAGACGGCAGCCCAACAGGCTCCCCCGTCCCTGGGATCCTCCAGGCAAGAACACTGGAGTGGGTTGCCATTTCCTTCTCCAACGCATGAAAGCGAAAAGTGAAAGTGAAGCTGCTCAGTCGTGTCCAACCCTCAGCAACCCCATGGACTGCAGTCTTCCAGGCTCCTCCATCCATGGGATTTTCCAGGCAAGAGTACTGGAGTGGGGTGCCATTGCCTTCTCCACCATTAGCTCTACATTGCTTCTAAATCAATTTAAAATGCCTCTTTTGAGTTGACCTTCAAGGCCTTCCATTACTTGGTTTATTACATTTCTTCTCTCCTCTTCCCCCTCATTCTTCCCTGTGGGTTCCCTTTCTTTTCTTGTCTAATCTTCCTGGCTTTGTCTTGGATCGCCTGCTCTGACTTTGTGCAGACTCTCTTGCAGCTATGTCTTTACACTTGGTACTGGCTCTACAACAAAACACATTCCCTGTCTAGTCTATCTACTAACGTTCTGTACATCCTTTAAAACTTAACCTGATGGTACCATCTTCAGGGACTAATACTGTTCTTCCCAGTTTCCAGCATTAGAGGTAATCTCTCACAGTTTGTTACTCCCACCTATATGCATCTATTGTTTACCTATAATGTAATTGATTTGTGCTTATATCTTTCTCCTATTAGGTTATGGATATAGATAGTAGAATGAGAATTCCAGTAGGATAGGGGATTATTGTCTGTTGTGTTAACTGATGCTGCTCAAGCGCTGAGAACACATCTCCCCCAATATACACACACATAAGCACACACACATACTTTAATAAATAAGTAAGTTCTCTCACAGTGAGTCTTATGTAACATCATAGCACATGAGCTGACATAAAAGATCTGCTTAATAAATGACTGTTTTATTACTGAAGTGGTGTAGAATGAAAGGGAACAAAAATAAACAGGCTCAGTCCTCCAAACAGCATTTACCAACTAGTATAATATAAACTCCCTATCCCACAAAATTTAAATAATTATGGTTTATAGGAAATATCTCCAGAGAAGGCAATGGCAACCCACTCCAGTACTCTTGCCTGGAAAATCCCATGGATGGAGGAGACTGGTAGGCTGCAGTCCATGGGGTCGCTAGGAGTTGGATATGACTGAGCGACTTCACTTTCACTTTTCACTGTCATGCATTGGAGAAGGACATGGCAACCCACTACAGTGTTCTTGCCTGGAGAATCCCAGGGATGGGGAGCCTGGTGGGCTGCCGTCTATGGGGTCGCAGAGAGTCGGACACGACTGAAGCGACTTAGCAGCAGCAGCAGCAGGAAATATCTCTGGGTGCTCTTAGTTATTTTCATGTGTCCATTCATTGATTTATTAAGCTATGTGGAAAAAAAAAAAAAACAATTGAGAACATTTGAAAGCTACTACCCAGCAGGGATGTTAGTGCACCTCATCACAGCCTCAAAATGATAAAGGTTTAGACTTCCCATTTGGTTTTTGCTGGCGTGGGTGAATCTAGGATCAACTGTTTTTTCTGTGGTCTTTGTCTGGAGTAGAGCAGTTACGGTCTAAAAGCATTCTAGGCTTCAGCTTTCACGGTCCTTTGCCAAGAGAGAGCTTTGTTTCACTATTTGGCCTTCATTGCTAACATTTTGAGGTTGCCAGCTCCTTCAGTTCTAAGTCTTGATATATGAGATAAAATTAAAACCCAGGGACCTCACCTTCGTGTTGTTCTTTTGTATCCCAAAATGCCTAGCTAGCCTACCTTCTTCTCCCCATCCTTTAGAGTCTCCTTGTTTGTTTTACATTGTCTGGGGTTTTGAGTTTTGCTTAGCAGGAGTGCTCAGGTAAAGTATGTTTACATCATTTTCTCAGGAGCAGAAATTCCCCTGAAGTAGATGTTACTGTAATTATTTAAAATAATTACAATTATTATTGTGTATTTTTATTATTAATATTATAAGATATTTAACCTCTCTATATGTATGTATTGGTGTCATCATCTGTAAGAATGCACATAAGCTGGTTCTTAATACAAGCTTGTTCTTAATTATTTTCCAAAAGCTCCATATGGTCAGCTGAAGCTTTCCCATTTGGAGGATGTCCATAACAAGTGAAATGATAAAGCAAGTTAATGACCACTAGAATATAAATTCCATGCAGATGGGGGCTTTGAGTACGTAACTATCTCTGTTACATAGAATACAGTCAGTGTGTAGCAATCACTAAGAAATCTTTATTGAATAAAAGAACAAAGTGATATATTGCTTCTCAAATGATATTCAGCATTCGTGAGCTCTAAGGCCTGTCACAGCCTGTGCTGTGCCATCATTGTTCTTTCTCCAACAGTTTTCCCTAGTAATGTGGCATATTATTGAGGGATTCCTTTATCCAAAGGGAATGTCTATAATCTCTAATTTGCTCTAATAAATTTTTGGCCTTTACCAGATGCATGACAACTGTACTATACTGTGGTGTGAATTCCAATTATGTAATATGACAGATGTCTGCCCTTTCCCATAAAGCTCAAAGCTTTATGAACTCTCAATGTAAATTGCATTGCAGGTCCATAAGTAGACATTTTATTAAGTGTGTGTGTATGTGTGTGTGTGTGTTTAAATCACTCAGTGAGTTGGATATTACTTAGACTTCTGAGTTGGACTACCTAGAAAATGGATACATATTGAAGTATATTTAATACAATTGTATAACTCTATAATCTGACAATCATCAAACAAGGAGCCAAATAACAATAATAAAACTTGGGTTTTGTCATTTGGCAATGACTGCCAAATATAAGTCATTTATTACCCAGGAAGCTAGATTTTTTAAGATGAAGCCCTGTGTAAAAAACATTTAACCCTATGATTAGCTAGATTCAGAATTAAACCCTGTCTCCACTATCATTATTATGTGATCTGGAGCAAATGATTTACCTTGTCTTCCTTTGTTCATATGAAAATTCAGAATAATGATGATAATAATTATATATCAACTACCACACCCATGGTGCTTACTTATGATGCCAGACAGTGCTAAGTCATTTCAGGTAGACTTATGTTTCTACATGAAATTATTATTAACATAAACCCTTTGAAAAAGACATTTTCCTGCACGATTTAAAGATGTCTTCTTCACAGGTAGAATTAAATGCCTTATTCATGGAAAATTCTATGCAATTATTGATGTGCTGTACATTGTTATCTGTAATTGTTTCTTTGTAGCATCATGGGCAATGACATTTTTTATACAAAATTATAGACAGACTTGGTTTAAGTTCAGGTGCCACCACTCATTATCTTTTGACCTTGTAAATATACTTAAAACATTCCAAGTCTCAGATTTCTCATCTGTCAAATGGGCATGATACAACACCTACTCATAGACTATTTTGACGACTTAACACCATATTTGCTCAGTAATTGTTAGTTATAATGACTGATAGAGCTGAGGGTGAGTATGGATGCATCAGTGAGAAAGCAGAGTGGAATACGTGAAATGGTGTTACTCCCTTAGATGACTTGCATGACATAGACGCTATTTCAATGCATGGAAGTTTTTATGTACTTATCCTACCAGCCTAACTACAGTGCTACAGTGTTACTAAGTGATTGCATGCTATGTTTATTTCTTTTAGCCCTAAGTCCACTCAGCTCTGTTTTATCTTGTTTTCCATTAGATCCCTGAAGCCTAGCAAGGTTAATTGTTGCATTAGTGTGATATATGTGAATCTGTTTAAATGATAAGTTTCTAAATTTTAAGACAGCTGAAGTATTCACCAGAAATATCTGCAAATAAATAAATTAGCAAATATTTAAGGCACTGATAATATAAGTTTTATAAATCTTCCAGTATGGAAGATTTATTAGACACAAATAATTACATCTTCAACATTTCAAAAAAAGCAATGCAATAATTTAAATTGGAGTGAGAAACCGGAGATATTTAACCCATCTCCTTTTGGAGCTGTTTTCAAATGAGTTTGAGACCAGAACTCATTATCTTTCTACCCAAACTCACCTTAAAGTCACCTAACATCCTGTGTCTTGCATCTGAAAAAATGATTCTTATGGAGTGAACCAGAAATGTCAGTGCCATGTTTGAACTCTACCTCTTTCTAATGTCACAGTGCTAAACAGACCTCACAAGCCTCCTTCTTTCAGACACTTCTCTTCATCCTCATCACTGTGTTCCTCATCATGGCCTTCTTTTTGTCTCACCTGTGCTTCTGCAACAGCATTTCAGTTGAGCATTAACCCCTCCAATCCATTTAACATCCTATAAGCAGAGGGCTCTTTAAAAAGAAAACAAGAAACAAACAAATCTTGAAAAGATAAGATCTTCTTAAAACTCTTCAATACTATTGCCCCTGCAATAATGTCAAATATGCCATCATGGTCCACGGTCTGCCCCTTGCTTGCATTTCAAACCACATGAAACCTCTTCCTTTGCCTCACTTCCTTTCCCCTTGAAAATACAACATTCTAGATTCCAGATATATTCATTAACATACAATACTTGTTTTTTTCTTTCTCATTTATTTCACTCCTATAAGACAGACTCTAGGTCCATCCTTGTCTCCACAAATGATCCAATATCATTCCCTTTAATGAATGTGTAGTATTCCATTGTATATATGTGCCACATCATCTTTATCTTTTTATCTGTTGATGGACATTTAGGTTGCTTCCATGTCCTGGCTATTGTAAATAGTGCTCCAGTGAACACTGGAGTGCATGTGGAATCTGGAAAAAACAATACAGATGAACCTATTTGCAGGGCAAGAATAGAAATGCAAACATAGAGAACACAAGGGTAGACATGGTGAGGGGGATAAATTGGGGGATTGGAATTGAGGAATGTGCACTGCCAAGTGTAAAACAGGTAACTAGTGGCAACCTGTACAGCTCAAGGAGAACAGTTTGGTGCTCTGAGGTGATGCAGATGGGGGGGGGGGCCGGGGGGGGGCCTGGAGGGGGTGTGGAAGATGGGGTGGGAGGAAGAGGGGGGGCACATTATGTATACATTTAGCTGATTCACTTCACTGTACAGCAGAAACTAATACAATGCTGTACAGCAACTATACTCTAATTTTTTTTAAAAAAGAACATTTTAGCCATGAATGTCCTTCAATTCTTCAAAAGTGCCAATGCTCCTTTTCCTCCACTGTATCTTGAACCAGGTCTTGATTTTGCCCAGAGAAGTGTACTTCTCATCTTTCACTTTGGTAATTTCTACTCAACCTTAACTTTACAAAAGGGCAGAGGAACAAGAGATCAAATTGCCAAAATCCGTTGGATCATCAAAAAAGCAAGAGAGTTCCAGAAAAATATCTACTTCTGCCTTATTGACTATGCCAAAGCCTTTGACTGTGTGGATCACAACAAACTCTGGAAAATTCTTAAAGAGATGGGAATAGCAGAGTACCTGACCACTTGAGAAATCTCTGCAGGTCAGGATGCAACAGTTAGACCTGGACATGGAACAACAGACTGGTTCCAAATAGAGAAAGGAGTACTTCAAGGCTGTACATTATCACCCTGCTTATTTAACTTATATGCAGAGTACATTATGAGAAATGCTGGGCTGGATGATGTCCAAGCTGAGATCAAGACTTCTGGGAGAGACATATTGATAACCTCAGATATGCAGATGATACCACCCTCATGGCAGAAAGCAAAGAAGAACTAAAGAGCCTCTTGATGAAAGAGTAGAGTGAAAAAGGTGGCTTAAAACTCAACATTCAGAAAACTAAGATCATGGCATCTGGTCCCATCATTCCATGGCAAATAAATGGGGAAACAGTGGATACAGTGGCTGACTTTATTTTTTTGGACTCCAAAATCACTGCAGATGGTTGCAGCCATGAAATGAAAAGATGCTTGCTCCTTGGAAATGTTATGACCAACCTAGATAGTATATTAAAAAGCAGAGACATTATTTGCCAATAAAGGTCAGTCTAGTCAAAGCTATGGTTTATCCAGTAGTCATGTATGGATGTGAGAGTTGGACTATAAAGAAAGCTGAGCACCAAAGAATTGATGCTTTTGAACTGTGGTGTTGGAGAAGACTCTTGAGAGTCCCTTGGACAGCAAGGAGATCCAACCAGTCCATCCTAAAGGACATCAGTCCTGACTATTCATTGGAAGGACTGATGCTGAAGCTGAAACTCCAATACTTTGGCCACTTGATGTGAAGAACTGACTCATTTGAAAAGACCCTGATTCTGGGAAAGATTGAAGGCAGGAGGAGAAGGGGACAACAGAGGATGAGATGGTTGGATGGCATCACCAACTCAATGGACACAAGTTTGAGTGAACTCTGGGAGTTGGTGATGGACAGGGAGGCCTGGCGTGCTGCAGTCCATGTGGTCGCAAAGAGTCGGACATGACTGAGCGACTGAACTGAACTGAACTCAACCTTACAGGATCAGTTTAACAATCACTCTGTAGGAAGCCTTCCTCAAATCTTCAGCCAGATTATGTGATTCCTTTATTTATTCCATAGCATTCCTTGTTTACTCCCATCGTAATGCTTAACTTACTGAATTGCAGGTCTCTTTCATTTCTATATTCTCTATTCAGATTTTTGAGGACAGTTCCTGTGCCTCATTTATTTATTATTACATCCACAGGACCCCTCTCAAAACAAAGGCACAGATTAGAAACTCAACACAAATTTGTTAAATGCATGAATAATTAATTAATAATAAAAATGATTCATGAACAAAAATAAAGCTGTGCTGAAGGGTAAAATGAGGAGGAATTTTAGATAAAGTGGCCCGGAATGAAAATTATAAGGAAGTGTCATTTGAGTAACGACCTCAAAGCAGGGAAAAGTGAACCATGTACATATCGGGGAATAGAGTTGTCCAGCCAGAGGGATTAGGTGGAGCTTCTGAGGTTGGAGAAAGCAATAGACAGGCTCACATAACTAGAGAGCAATGAGCAGAGCAGGAGAGGGAGAGGTTAGGGTTAGATCACGCAGCATTTTCTAGGCTATGATATGAGCTTAGATTTTGTACTGAGTGCAGTTAGCACTTGGAGGGTTTTAAGTAAAGAATGCCAAGATTCTAATATTTATTTCTTGAATACGCTTGTTAACAAACCACCCTGGAAGCCTATTCTGGAATTTCCAAGTGAACAGATTTGAAATGAATGATATGCAAACACTAGGTATAAAGGTATAAAATCACAGATCGTTTCATAGTCAGGTAATTTAATCCAAGGGAGACTGATTATTTTACCAAGATGATGCAGGAAATATATGGCTAGTTGAGATGAGAAGCCATGACTTTTGGTTCCCTGCCTAGTTCACTTTTACATGGATGAAGAGATACATGAGTTACTTGAGACCATGTATCTGTGCTCCTAAATGGCCACCATAAATATGAAAATTATCTTGAGTTAGCATTGAACTTCTCACATTTCACAGACCTGTTTCATTGTTAGTTCCTGACTAGAGTAAGCATTTTCAAGGCAAGTGCATAGTCGCACTCATTCTTTCTACGCCTTTTACCATGTGCCACAAAGACTGGTTTATCACCGTGCATTAACAAGGAAGCTCACTGAATCCATGGTTCACTTGATCTGAATTCTTCCTAAAATGATACAAATTTTATTTTTCAAGTATTTTAGAGGCACTATTTTGTGCAAACTACCATGTTAGGTATTGATGTGACAAAGATGAATATAACATGGCACCTGTCCTCAATGAACATGCATCTTAGCTAGGATGACAGACAAGGAAGCAGATCACCATTTGGTGCAATACAAGAAGAGTAATACTGGAGTAGGAAATGGCAACATGCTCCAGTATTCTTGCCTGGAAAATTCCATGGACAGAGGAGTCTGGTGGGCAACAGTCCATGGGGTCGCAAACAGTTGGACAGGACTGAGTGACTGAGCATGTCCGCAAGCATGCATGCATAAGAAGGTTCATAATGAAATGAATAGTTTATCAAAACAATTATAGCAATCCTTCATAGTCACTATCCACTTACTCATGTGCATTATCTCATTTAACATTCTTAACACTCTTTTAAATATCATATGGGTCATAAAACTTGCTCCTCCCCTTTATGTATTTGTTTTTTTTCATATGAGGAAACTGACTACAGAAAGGTTAGGTAGCTTGCTCAAGATAAGTCAGGTGGTCAGTGGTGAAGCTAAGAGTCAAATATTGGCCATTTGACTCCAGAGTCTCTGCTTTCAATCACTCACATCATTTTGAGAGATACTGGCTTATTTTTAATTCTCACAGAAAATCTGTGAACCTGGTTTCATTTTGTTATCACTTCATAGGCAAAGAAACTGGCTCAAAGCGGGTCAGGAACATTTCAAGTTTACTCTCAAACCCAAAGTGAAAAAGTAAAAGTGAAGTCGCTCAGTCACGTCCAACTCTGCAACCCCATGGACTGTAGCCTACCAGGCTTCTCTGTCCATGAGATTTTCCAGGCAAGAGTACTGGAGTGGGTTACCATTTACTTCTCCAAGGGATCTTCCTGATCCAGGGATCGAACCCAGTTCTCCCACATTGCAGGCAGATGCTTTACCCTCTGAGCCGACAGGGAAGCCCTTCAAACCCAAAGTAGACTCCTTTGATTTTAAGTCCTACCTTATTTCCACTAGCACATCCCTTTGTATACATTTTTGCATCTTTCAGAGAGCCAAAAGAACACATTAATTCTGGTTTCACTGGTGTGGAGGTGAGTGACTTCATTAAGGAGTTACACATCCCATATAGGACTACCGGCCTTATTTTAAAATGTCACTAAGATCATTTGCCACTATGAAATAGTAAGCATTTTCCAGATAAATATTACTTCTGGAGAATGCAAATTAAATTGTTCAGGTTAAGCTACTATATTCTGGAGACTACATGCCAATTGATTTGAGTACTCTTTCTCCACCATTGCCAGGCTAAACACTCTCAAACAAAAATGTAGCAAAGTATTCTCTTTGAAGCAGAGGTCTCTGACATTTACCTGGGACTCTAACTAAATATTAAATAAGTAGAATTCTAAGTGAAATGGGAAAATATAATGTCAAAAAATTTATTGCAGTATTTTATTGATAAAAATAGCAAAAGCAACATTATGAACTATATGCTCATTACTACACTGCCTGTTTTATCAATATTACAATCTCTAATCCTCACAACAACCTAGGAAATAAGTATACCCATTTTTCATAGGATAACATTGAGGCTTTGAGATGGTAGACCACAGAGATAAGTGGCCAAGGTGAGAACTGAACTCAGGTTCATATAAAATCAAAATTATTGCTCTTTCTACATATTCCTGTTCCATGCTGAGCAGACAGAGGAGCATTCTAGGAGACTGAACAAAGTCATGGTTGAGTAATGTATTAGTTGGGTATCTGGTATGGACTCATAGGGCCTTGTGTCAGACTTATAAATTTAACTACACATTCCTGTGTTTAAAGTATTAATATATATGAGAGGTCAGTTACTTCAGTCCCATAGTGAGGAAACAAATACTGTCAATTATTTGATAGGGTCAAAACGAATCCTCATGCAGATTAAGCTTGTTTGAACGCCATGCCCTGCATAACTTTTTCTTTCTAACAAAAGCAGGGTATCTTCTCCCCTTAGGGAAGTTTATGGATGTAACAGCAGCCAGTATTCAATTCACAATCACATGCTCAGTGACAATATGAGTCCCCCCAAATGCTATGAAGAACATCCAATATTCAAGAAATGCTTGAGACTCCTGTGTTTTCACATAAGATTACTTCTGTTCTTTAAACCAAACAAGAATAGGTCCTATTTATAAAAGATTAAGTGAAAAAGTAAGTGAAACATTGGACATAAGTCTTGGAACATAATTTTTTTGGACTAAATATTGAAACATAATTTTTCCCCAAATAATGCAATTCACACTTGCAACATATATTTTTACTAAACATTTACTATGTGCGGTATACTATGGTGGTTTTGTATATGCTTTAGGTTTTACACAGAATTTTTATTTACTGAGGGAATATACTGTGTCAAGCACTATGTTAGGCAATTTAGACATCATTTCATATCAATCTCACAGTAGAACTTTAGAACCTAATTCCTCGCTGGGAATGAGGAAACTGAAGGTCAGTTATGTGACATCACTTTCCCCCAAATCATGTAATAATTCTCATATGTGAACATCATCATGCTCTGTGTGCACGTGCTGAGTCGTTCACTCATGTCCAACTCTGAGTGACCCTGTGGGTTGTAGCCCACCCAGGCTCCTCTGTCCACGGAATTTTCCAGGTGATAATACTGGAGTGAGTTGCCATTTTTTACTCCAGGGGATCTTCCTGATTCAGGGATTGACCCGCGTCTCTTCCATCTCCTGCTCTGATAGGCTGATACTTTACTATGCCACTGTGAACCTCATACTGGCCCAGAAGAATAAGTGCGTTGGACTTCTGGGTGTGTCACGTCAACCTCCATCCCAAATTATTTCTCTCAGGAGAGTTTGAAAAACTAAGCCAAAAAAGACAGTTCTTTACCTGTAGTATTCTGGGTGGAAAGAAGTGCTGTTGGTTGTATTTTGAGGTGTGAAGTCAGGACTGAGACAGAAGGCATTTTTCATCTCTCTTTCGCCGTGTCTGCATGGGAACACTGTTGGGGGGACATGAAGGTTCCATGCAGCCGCATCCCATGCCCAGCTTCCTGGGTGGCTGGGAGGAGCAGCAAAAACAGTGGTGGCAGACACTCCTCGACACAATTTCTTATTCCCTGGTGTGAAGACACTGGGTAACTCTCTCCATAATGTGGGTGTCTGCAATGAGGACACCAGTGGTGACAGGTTCAAAGTATGAAGTTCCAAAAGTGACCCCAGGGTTACTTCCCTGTGGGTTAATTACATTGTTTGCGGGTATTTGCTGGAGACCCAGATTACACTCCATCCCTTCAGCCTACTTGATGAATTTAAAGCCTCTAGTTCCCTATACTAAACCCATTCTTGCTTAAAACATCTCTAGTGGCACCTGTTTTCTGTACTTCATTTTGAATGATACAGTGAATAATGGTTCCTACTTGTTCAAACATGTTTTTCTGAGAACCCGTCTTGCAATGAGAGGAAGGTGCTATCAAAGTCTTATGTCATGCTTCCACAATGTTAATGTAAATTCTGGGAGGAATGGGACAGATTTATGATAAAAATCTCACTACCACTTCACATATTAATAAATGAGCAAGTGAACTAGTTCCATGCCCAACAGTGCATTCACATTTTTTTCTGGTTTCTTCAGCATTTTTTTTTTTCACTTTAATTAAACTTGGAAGATGCTCCTACTTTTGGAGTGTCTAATATATACCAGTCCAGGTTCGATGCATGATACTGGATGGTTGGGGCTGGTGCACTGGGACGACCCAGAGGAATGGTACGGGGAGGGAGGAGGGAGGAGGGTTCAGGATGGGGAACACATGTATACCTGTGGCAGATTCATGTTGATATATGGCAAAACCAAAACAATATTGTAAAGTTAAAAAATAAAAAAAGAATTAAAAAAAAGAAGTAGGGATAGAAACTTTGATAAACTGTTGTTAATCTTGATTGCTGCTGCTAAGTCGCTTCAGTCGTGTCCGACTCTGTGCGACCCCAGAGACGGCAGCCCACCAGGTTCCCCCGTCCCTGGGAGTCTCCAGGCAAAAACACTGGAGTGGGTTGCCATTTCCTTTAGGACTTTATAATTATTTATCTATCTACTTATTTATTTGTTCCAGATGAATAAGCCCAGGTTCCGAGAGGTAAATCTGGCTGAATCCAAGTTAGCCGAGGCCCCTTTCTAACATGTGCTGTTTGCTCATGAACCTTCTCCTTTATCTTTCCCCTTACAAAGACTTTGAAAGTTACATCGGCTATACTGGGTCATCATCATGCTTGTGCTCAGCTGTGTCCAGCTCTTTGTGACCCCATGGACTGTAGCCCCTCAAGTCTCTCCATCCATGGGATTCTCCAAGGAAGAATACTAGAGGGGTTTGCTGTTTCCTTCTCCAGGGATTCTTCCCGACCCAGGGACTGAACTCAAGTCTCCTGCATTGGCAGGCAGATTCTTTACCACTGAGCCACCTGGGAAGTTATACTGGGTGAAAAATTCACTTACAATTGGAAGGCCTGGTGTTACTTCAGTTCCAAGATGTCCTAGCAGTGAAATCTGGGGTACAACACTCACATATTCTTCATCTCAGTTTCCTCATCAGTAAGATGAACACATTGGCATCTTTCTTGGCTACTGCATAGGTTCCTATATAACTTAAAAGCACCTTCAGCATCTACTAGAATGCTGAAACAATTATAAAATTTATACATCATCTAGGAGTAAACACCTAATCAAGCCATTCCTCCTCTCTTAGTCTGCTCTTCATCCACAAACATAATGTAATAGTTACATCTCGCTTATTATGAGGACTAAACAGAATATAGTAACTAAAGTGCCTAGCACTCTGCTCCTACATGGTAAGTAGCTAATAATTCTACGTTTTAATATTTTTATTACTCATAACACAATCATAAGTTCAACTGAGTCCTTTTATCCAAGTAGCCTTCTTTACAGCATTGTTGATAAGTTCAAGAGGTCTTAAAAAACAAAACCAATTAAACCCGGCTGTTGACTTAAGCAGTACCCTGAGTATAGTTTATGTGACAGTATAACTTGTATTCTGAAGAGGAGAAGGGAAGCCTCCTGCCAGTTGGCTCTGTGCTCTGGTTGGAAGGCTGCTTTCCCCGTGTCCTCTTGGCTGTTGAGACGGACGAGTGGATTTTCCATCCTTTGGTCACTGCCAATGGTTCAGGCCAGAGGAACAGATGTGAAAAGCAGAATTGCTATCCCCTCTTGCCACTTCACCAAGAGAGGAGCCCTTTTATGTCTGGTCTCCCTGGCAAGAAGAATGGATGAGAGACAGCAGCCATATGCCAGAAACTATGGCAGATACTAGGCAATTACAAATCCACCATGAGGTTACTTTGTGTTTGCTCACCCCCTTTAAGCCAGAAGCAGTTCCAAGGCTATACAGAGTCATAGGGATTGAACGTGAATCTCCTTCATTGCAGGCCAATTCTTTACCAACTGAGCCACCAAGGAAGCCCAGATCTTATAGGACTAACTCTAAATAATGTTCATTTACTGTTTGGGTGGTATACAAGTTACAGGAATAGTCTAATATCTTATTTTTTTTGGAGTTTCTGGCTTCTTGACCTTTTGCATATTGCACTGAGGCATTGGTCAAAGCCCCCAGAGGCCACTTTTCAAGCCAATTTATTGTTTATTAGGTATATATCTACTTCTGTTTTATTGACTACACCAAAACCTTTGTCTGTGTGGATCACAACAAACTGTGGAAAATTCGTTAAGAGATGGGAATACCAGACCACCTTACCTGCCTCCTGAGAAATCTGTATGCAAGTCAAGAAGCAACAGTTAGAACTGGACATGGAGCAACAAACTGGTTCCAAATTGGGAAAGGAGAACATTAAAGCTGTATATTGTCACCCTGCTCATTTAACTTCTATGCAGAGTACAGCATGCAAAATGCCAGGCTGGATGAAACACAAACTGGAATCAAGATTGCTGGGAGAAATATCAATAACCTCTGATATGCAGATAGCACCACCCTTATGGCAGAAAGCAAAGAAGAACTAATGAGCTTTTTGATGAAAGTGAAAGAGGAGAGTGAAAAAGCTGACTTAAGACTCAACATTCAGAAAACTAAGATCATGGCTTCTTGTCCCATCATTTCATGGCAAATAGATGAGGAAAAACAGAAACAGTGAGAAACTTTATTGTTTTGGGCTCCTAAATTACTGCAGATAGTGACTGCAGCCATGAAATTAAAAGATGTTTGCTCCTTGGAAGAAAAGCTATTACAAACCTAGACAGCATATCAAAAAGCAGAGACATTACTTTACTGATAAAGGTCCATCTAGTCAAAGCTATGGTTTTTCCAGTAGTGGATGGATGGATGTGGATAGTATGGATGTGAGAACTGGACTATAAAGAAAACTGAGCACTGAAGAATTGATACTTTTGAACTGAGGTGTTGGAGAAGATTCTCAAGAGTCTTTTGGTGTGCAAGGGGTCCAATCAGTCCATCTTGAAGAAAATCAGTCCTGAATATTCATTTGAACAACTGATGCTGAAACTGAAACTCCAATACTTTGGCCATCTGATGTGAACAACTGACTCATTGGAAAAGACCCCGATGCTGGGAAAGGTTGAAGGCAGGAGAAGGGGACAACAGAGGATGGGATGGTTGGATGGCATCACTGACTCGATGGACATGAGGTTGAGCAAGCTCTGGGAGTTGGTGATGGACAGGGAAGCTAGCCATACTTCAGTCTATGGGGTCGCAAAGAGTCAGACATGATTGAGTGACTGAACTGACTGAAGTACATATACATTTCTAGTTGCTTTCAATGGAACACTGGACTTATCTCCTATGGTGACAAAAGTGGTAGGAAAAAAATAAGAAAGAAACATGTCTGTTCCAAGGAGCATGCTATTGAATACAAAGGAGAAAATGTATATATTTGCTTAGAGACTATATGTTTGCTTAGTCTATCCTAATGAAACACTGCACCTCATTCTCTTTTCAAGACAGCACTGAAATTAGTTATTTTTATTTGACACATGGAGAAGCCGACATTGAAAATGTGAAGTACCCTATCTTCAGTGACACAGGGAGCAAGTGGGAGAATAAAGATTTAAACCCAGCTGAATTTAGAGTTCCTCCACTCCTCTGTCCTCACAGGTCTCAGTTCATATTTGATCCTTCTGTTTCTTGCCTCCCATTTCTAATCAGCACCTCCAACAACAGAGAAAGTCGACTATCTTACATCTCTCCCACTAATCTCTGAGGGTGCTCTTACCTAGATTTTCTCTCCATTTCCACTAACAGCAGCTCACAGACCATGGTGGTGGTGGTGGTGGTGGTGGTGGTGGTTTAATGTCTAAGTCGAGTCCGACTCTTGTAACCCCCTAGACTGTAGCCAGCCAGGCTCCTCTGTCCGTTCTCCAGGCAAGAATACTGGAGTGGGTTGCCATTTCCTTCTCCATCGTAGACCATATCCTGAACCAACTGAGTGATCTCTTGACTATTCTTCCCACTGCTGGACTTCCCTAACATCCATTATTTGTGGTGCTGTGAGATTAAACTCCCTAAGTAAACTTGATTATATCTCTTCATAAATAATAATAAAAATCACAGTGGTTCTTTGAGGCATTCTCAGTTATAATTATGCTCCATGTCTTGAATTTTAAGCTTTCTATAATGTGACTACAGTATATGCTCCAAGTCTTATCTTCAGCAAAGGACTTATATCAAACTCTATTTAATTCAAAAAAGAGTTGTACACTGTAAATAATTCCAGCACTTAGATTTCACTTGAAGCATTATCTTCGTAAGGGTCACTTTTCTCCAAATAATACTCCCCTTTGAAGTCCACCTAAAATGGACCACTTTCTCTGTAAGAGATACTAGAATCTCTGTAAGAGATTCTAGATACTACCAACCAAGCAACACTTTGCTTTTATGGATATATCTACCTCTGGCTTGGGTGGTGAGAGTTGTAAAGAACCTGCTTGCCAATGCAGGAGACATAAGAGATGTGGGTTTGATCCCTGGGTCAGGAAGATCCCCTGGAGGAGGGCACGGCAATCCAATCTTTTAATCTTGCCTGGAGAATCTCATGGGCAGAGGAGGCTGGTGGGCACAGTCCATGGAGTCACAAAGAGTCAGATTTAAGTGGAGTCACTTAGCACGTGCGTATAGGTTGGATGGTAAAGGAGAGAAAATATATATATATATATATATTGTCAACTGTGTGCTAAACTTGTATTATTTTTTCTCATTTAATTTTCTCCATAAACTTAAGAGTTTTAGTAATACTCTCTCTACATTCTACAGGTGAGCAAAATGGCGCTCAGAGAGACCAAGTGTGCCCAGTTTCCTAACTCTAACAAGTGGAAGCATGGAAATATAATCCTGGCCAACCTAATTTCAAGTATACAATCTTTGCTTTATTTCGCATATGTTTACTAGAAGACCAATACTGTAATCTGTTCCACAGATATTTTTAGTTTGACTTTCATAATTCTTTAGGATATGTGGAATATATGAATGGGTGGAGAGATAGACAGAGATATAATTATTTCTCAACTCCGACAAGAACACATAAAAACCCGCATTTTAAAATTTTTTTGAAAAAATTCAGAACATATAGATACTTTGCTTCCGTATCCCTCCCCCATGATGCCCTTTGGTTTAATCTATTTACTGATACTCTACATGGGCAAAGGTCCTCTAATTTTCTGTGATTCCCACTCTGCCCACTCCACGGTGTACTGTTCTGATGTCTAAAGTTTTGCGTGGTTTCCCATAAGAGTTTATTTTTAGGAACTCTGGCTTCATTTGTTATTCTTTTATTTGTTATTTCATTTGTTATATAGGGAGGAATTCACTAAAGAAGAGAGGAATTCAAAAGAGAAGCAACATTTAAAAACATAGATGTTTGGTTTCAGAGGTAAGTTTGTATTTCAATTTTATTTCTAAATGTTAGGCAGAATGCTTAAACTCCTTTTGTCGTAGTTTCCTTCCAGAGATTGTGTGTGAACTATATAGCACCTACAAAGTAGTTAGCGATGTATAACTGGCACATTATAAGTGCTCAATATGTATTAATGACGATGATGGCTAATACATCTGAAGTTTCTACAAGTTGAAGTTCTCTTCCATTAGCATTAAAAGAAGTAGCAAAATGAAAAAAAAAGGTAACTAGTAATCGTCTGCCCTCTTATTGAATGGATCACATAGAACAATCTTTTTTTTTTTTTCCCCTTTTCCTCATTTTTCACAGGAGAAAAAGTTAATCAGAATCTGCTAGAGCAGAGAAAAGCAAATCACTTTGGCACCCAAGCAACAAAGCAATGTTAGTTTATTTTCTTTGTAAAAAGTCATCTGTTCGCGAACCCCTTTTATGAAATACCTGTCATAGTCTATTTTATTGAACGTTACTCACTCTGCGTTTTTTGGCCTCAAGGTCATTCCATTATCAGTTCCTACATCACCTTCAGTATTGGAAATGGACTGGGAGAGATGGAAAGGAAAACACACACACACACACACACACAGCACACTCACCAGATGGAGGGCTCAGAGGTTAAAGGTGATTTCAACCCCACGGCAGGCAGAACATAGATTTGTCCCTATTTCAGATGTAACCAGCTCCAGCGACACTTCCTGACAGATGTGGAAAGATATCTCACTATTGAAGATGCCGGAAGCCAGGAGAAGCTTTCAATCTGATCACTAGCTCATACACAAATGTCTTTAATGTGCTGTTTCATTTTTTAAAAACACATATTTGTTTCATTCATTTTCAAACAAAAAAAAATCCAGCCAAACAACAACAACAGCAAATGTACTCAAATACCTTCCCCATCCTGAGAAGTACCCCCAAGATCCCCAGAATACTGTCCAAGATTGCAGCCATATTTTTCTATGATCTTAACAGGCTGGTCTGATTAATTTCTTATGTGGTACTTTGATTATCATGTGGTGTTGTCTAAAAACAAATTTGGAGATGGATGGGTTCTGTGATTTACCCTTATTTCTGCCCACTTTCCTTTCTTTTAAAGTATGCCCAAAGACCTGCAAGCATGTCACAGATAAAATTTCTCATTCAGGCCTCCAAGATGGGAAGGGAACCAGTCAGCTTTCTGTGTTGTAGGCACTGGAGTTATGTCGTACCAACATTCTCTCATCACAGAACTGTAAAACCATCCTGTGATGTACCAATGATAATGATGACAATGTCCACACCAAGGACAGTAATGATGCTGCTGGCGGTGATAATGGATGTTTTATAAATTAGGAAATTAAAGCTTACAAGTAATAAATAACTGTAATCAGTATCATGTAGCTAGTAAGGATTTACCCAGCGTTTAAATCTAGGCCTTTCTCACACTATTCATTCTGTCCAGTTTTCCCCTGACTTAACTCTCCAGTTTTTTCCCAGGACTCTCCAGTTAGACCTGGAGGAACAAATGGTACCCCCTCCAATATTCTTGCCTGGAAAATCCCATGGACAGAGGACCCCGGTGGACTGCAGTCCGTGAGGCTGCGAAGACTCGGACATGGCTGAACTATTGAGCACGCTCCAATTAGAGCTTCTGCTTGACCATCGATCTCCAAGCATCCTTTGTGCTTTTCCATTTCTGCCTATTAAGCATTCCTGTTCGTTGAGATTTTTACTACAATAGCTTTTTTCAGTATTTCAAGACCTGGCACAAAAAGGAAATTGATGCATGCAGGTAGAATGGACCTAAATTCAGTGAAGAGATTGATTTTCCAAACCCTTTGACTCTGTACATATGTGAATGGATTGTGGCCCAAGCTGCACAAATAGAGCCAGGTTATAGAGTCAGAGTCTGTATCTTAAGGTCTCAGTGAGGTCGAGGAATAATATTCTGAAATATATTCTTCAGAAATGACATTCTGAAAGAGCAGATGATAATTACAGGCCAAGTTAGACAGATATGTGTTTAGTAACCTCTTTCTTTTGAAATTACATCATGACTGGATAACATACCTCTGAATGAGTGAAACACATGACCTTAGTTATAGAGAACCTAGATGTATTCTTTTTCACATTGAATTTGTATATTTATTATTATAGATAAAAGTAGCCATATAGACATTTGATTCTACTATCTAATGAGTATCATAAAGAAGAATTTAGACTAACTCCTTCGTAGTGAAAAATTTCAGTTGCAGTAGATGTCCTCCAAACTTTAATAGCTTTGACTAATACCCCTAAGAGCAAATCAATTCCCTTAGTTACCTAGGAGTATGTATTATAATAAAGATGTGCAAGAAGGAAAATCTTTACTGTTTACCAACCTGTTATTGATAAAGAGAAGGCAAGTGTCAGCTTCTTTATCACATGAACATGGAAATATAGCTTTTTTAAAAAGTAAAATTACCTGGATGTGTCTGAAATATTTGTTTTTATCTAGGTACTAATACAATTTATTCATTCAATAATCTTACATTTTATTTACTTTATCCTGATTTGGCTGTTAAAAATACTGAGTAATTCAAAGAAATATATATATATATATATATTTTAAATTTCCAGCAATTCTCAGTGAGAGATTGAGCAGGTACTTAGAAGGTTACCTCCAACCAGCCACTAATGACAATGAGACTAATAAATCTTTCCTTTAAGTAGCAATTTAATGTTTACAAATTACTTACATAATCATTCTGCAATTGGATTCTTATCAGAATTTATTTGGCAAGTTAAGGCATGTTATTTTTCTCATTTAAAAAGATGAGGAAATTGATGTTCAGAAGGGTTAAGTGCATGCGTTTCTGAAGTACATGTAACTCAAGTGGTGTTCATGGTGTATTTCTAAAGTAGATTTATCAACTAAATAAGGATAACTTTCAACTCTAGCCCAGACTCTCCTCTTAGATGGAAATCTTATCCAATTGCCTTTTAAGTACTTTCAGTCAGACATGCCACAGTTACATCCCACTCAACTTGTCTAAAAATGAACTTGTTACCATATTCCAAACCTGTTCCTCCCCTTGGGGGTACCCAATTTTAGTGAATGGTATCTCCAAACACCAAGGGAATCAAGTTACAACCGCCCCTCTTTTATGCTTCTCACCACTCTGATGTCCAATCACTCATCACTTTCAGGCAATTTTATATTCCAAATGTCTTCATAATCTGTTCACTTCCCCCTCCTTCTCTAGGTTACATCATATTTTTCTCTTACTTGGGGTGATAATGGTTATCTTCCAACTGTTCCATACTTCAAACAATGTTGCAAATCCAAATGCCTTACACATGAAGTCCAAACACTTCCTTTAAAGAGTGGAGATAATGGTATCTGTCTCTAAGGGTCATTTTAAGGAAAGAATTAGATTCTGGATGTAAATGCAGAAGGCATTTAAATTGTTATTTGAGTAAGGCAAGGGATGCCTTTGAAGACAACAAAAGCTTCTGATTTAAATGATATCATGTCCATTTTAAGTGCAGGAAAAGTGAGGTTCAGAACAGTGATGAAATTTGTCCAGGGTCAGGTGATAAGGAATACTTCAGAGATTTTCTCACAAAACTGTCAGACTCCAAAGTTGTGATCTTTACTAAATCCTGGGTTCAGTCCTCTGGGATCTTGGGAAGAAAGGCTGATTTGGGTTAACCTGGCTACTCAGAACAGGATTTGATACATATTTTCCAAGCATACGATATTTATTTCATCTTGGTAGTGCCTTTTCTAAGCCTTGGGTAGTGGAACTGAGCTGCAGTCATTGGGAGTATGAGATGCTTCACTTACTCATTGGGACGAGTGAGAATGGTAGCCCAGGAAGGACCACTTCAGTTCCATTGCTGGCTCAGACGGGTCGTTCTGCATCAAGCCTTGGGTCTGTGAGTTCCTGGGTGATGCTTCCCCTGTGCCTCTCATCCTTTTTTGACTAACGAGCTAATCTGGAACATTGTCTTGTCACAATGGCAGAAGCATCAAACCCTTAATCAGTTTGTTTTTACCAACACCCCGTTGGCCAAAGCATGCCACATGAAAAAGTCCAGTGTCAAGGGGCAGGGAAGTACCCTTTGCCCATGTATGTGGCCCAAATGGCTAAATCACATGGGAAGGGATGTGGCAAGAAGCCAAGAACTGGAGCCCATAAGGCAGTTTATTACAGGGTAGTTTCTAGTCTAAGACTATTAAAAACAGTGCTGCCAGGAATGTACTTGCATATGCCTTTTGATGAATATATGTATGGATTTTTTGGGGTAAAAACCTAGGAATGGAATTGCCAAATCATAGGGTGTGCATGTGTCTAGGTTTAGGAGATAATGACACATAGTTTTACAAATTTTACAAAGTGGTTATAGCAAAATACACTGCCATTAGCACCGTATAATATTTTCAGTTGTTTTATATGTTTGCCAACACTTGGTATCATTTGTCTTATTTGTTTTAGTCATTCTAATAATTAATAATGGTAGTACATTCTGGCTTTAATTTGTGTTTCTCTAATGACTAATGATTGTTAAGCATTCTTCCTTCCTTTTCGATTGAATTGCTTACATTTTTCCTAATAATGCACAAGAAAAATGATGTATTTTGGATTCAAGGTTTTTTGTTTTGTTTTTAGGTTTATGTATTATAAATAACTCCTCACACTCCATGGCTTGCCTTTTCACTTTAAGTATCAAAGTTCTTAATCCAAATGTAGTAAAAGTTATTAATGTCTTCCTTACACTCAGTATTTTTTATGTCCTGACCAAAAATGTTTTGTTTACTAAATTGAAAGCAGTATGGAATGGTGCAGGAAAACTGTGTAGCTTTTTGGTGTTTGATACGAGTTTAAAACTAGAAAGGACTATTACTAGTGGTGTGGCCCAATGAAACAGTATTCCTGTATCGTCTGCCCCAACCCACAGGTGATTTTTGGTTCCTGTTACCAGTTTCCTTGTGGCTCAGCTGGTAAAGAATCTGCCTGCAATGAGGGAGACCTGGGTTTGATCCCTGGGTTGGGAAGATCCCATGGAGAAGGGAAAGGCTACCCATTCCAGTATTCTGGCCTGGAGAATTCCATGAACTGTATAGTCCATGGGGTTGCAAAGAGTCGGACACTATTGAGCGACTTTCACTTTCACTTTTCACTTTAATGCATTGGAGAAGGCAATGGCAACCCACTCCAGGACTCTTGCCTGGAGAATCCCATGGACGCAGGAGCCTGGTGGGCTGCCGTCTACGGGGTCGCACAGAGTTGGACACGACTGAAGTGACTTAGCAGCAGCAGCAGCAGGGTATATGTACACATATTAGGTTGTTGATGTTTCTCCTGGAAATCTTAATTCCAGCTTGTGAGTCATCCAGCCTAGCATTTCAAATTAAGTACTTTGAATGTAAGTTAAATAAGCAGGGTGACAATATACAGCCTTGACATAAACCTGTCCCAATTTGAAACTAGTCTGTTGTTCCATGTCTGGTTCCAACTGTTGCTTCTTGACCTGCATACAGGTTTCTCAGGAGGCAGGTAAGGTGGTTTGGTATTTCAATATCTTTAGCAATTTTCCACAGTTGGTTGTGATCTGCACAGCCAAAGGCTTTAATAGAGTCATTGAAGCAGAAATGGATGTTTTTCTGGAATTCCCTCGCTTTCTCTATGTTTGTTGGCAATTTGATCTCTGGTTCATCTGCCTTTTATAAATCCAGCTTGTACATCTGAAAGTTCTTGGTTCATGTACTGTTTGTTGAAGCCTAGCTTGAAGGATTTTGAACATTACCTTCCTAGCATATGAAATGATTGAAATTGTGTGGTCGTTTGAACATCCTGTGGCATTGACCTTCTTTGGGATTGAAGTGAAAACTGACATTTTCCAGTCCTCTGGCCACTACTGAGTTTTTCCAAATATCCTGGCATATTGAGTGCAGCACTTATAACATCATCTTTAGGGTTTGAAATAACTGGAATTCCAACCTCCACTAGCTTTGTTTATAGTAGTGTTTCCTAAGACCTAATTGACTTCATAGCTCTTTAAATTTCACATATTAATTTAAAAATAAATAAAATACCTTGCAAAAAAATTAACTTTAATAATAGAAGCCATAACAGTGGTATGTCCTATGGGTTACTAATTGACAAATAGCCTTCTTTTTTTTTTTTTTTGATCATAACAATTATTATTTTTTTAATTACAAATAGCCTTCTTGTCGCTGAAAATGTTCTATATCCTGAATCAAGTGATGGCTGTCTGGATATATACATATGCAAAAATTCATCAAATTGTATACTTAAGTAATGGACATTGACTATGACTGCATTATACCTCAAGTAGAAGAAGTGAACATTCCTTGAAGTGTCTTCTCCACAATGAGAAATGCAAATATCCCTATTCTACTGACCTCATAATTCTCAGGAAGCTCGTGTTTCTCCAGTAACCTCATACTTTATATTTATGCTTCTGTGAGGTCCCTGATTCTCTCACCGTCCATTCTCGATGGTATTCTTATCTCTCCACTCAACATGTTTATTGAGTCAAACAAGCAGCAAAATGACCTTTTTTTGATTTTACCAAAGCAGTGTTCATAAGTGGTAAGGGATAAACAACAGGGAATTTTGATAATTATTATACATCTTAACACACAACTTAGAACACCAGATGTTCCTATTTGCAAAGTCCCTTGTGTATACTTGCCCTTGACAATTATTACCAGTGTCCCCCTAAAATTCAATCTCTTAGGATCTTGCTTTATATTTTTCATCAAAATAACCCTTTTCTTTCCATTTCCTTGATTCCCTCACCTCTGTGCTACCTGAATGCAAAACTGAAAACTTGTCTTACTTCACCATTTAATCTAACTTTACTATCTCTTCGTGCCTCTAATGATGGGCTGACAAAGCCTATCCTTGGCCAAACCGTAGTCAGGCTCTTCTGAATTCCCTTCCCAATTCTCTTCTAAACTTTTGGACTTTTGTGTCAGTTTTTACATCACCCAGTTCCAGCCAGAATTCTGCAAAGTTGACTTAACCTGATTCCCCACATACACAATATCAGATCACTCTTCATATCTGATCAGGTTTCATACCCACCCCCAAGTAATGTCTGATAATTCTGGCCTGCCTTCAGTAAGAATCTATTCAGGTTGGTCAAGCTAGAAATTCGCCATTACCTTCAATCACATTTGTTGGCAATAGATTCCCACTTCTCCTTGTTGTAATCAGAATTGAGGTGAAATCTTTCTACGACACTGAATAATGCCAACTTAGTAGTCTCTATACCTATTGCAATAGTACTGAATAAAATCTGCCTTACCATTTTAACTCATCAGGAAATTTTTTTTCTTTAATAAGGCCATGTGCTTAAGTGCTGTTTTTCTCCAAAATAATGTAGCAGGGTTGTGTGTGTGTGTGTTTTTTTTTTTAAAGAGAAGCCACAGATATGTATTTTTAGAAAAAAGTATCAATTATCTCTATTCATTCAGCATTTTATTGCAATAGTGTTACTTATTAGGAAAGATTCCATACTCATAACAGACCCATATTTTAAATTTAAATATATGCTATATACAGTATAAACTATATAGACTACATATATGCTATATAAAGTGTGTTTTATATGTAAACACACATGTATATATAAACATAGAGTGATAAAATTATATATATATACACATATATATATACATATACCATAGTTTCTTGATTTGAAAATACCTGTTTTTCATTTTAAAATATCTGAAATTGGGATTTATTTATAATTTCTGTGAAAAATAAAAATGCAGCCATTAGGCAGAGTAGTGTATGGTGAAATTTTTGTCTTGCCTATGAGCTTACCAGTTTGTTATATTCATATTATTGTTACTTGAGTTGGATTACTTTGATTGCTAACATTGCACAGTTAAATTCTGACTTAAATTTGGATACCTAATTGTCATTTAAAGTGTTTTCAAAAAGATTATACAGTATTACAAAGTTTGACTGAAATGAAAAGTTATTGTGTATGTCAAAGATTGTCTATCATACAGCATGCATTGCAATTAGAGTCAGTAGAACCAGTCAAATTTCTGGGAATAGATAATCGTATTTGCAGCCCAAGGAGAGGTTAGTGTGACAAATTTATACACCATGAAGGACTACCTACTCAGGAACATAACATCTATCTGTCAAAAGCCTTTGGCTGACTTGCAAAAGTACTATTTCACTTCCCATAATGTGTAATCTAGTTATAGAAATTTCAGAATGTCAAGTCCATCCAAATGTGGAAAATCTTAGGTATTTTTTAATTTGGCTCAAAATTATTATATCAGCCTGAAATATGACAAAATGGTCTGGATGACAAGCAGAATTTATGAAAAACAATATACTGTCACCATGATATTATGCACAGTGATTGGTGTCTAAAAGTGATTCTTGCATAAGACTTTTTACAATGCAAAGAAGATTTAGACTAAAATGTTGAAAGTCATTCTGAAGAAGAGTATTGTTTGTAATTGTGTAGATAAATTTATACTACTATTGTTTCATTTGATAAAAATTAAGTTTATTATATATATATATATATATTTTTCTCTATCCCTTTGCTCTGAGTTGTGGTTAAATTGATGGTGAATTTCAGAAGTACTGGCATCTTAGAATTAAATAAATAAAATTTTTCATATTAATGTTGAATATATGTAAGATAGACCAGCAGGCTGCTGAAAACATAGATAGGAGGGAGAGAGAAAAAGAAGGAAGAGTACAAAGCTCCTCTTTTCTTTCTTTCTTTCTTTATTTTTATTTTATTTTTTAACTTTACAATATTGTATTGGTTTTACCATATATCAAAATGAATCTGCCACAGGTATACATGTGTTCCCCATCCTGAACCCTCCTCCCTCCTCCCTCCCCATACCATCCCTCTGGGTCATCCCAGTGCACCAGCCCCAAGCATCCAGTATCATGCATCGAACCTGGACTGGCGACTCGTTTCATATATGATATTATACATGTTTCAATGCCATTGTCCCAAATCATCCCACCCTCTCCTTCTCCCACAGAGTCCAAAAGACTGTTTTTTATCAGGACCTTTTTAATCAGTCATAGATCTACTGAAATAATTGATATTGTCAGGTATTTTGATCAAATCCCACAGATTTTAATTTCTACTCTGTGTTTGATAGACGGAATGTTTGTTTCCCCTCAAAATTTATATGTTGAAATCTAATACCAAAGGAAAGGTATTTGGAGGTGGAGTCTTTAGGAGATGATGTGGTCATGACAGTGGAGGCTTCTTGAATGAGATTTGTACCTTTGTATAAGACCTCAGCGAGATCCCTGGCCCCTTCTACCACATGAAGACACAGAGAGAAAGTGCCATCCATGAACTAGGAAGCAGGGTCTCTCACTTGACCCTGGATCTACTGGTACCTTGATCTTGGACTTCGTCCTGAGAACTATCAAAAATTAATTTCTGTTCTTCAAGCTACTCAGTGTATGGTAGTTTTTTTATGGCAGCCTGAATGATCTAGCAACTATGGTAAAAAGTGTTGGAACACAAATGATATTAGACACATCTCATTTGCCCGTAAGGAACTCACACAATTGACCTCTGAATGAATAAGCAGAAATATCAGTAGGGCATATCTACAGGAGAGAAGAGATTACTGTTGGGCATTAACATAAAGGCTCTATGAAGAAGTTAGTCCTCAAGACTTTGGAGATAAAAGAAGAAATAATAAAATTATGTAAAATGTACACTAGCTGCTTTTAACATGCCCAGGGTTTGAGGCAACAATCATTATGGTTGGAATGGTTTAAAAAGACAATATTAGCAATTTCCTTCAGCATAATTAATCTGGGTCTATATTTTTATTATTCCTGGATTTGTCCATAATAATAATAGCTACAATAAATAGCCAATAAATCTTTTAAGTGGCAAAATAAACTTATTGAGTGTATTTACATTCATTTTATTAGTAAGGATGCTGAGACATACTAACTGATCTAAACCCATTCAGTCAATAGAGAATAAAGCTATTATGTATAGATTTTACTTCTCATCTGCGCTTGCTGCAAATTCTCTAAAGCACCAGTTCTCAAAATTTGTGAGTTTATGGTCTCAAGATGCTTTTACATTCTTAAAAATTATTGAAAACTTCAAAAATCTTTTGTTTATGTGGGCTCTATCAATATTTGCTATATTAGAGATGAAAACCAAGAATTTAAAAATAATTTGTTAATATATTTTAAAATAACAATCAACGGCCTATTATATCAGCATGAATAATGCACTTTTATGAAAGATAACTATTTTTAAAAACTTAATAAAAAGGACTAGTTTACATTTTCACACTTTTGAAAAATATAAGATATATATAAAATATTCAAATATATAACAATATAAAACAGTTAAGCTCTCATACCTGCCTCTGTATTCAATCTGTTTTGATATGTTGTTTGCATTGAACTATATGAAGAAAATTCAGCCTCACAAATATGCATAGTTGGAAAATGGAAGAATATTTTAATAGCTTTTTTCAAATAATTGATACTGCCCCAAAACTAGACAAGTGGAATTTTTAAAAGGTTATTTGCAGTGTA
This sequence comes from Bos mutus, assembly GCF_027580195.1. NCBI lineage: Eukaryota > Metazoa > Chordata > Mammalia > Artiodactyla > Bovidae > Bos > Bos mutus. The sequence continues at coordinate 14,835,599 of NC_091645.1, read as the reverse complement.
GCATCTAAAAGCATGTCAATGAACCTTTAGTGTTACGTTAAAATCTATTGGTCTGTTCTGTACTTTGACGGAATTTTGACCCATGCATGATTTTATATTAGACATTAGGCATTTAGAAAAATATTGATTCATTGAGTTATGCAGATCTTTTAAATGTCTATATGACATTATATAAGATGAAGAAATTGCATTTAGTAGCAACACTGTTATCTCAACAGAAAGTCTTCTGGTATTAGATGATGTCAAGTTGACAGTAGTGAAACAAGGTTCCTAAATACCAACTTTTACTTGGAAGTTTGAATTTTACCAATGGCAACAAATAGTGTTTTCTTTGAAATGACAGGTTTACTTCTTTATCTTCAAGAAAATGTCTATCAAATACATAAGTTTAAATAACTATAATTTTGTTTGCCAGTTGGTCTTTCAAGGATAAATGATGTCCCTTGAAAACATGACTCATTCAACTCATAAGTCAATCAAACCCGTGCTTCCATCACTGAGTCAAACATCATACTTCAAAACACAACAGGAAAGTATCTAATTCATTGTGTAAATAAGCAAAACGTACGTTCTCTGGATTCAAGATTTAATGAAACTAATGATTTTTACTACATCATCAAGGATATACTTAAGTGAATTAACTTTAAAAAATAAGAGCGACTGAAAACGATGCTAAAAGGATGCAATGACACTTGCATAGTTTGGTACCATTGCCTTGCTTCATGCTAAAGGTCACCGACTTTAAGCACCACTGATTTTGCACCAGCAATACAAGTGTCAGCACAGTTTAAAAGGCAAATGATTTCTTTGTATTAGCAATATTTTCTAGTAATTAGTACTGCTGCTGCTAAGTCACTTCAGTCGTGTCCGACTCTGTGCGACCCCATAGACAGCAGCCCACCAGGCTCCCCCGTCCCTAGGATTCTCCAGGCAAGAACACTGGAGTGGGTTGCCATTTCCTTCTCCAACGCATGAAAGTCAAAAGTGAAAGTGAAGTCGCTCAGTCGTGTCCAACCCTCAGCGACCCCATGTACTGCAGCCTACCAGGCTCCTCCGTCCATGGGATTTTCCAGGCAAGAGTACTGGAGTGGGGTGCCACTGCCTTCTCCAGTAATTAGTACTATTTCTTAGTAATTATAAAAATAGTCTTGACCTCATGAAGAGCCTGAAAGTCATAAGGACATTCATGGATCTACAGGTCACACTTTGAGATGTGCTATCTTAGTGTAAAGCACAGCAGATCCTGTATATATACATTCATAAATGTTTGCATAAAAATGTTTATAAAATAAAAATATTTTAAAAACCCTAAAGGGAAATAACCCAATAATAAATTTTAAAGGATCATTAGATGGCAAAAATATAAACCAAAAGAAAACTACTAATGTATTATGTATTTAACCTTTAAAACATTAATTAAAAGTAAATTTTCTGGGAAAAAAATATTTCAAAAATTTAAAGTAAACCAGACTTTAGTTATGATATCCCACGGAATAGTACATTTATAAATTGCTTCTTCCCCTTTCATCCCATAAACCAAATCATACTTTGAGTCTATCAATATGGAATTCAAACCTGATAGATAATTTTAAATAGTTCAGAAAACACTGTGAGAAGATTGAAGTGTTTCTGGGAGCAAAAGGAATTAATTTCTGTGATGCATCAATGCTGCTGCTGCTGCTGCTGCTGCTGCTAAGTCGCTTCAGTCGTGTCCGACTCTGTGCGACCCCAGAGACGGAAGCCCACCAGGCTCCCCCGTCCCTGGGATTCTCCAGGCAAGAACACTGGAGTGGGTTGCCATTTCCTTCTCCAAAGCATGCAAGTGAAAAGTGAAAGTGAAGTCGCTCAGTCATGTCTGACTCTTAGCGACCCCATGGACTGCAGCCTACCAGGCTCCTCTGTCCATGGGATTTTCTAGGCAAGAGTACTGGAGTGGGTTGCCATTGCCTTCTCCATGATGCATCAATAAGAAATAATATTAAGAATGTTAACAGTTACTCTTTATTGCTTTCTATGTATTATGCAGTTTAATCCCACCTTATACTTGTGTCTTAGCCTCAGAGGAGAGAACAGGTTTAGGTCATCTGTACTCTGGCAAGAGTGAGGAAACTATGAGTTCAAATCCTCGGGTGTCCCTGATTCAAAGCCTAACCCTGAAAATCAAGGAGGAAACACATCTTTCTGCCTTCCCCAAACCTTATATTTCCAACCTGAAATATAAAAGATGTAGCAATAATGACTAAACAGAAAGACATCTTAAAATCTTTTTCTAAAATATGCACTGAGCCAGCTTTCCCTTGAAAGAAAAGGATGAAGTAGAATATTGCACATCTAATTAGCACTCTTAAGAAAGTGAATTAACACCTTCTTTCTGATATGTTGCAAGCCAGACACAGTTGAATCCCCACCCTTCAGAGCTTTGGAGCCTCATACGGAGAGGTCAGTAATGGCAAATTTCTGGGATGCATGGTGCAAGGCATCACCTAAGGCACCCTGGTGGGAAACTTAGATTTCTCCATAAAGTGAAAGAGGGAAAACAAAAGCAGATCAAACACCCAGGTTAGTTAGTCTTCCCACTAGCTTGTCAATTCCTTTGAGGTACGAGTTTTATATAATCCATTCATGAATTTCTCTAATGGCAGAATGCTCAAACATATGGAAGGCACTCAATATTTATTTTTTTCAAAGAAAATTGATTGGGAACAGAAGTTTACTGTTATTAAAAAATATAACCTATGTATTTGAGAGTTGTGATGGTGGTCGTGGTTTACTCGCCAAGTAAACCTACTCTTGTGACCCCATGGACTGTAGCCTGCCAGGCTCCTCTGCTCATGGATTTCCCCGGCAAGAATACTGCCATGAGTTGCATTTTCCTTCTCCAGGGGATCTTCCTAACCCAGGGATTGAACCCAGGTTTCCTGTATTGCAGGCAGATTCTTTACCAACAGAGCCACCAGGGAAGCCCATATTTGAGTGTTAGTATCTTCTAAATCTTGTCCTAATCTTGTATCAAGCTGTTGGCAATTAGTAAATGCTCAAAAACTGTTTATTGTGAAATTAGTAAAATTATTTGCTCAAACAGAACCTGATGTCATAGATGCTTCTTAGAGCTTTTTCATCAGTGAATTAAGCTGTGCATCTTGTAGGAAACATCTGTCCCCGAAAGATTTGTCAATTCTTTCCTCATAGAAGAGACAATGTATTTTTAAGGTTACGTTAGTTACTACACATAGAAGAGCACACACATACTCACAAGTGTATGCCACACATATATGTATGGGCAGGTACATATATACATATATTTTCTATATGTATTCACATATACATTTTATGTGTGTGAGAAATGGAGTATTCCTGCCATATCAGTAAACAAGTGTGCCACAGTCATCAGTGATTCAGACCCTCCTAATGTGCATTTCTAAGCCCTAAGGGCACTCACAAAAGAGAAGAATACCTGCCATCTGGCAGCCGTTAGGCTGCAGCCACTCCCTACAGTAAGCTCTGAGTAACTCAGGATGTGAAAATGCAGGATACTGGCTCCAGATAGCTGAGATGCATATGAAAGGAGTGATTCCAGTGAACCCAGGCTCTTGCATCTTCCCACACATAGCAAAGCACTACATTCCTTAAGTTGGGATATCTGGTTTTCTTTAACTCACAAAAATAGTTTTGATGTTCAGACTACCTGGCCTTTGTAGCCAACTTCTATATAACCTGACTTCTCCTCCACCTCCTCAGATTGTTCTCTCAGAGGTACTTAAGATGTTATCTCCTGGGCCTGAAGTCCTAAAATTCCCACTGAATAAAACATGACTCTCGACATTTAGGTTGTGACTTTTTTTTAATTGACATGTGTATATATTTATTGTAACACAAAAGTATGGCTCATACTGTGTGCAGCACCTCTTCTTTAGTGTGCGTGTGTGTGTGTGTGTGCGTGTGTGTGTGTGTGTTAGTTGCTCAGTCGTGTCTGACTCTTTGCAACCCCACGGACTGTGGCCCGCCAGACTTCTCTGTCCATGGAATTCTCCAGGCAAGAATACTGGAGTGTATTGCCATTCCCTTCTCTAGAGGAATTTCTTTAACATACCCATCCGTAAAAAGTCGCTATGTAAAACTAAACCAAAGAGGTTCTAAAAACCTAAACCATTAACTTACACTGTATGTTCCCTTGGTTATCTTCATCTTAAGAAATCTTACCAGGTGATCCCTACGTATGCACAGAATCATTGTCATTAAATTGGCAGCAGTCACCTGAAATATGGCACAGTGATGACAGGGGAATTTGTGTCTTCCATCATTCCTGCCTAACAAACTTTCAGATTAATGGAAAATATTTTTCACATTATATATTTCTACAAATTTGATTCTACTTCCTCCAAGTATCTAGGTCAAAAGATTCTCTCCACCCACAGGATGTTTCATAGAATAGATCATATAGTCATCTTCTGCACTGTCACTGAAGACTGTCTTGTCTCTGCATTCATCCTGGAGTCTACCCTGGAGGCTTCCAAGCTGTCCACTTCCATGCTCTGCTCTGTGACTCATGTCCTTCTCCTCAGAGGTCCCTCATGGCACTGGACCTCATGACCAACAGATTAGCAGATCAGCCTACTGAGATTTCTTATTTGGAAACTATGGTTTATTTACCTAATTAATTGACAGTTCTCCTATTTATTCACCTGGCAGTCTCTGGAAACACACTGATAAGAATATGAATTCAAATTGCAGCTCAGTCATTTCTAGCTTCTTTAATCACAAGTACATTACTTAACTGCTCTAAGAGTCATCTTTCTCATCTGAAAAATGGCTACAAATGTAGTACCTATTTTATTTCTCTGTCTTCAAGATAATTAAATTAGATATAAAGAGTCCTCAATGCTAGTTGCTGTAATAGCCAAGATAGGATAGGGTAGGCTAGGCTGTGGAAATATACAGCCTCTGAAATCTCAGTCTTAACCCAACAAAGGGTTGTGTCTCGGTCAAGTACAATTGGTGTGAGTTGGGAGGCTTTTCCCAGCATTTCTCTGAGTGATGACTCAGGCACCCTGGCTGCTTCCAATCAATATACCATCTCTATTGTGTCTTCTGAGGTCACCACAGAAAGTAAAAAGAGGAATGAAGAACTGTATAGGATTTTTCCAAGCCCGGTTTGGAAGTTATTTGAATCTGCTTTACCCTCATTCTATCTGCCAGACGTCAAATAAGCACACACAAGGGAAGCTGTGAAATGTAGTCCTCCTTGGTTTTGCTACATATGCAAAGGATGCTGGGAAATGTAATCATCTTATATGTATCCCAGGAATGAAATGATATGGTAAACCATTGTTTTCAGTGTTTATGGCAGCATTTTCCCTGCCATAGTTACTAGTATTATTACTTTTGGAGTTACATCACATCTACATTAACTTTTATGTTTTTTTATCCAAAGGTGATTAACTATATTAAATATTGCAATGATGTGTCATGCATAATGATAAGTTAAGATATGTTAGTTGCTCAGTCATTCTCATCAGAAAAATTGCTGATCATTCCAACAAGTGCACAATGGTGCAATCCTATATTTTATGGAATTAGTTTTTGGCTTCTAGTTATAACACTATGCCTAGGCTTTACTCGCTTTAGAATATCTTTTTGAATGTACCAAGAGTTCCCAAAAAGTGCAGTTAAATTTACTCTTCTAATATAAGTGGAACTAAAAGGGATTACTGATGAATAGATAAATGGCTGGGTAGATAAATGGCATTACCATGAATCAATTTATGATGGTATATAAAGAATGAGAATAAGATGAAGCCAGATATCTGAAATTCACATTCTGATTCTCTCTCTTATTAACTTAATAACTCAAGATCTATGTTTCAGTTTCCTTAAATGTACTTTAGCTCTTTATAAAATGTGAAAATAAGGCAAGCAGTACTAATAGTTATCATCCTGTTTGGTACCAAGCAATATAGAAATATTACCATATTTAATTATTAGAACAACACTATTAAGTTGATACTATTTATGTTCATCTTTTATGCAAAAGTAAGCCAAAGTTAAATAACTCACCCATGGTCACACCACAGGATTTTAACCCAGATGTGCATGACTCCACAGTCCAGAATCCATAATGCTGCTTCTTAAAGAGCTCTGTCATTTGTAAAATTAGCTGTGCTATTGTTATTGTTATGGTTATAATTTTACCAACAACCTTGGCTTTTTTCATTTTGTGTTGAGAAGACTTTCTTTTTTTAGTCATTTAAAGCAGTTTTTGCTATAAACCACTTGGAAAATGAAAAGGCAGATAATTCAAGACACTTGATATAGTTATAGAATCAGCAAAACTATAGAGAACATTTAATTTGCAATTCAAATGGCACTTCTGGTGCCACATATGTGATACAATAATAAATATGGAGTGTAGCTAGGTTCCTGCCTGATGCCTTCTGCTTCAGGTAGGCTAAAAGTCAAAGCCAGATCACCTTCATTAGAGTGTTAAGTATGTTTATACTTTTCCTTTTCTTTATAAATTTGTTTTCTGAAATCTCTGATTTCAATCCAGGCTTTTAAACATTATTCACCAACAGTTTCCCCCCGCCACAGTTTGAGAGAAAGAGAGACAGAGACAGAAAGCACTATATGAACCACTATATTTTTCTAATTCTGACTCTATGACATTCTATATCAACACATTTTTCTCTTCTACTGTGAGTAAAACAGCTTTAAGGAAGAGAGAATAGACGATTGTATCAAGATAGTGGATAAGACGATGTAGAGCTCATCTCTCCTCAGGAACATATCAAAAATACATCCACACATGGAATAGTTATCACTAAAAATTAACTGGTAACTGGCCAAAAGATTCCTGTGCCACTAAAACTGTAAGAAAGATACACATGTGATCAGGCAGGAAGGGAAAACAAAAAAGTGAACGGGTCAAGAACCTGGCCCCTGGGAAGGGACTTAAAAAGAAGGGGGGAGACCCCATGAATGGACACTGGTCATGGTGAGTGAACCGTCTGAAACACAGATTGGATGCCCCAGTCTTGAGGTCTTATATGAGGAAAACCTAGCCCCTGGCATGGTTGGGAGACCACTGGGACTCACAGAAGAACTTCAGAAAGCCTGAACTCCACTTGTGAGAAGACTGTGCTTACAGGCTAGCCCCCAAGGCAGCGAGGAGAGAAGTCTCTGCTACTCGCGGCCTGGTTCCTCCTACTGCCCGCCATGGGCCCCAGCCCGAGTGGAGTGAACGCTCTACCGCTATCCCACTCCATGTTACGGTGCAGCACTGGAACTGTGGTAGGCACAACTGAGGAGGACTTGACTGAGGGGCACAGAGGTGATCTGTTCTAGGGGTGGAGCCTGGGAGGGGCAGCAGTGACCAATGTTGGCATTTACTCAAGCAGCAAGTCAGAAGTAGTCCAGACCTGAGGCCAGCTACCACAGCTCATCTCCCTGATTCCACGATCAGAGTAGCTGTGAGCCCTACCTGCACTGTAGATTGATTCTACATCTAGGCAGAGGTGGTGAGAGCTAGGGGCAGTGAATCGTTATGATTGGTTATGGGACAAAGAGGACTTGCACTGGAGGCTGCCTCTGAGCAGAGCTGTGCTTGCCCAGGCCCTCAATTGCCAAAGCAATCTTGAAAAAAATGAACAAAGCTGGGCGTATTATCCTCCCTGACTTCAGAGTATACTACAAAGCTACAGTCATCAAAACAACACTGGTCTGGTACAAAAACAGAACAGAGAATCGAGAAATAAGCCCATACCTCCATGGTCAGTTAATCGATGACAAAGGAGGCAAAATACACATTGGGGAAAGACAGTCTCTTCAGTAAGTGATTCTGGGAAACTGGGACAGCTCTTTGCACAACAAAATGAAACTCAAGATGGATTAAAGACCTATAGATAAACCTGAAATCATAAGATTCCTAGGAGAGACTATATGTAGAACATTCCTTGATATAGATTGCAGCAATATTTTTGGATACGTCTCCTAGTGCAAAAGAAATAAAAGCAAAAGTAAACAAATTGAACCTAATTAAACTAAAAGCATTTGCACAGCAAAAAAAAAAAAAATCTAAAAGGCGATCTACTGAATGGGAGAAAATATTTGCAAATGAGATGACGAAAAAGTGGCCAATATCAAAAATATATAAACACCTCATACAATTCAAAACCAAAAAATCAAACAGTGCATTGAAAAGATGAGCAGAAGAACCTGAATAGAGATTTTTCTAAAGAAGACATACAAATGGCCAACAGGGACATGAAAATATGCTCAATGTCTCTAATCATTGGAAGAACACAAAGAAAACAATAATGAGATATCACCTCACACCTCTCAGAATGACTGTCATCAAAAAGTTTATAAATAACAAATGTTGGAGAAGAGTGGAGAAAAGGGCCACCTTGTATGTGGTTGATGGGAATGTAAATTGGTACAGCTCTGATGGAAATTAGTATAAGACTTCCTCCTAAACTAAAAATAGAACTACCATGTGACCGTTGGGTATATATGACTTCTGGGTATATATCTGGAAAAAGTGAAAACACTAATTCCAAAAGATACATGAACCCCAACGTTCATAGCAGCACTATTTACAATAGCCAAGATGTGAAGTTAATCTAAGTGTTCGTCAACAGACAAATGGATAAAGAAGAATATACTCTGGAATATTATCCAACCATAAAAATAATGAGGTTCTGCCATTTGCAGCAACGTTTATGGACCTAGCAAATAGTATTTTAGTAAAATAAGTCAGAGAAAGACAAATACTATATCACTTATACATGAAATTTAAAAATAATACAAATGTACAAAGCAAAACAGTAATAGGCTCACAGGAATAAGAAAATAACTAGTGGTCATCAGTGAGGAGGAGGAAGTGGTAAGGTGTATGTTGGGGTACAGTATTAAGAGAAACAAACCACTAGGTATAAAACAGATAACTAAAAATGATATATTGTATAGTACAGGGAATTACAGCTATTATCATAAGCTATAATGGAGTATAATCTGTAAAAATACTGAATCATTATGCTGTACACCTGAAACTAATACAATATTGTAAACAATGATACTTAAAAAAATAAATAATAAAAATCTATCTTCTAGGATTGTTAGAGGAATTAAGATTATGTATTTAACTTATATGCAGAGTACATCATGAGAAACGCTGGACTGGAAGAAACACAAGCTGGAATCAAGATTGCCAGGAGAAATATCAATAACCTCAGATATGCGGATGACACCACCCTTATGGCAGAAAGTGAAGAGGAACTCAAAAGCCTCTTGATGAAAGTGAAAGTGGAGAGTGAAAAAGTTGGCTTAAAGCTCAACATTCAGAAAACGAAGATCATGGCATCCGGTCCCACCACTTCATGGGAAATAGATGGGAAAACAGTGGAAACAGTGTCAGACTTTATTTTTCTGGGCTCCAAACTCACTACAGATGGTGGCTGCAGCCATGAAATTAAAAGACGCTTACCCCTTGGAAGAAAAGTTATGACCAACCTAGATAGCATATTCAAAAACAGAGACATTACTTTGACAACAAAGGTTCGTCTAGTCAAGGCTATGGTTTTTCCTGTGGTCATGTATGGATGTGAGAGTTGGACTGTGAAGAAGGCTGAGCACCTAAGAATTGATGCTTTTGAACTGTGGTGTTAGAGAAGACTCGTGAGAGTCCCTTGGACTGCAAGGAAATCCAACGAGTCCATTCTGAAGGAGATCAGCCCTGAGTGTTCATTGGAAGGACTGATGCTGAAGCTGAAACTCCAGTACTTTGGCCACCTCATGTGAAGAGTTGACTCATTGGAAAAGACTCTGATGCTGGGAGGGATTGGGGGCAGGAGGAAAGGGAGACAACAGAGGATGAGATGGCTGGATGGCATCACCGACTCGACAGACATGAGTCTGAATGAACCCCGGGAGTTGGTGGTGGACAGGGAGGCCTGGCGTGCTGCAATTCACGGGGTCGCAAAGAGTTGGACACGACTGAGCGACTGATCTGATCTGATCTGATCTCTAGGTTTCAGATCACCTACAGTTTCATACAAAGTTTTCAATAAATTATTATTACTTAAAACAGTAAAAAGGAGAGCAAAGTAAGAGTGAAAGAGATGAAAGAGAGTGAGAGAGACCGAGAGAGGGAAAAAGCGAGAGAGAGGCTTATTTTATTTTATTTTATTTTCTAATTTTATTTTATTTTTAAACTTTACATAATTGTATTAGTTTTGCCAAATATCATAATAAATGCTGGAGAGGGTGTGGAGAAAAGGGAACCCTCTTACACTGTTGGTGGGAATGCAAACTAGTACAGCCACTATGGAGAACAGTGTGGAGATTCCTTAAAAAACTGGAAATAGAACTGCCTTATGATCCAGCAATCCCACTGCTGGGCATACACACTGAGAGGCTTATTTTAAAGGGCTCTGATCTTTTCCCCAAATCTCATCTTTTATCACTCGTCTGCCTTACCCATGGTGAGATGTGACAGGTCGGCAAAGAATCCACAAATCCAAATGGTGAACACTTTTGGGTTTGACAATAGTTTATTTCATAGACTGTTAAGATATTACAAGGTTGAACTCATATTCCTGAGAAATATCATCATATAAATTCCTAATAGATTCAGATAATTATGGTGTCTTTGACAATGATTTTATTTGTGACTGGTTACCTGTGCATGATATCAGATCCTTAATGAAAGACCATGTTTAGAAATTTCCTAGTCTAGGAAGAAAAAGAGGGAGAAAACCATTTTAAAAAAGTCTTTTATGTGTTGAAAATATGAGATTTTGATAGCTCATGAAAATATATCTTCCTTTATATAATAGCATAGGCAAGTGGTGATCTCAAGGTATCTAGTTCTCATGTAATTAAACTGAGATTCAGAGCATAGCAGCTAAGTGCTTGGGGCTGGGGCAGGCTTTGCATCTCCTCTCCCTTTTGCACCTGAATGTACACAGTCTGGCTGCTGCAGTAACCTCAATCACATTTCCCCATCTTGAAAAGTTATTTCTCATTAAACTTACTAATATGTTCAGCTTCCTCATTCTCACTCTTCATCATTCAACAATTTTCAAGCAAATGTATGTGTGTGTGTTTTGTATACATACAAACAGACATATTTACACTTTTATCTGGCAGAAATCTTCATATAAGAAACTACTGCATTCAGGTTCGTTAGGGAGAAAAAAATGAAGAGGCGAATTTTTGGATTAAAAAGTTGGAAAACAAGGACATGTAGATGATCGTTATTTTCTTAAAACTTACTCAAAGGAAAATAGCATTTATGGATCACATTCCATGTGCAAGGACTGTGTTTGCAAACATCTGTTTTTCTGTCTTAACACCAGTCTTATAAGGTGAGCATTTTTATGCCCATCTTCATAAACAAAGAAGTTGTAAACTGTACAGTTGAGTAATAGTTAGTGGAGCTGGGACTGAAACCTAGGTACACCTAATTCTTTGCAGCAAATTGTGCTGCCTCTTCTTTCTTATATTTTTAACTAATAACACTGCTGGGATTAATGAGCTCCTTAACTTTATTACCTACCACGTGAAGCAGCAGATTTGTTTAACTATCCTAAATTCACCTCTTTCAAGCTTCATTTAGAATTTTCTTAAGTAACAAGATAGTATTTGCTCCTTCTAATTACCACATGTATTTGTAAATGCCAATCTGTAAATTTCTTCAATACTTTAATTTGAACTTGAAATAAACTTGCGTTTTTAACCATGACATGTGGAGAATAAGTGAAATTTCTATTTTCATTAGATGAGTCCTCATTTCCTTGGCTAATACTGTCTAGCCTTGATAATCTATGGTCTTGACAAACAACAAAAAGCTATAAATTAGATCAATAAATGTCACAAGATACAGAGGCATATTCTGGTTTAGCACATTTTAAAAACAGGGTATTGTGTGCAGTGAACTAATTATTTCTATATTTTATGAATGAATTTTATGTTTGTAATTTCTCTGTTTTTATTAAAGAGATTGATTACATTTCATAATTTTTTGGTGCCCTCTGTACTCACCTAATGATATGCTGCTGAAAAGAAACACACAAGGGAGGTATCACTGGCTTCCATTTGCTTTTATAACAATGCGTGAAAAGGTGGGGGCTTTACAGTGATTTAGCACCCTCAGTCCAGGTCAGTTCAGTCGCTCAGTCGTGTCCGACTCTTTGTGACCCCATGAATTGCAGCACGCCAGGCCTCCCTGTCCATCACCAACTCCCGGAGTTCACTCAGACTCACGTCCATCGAGTCAGTGATGCCATCCAGCCACCTCATCCTCTGTCATCCCCTTCTCCTCCTGCCCCCAATCCCTCCCATCATCAGAGTCTTTTCCAATGAGTCAACTCTTCACATGAGGTGGCCAAAGTATTGGAGTTTCAGTTTTAGCATCAGTCCTTCCAAAGAACACCCAGGGCTGATCTCCTTCAGAATGGACTGGTTGGATCTCCTTGAAGTCCAAGGGACTCTCAAGAGTCTTCTCCGACACCACAGTTCAAAAGCATCAATTCTTCGGCACTCAGCTTTCTTCACAGTCCAACTCTCACAGCCATACATGACCATAGGAAAAACCATAGCCTTGACTAGACGAACCTTTGTTGGCAAAGTAATGTCTCTGCTTTTTAATATGCTGTCTAGGTTGGTCATAACTTTCCTTCCAAGGAGTAAGCGTCTTTTAATTTCATGGCTGCAATCACCACCTGCAGTGATTTTGGAGCCCCAAAATATAAAGTCTGACACTGTTTCCACTGTTTCCCCATCTATTTCCCATGAAGTGATGGGACCAGATGCTGTGATCTTCGTTTTCTGAATGTTGAGCTTTAAGCCAACTTTTTCACTTTCCTCTTCCACTTTCTTTCTTTTTTTAATTTTTTTGCTTATTTTTAATTTAATTTAATTTTTTAACTTTACAATATTGTATTGGTTTTTCCATATATCAAAATGAATCGTCCACTTTCATCAAGAGGCTTTTTAGTTCTTCATTTTCTGCCATAAGGGTGGTGTTATCTGCAAATCTGAGGTTATTGATATTTCACCTAGCAATCTTGATTCCAGCTTGTGCTTCCTCCAGCCCACTGTTTATGATGATGTACTCTGCATATAAGTTAAATAAGCAAGGTGACAGTATACAGCTTTGACGTACTCCTTTTCCTATTTGGAACCAGTCTGTTGTTCCATGTGCAGTTCTGTTGTTTCCTGACCTGCATACAGGTTTGTCAAGTGGCAGGTCAAGTGGTCTGGTATTCCCATCTCTTTCAGAATTTTCTCCAGTTTATTGTGAGGCACACAGTCAAAGGCTTTGGCATAGTCAATAAAGCATAAATAGATGTTTTTCTGGAAATCTCTTGCTTTTTTGATGATCCCCTACCTTGGACCAAATTCATGGAGTTTCTCAAAGTTACATTCTTTCATCCTCCCAATACTTGTGTTTGACATTTTTATTTCCATTTAACAAATAGGTTTATAGTGGTTCAGTTCAGTCCAGTCCAGTTCAGTCACTCAGTCATGTCCGACTCTTTGCAACCCCATGAATTGCAGCACACCAGAACTCCCTGTCCATTACCAACTCCTGGAGTTCACTCAGACTCACATCCATCGAGTCAGTGATGCCATCCAGCCATCTCATCCTCTGTCATCCCCTTCTCCTCCTGCTCCCAATCCCTCCCAGCATCAGAGTCTTTTCCAATGAGTCAACTCTTCACATGAGGGGGCCAAAGTATTGGAGTTTCAGCTTCAGCATCAGTCCTTCCAATGAACACCCAGGGCTGATCTCCTTCAGAATGGACTGGATGGATCTCCTTGCAGTCCAAGGGACTCTCAAGAGTCTTCTCCAACACCACAGTTCAAAAGCATCAATTCTTCTGCGCTCAGCTTTCTTCACAGTCCAACTCTCACATCCATACATGACCACTGGAAAAACCATAGCCTTGACTAGACAGACCTTTGTTGGCAAAGTAATGTCTCTGCTTTTCAATATGCTATCTAGGTTGTACAGGAGACAGGTAACAAGACCATCCCCATGGAAAAGAAATGCAAAAAAGCAAAATGGCTGTCTGGGGAGGCCTTACAAATAGCTGTGAAAAGAAGAGAAGCGAAAAGCAAAGGAGAAAAGGAAAGATATAAGCATCTGAATGCAGAGTTCAAAAGAATAGCAAGAAGAGATAAGACAGCCTTCTTCAGCGATCAATGCAAAGAAATAGAGGAAAACAACAGAATGGGAAAGAGTAGAGATCTCTTTAAGAAAATTAGAGATACCAAGGGAACATTTCATGCAAAGATGGGCTTGATAAAGGACAGAAATGGTATGGACCTTACAGAAGCAGAAGATATTAAGAAGAGGTGGCAAGAATATACAGAAGAACTATACAAAATAGATCATCATGACCCATATAATCATGATGGTGTGATCACTCACCTAGAGCCAGACATCCTGGAATGTGAAGTCAAGTGGGCCCTAGAAAGCATCACTATGAACAAAGCTAGTGGAGGTGATGGAATTCCAGTTGAGCTATTTCAAATCCTGAAAGATGATGCTGTTAAAGTGCTGCACTCAATATGCCAGCAAGTTTGGAAAACTCAGCAGTGGCCACAGGACTGGAAAAGGTCAGTTTTCATTCCAATCCCAAAGAAAGGCAATGCCAAAGAATGCTCAAACTACCGTACAATTGCACTCATCTCACACCCTAGTAAAGTAATGCTCAAAATTCTCCAAGCCAGGCTTCAGCAATATGTGAACCGTGAACTTCCTGATGTTCAAGCTGGTTTTAGAAAAGGCAGAGGAACCAGAGATCAAATTGCCAACATCCGCTGGATCATGGAAAAAGCAAGAGAGTTCCAGAAAAACATCACAGTGGTTAAGTGATGTGTTTTAGATTATTCACTTGGTGAATATATTTGATTTCAAAGTCAAGAGAACCTATGCTCTTAAACAAGAGTTTCTCAAATGCATCATTGAAAGCATTCCCATGTTGAAGGGGTGCAGAGGTCTACACTGAGGCTCTGGGGCTATAGACCAAAGAGGCAAACTTCAAATTCAAAATACCTTTATAGTTTTGGGTATTGTTTAGACATGTATTCAAAAATGTACATCTTCTTCCACAATGCACATGTTTATTTTAATATAAACAAAGAGTCGTGAATTACTTTTTTTTTCAATAGATGCCACAAAAACAGTCACCTTGCTTTCTTATGGATTCTGAACCCTGCTTTCCAGAGGCAGCCTTCTGTCTGAACCCTCACTCTTCTCTGTGAAACAGTCACTCCCTCCAGCATCAACGGGTCACTTCTGGTGGTGGTGGTCCCACTTCTGGGAGCACTTCTGGTTAGTCCTCTTACAATATAGGATGCTAGCTCAGAAGTCTTCAGTACCAGCCTCCATCCTAACTTGTCAGTGAACCTTCAGGTGTCAGCTCAAGCTGCATCATGGCTGCCTCTATTCTGACACAACAACTCTGTCCTTCACATCTTTTACTAGAAGTCCTGAAGTCAGAGGCAACTCAAAGAACTTGGCATTAGGTCAAACTTACGTCTTGTACAACTCTGGCCTGAAACTATACTCTTAAGAATAACCATAACTACAGGAACTTTTGGATCAATACATGCATGGCAGGCGTTTTCAAGTGTAATCTTTATAGCAACTCTATAAATATTATCATTATTTCCATTTTCAGATTAGACATCAAAACGAAAACAAAAGCTGTCACTTCGGCTTATGACTCACCAAGGTCACAATGTAGTAAGTAGAAAAAACAGTAAGAAACACACACAGACACACATCTATCTGTTCTACCTCCTAGTATACTGACATGATATCCACTGCTCTTGACAATATAGAAGGAATTATCAGCTTGAACTCCATATTAATAGCTGGACTTTTCCCTGCCACTCTTCACTCTCCTAACCTTGCCTTTGTCCTCTCCAACCTAGTTGTCTGTTAGACAACTAGGAAGCTGTTAGATCTCTTCAATTATGGAGCCTACTCACATGCTTGAATCCTGAGTTCCAGTTGCATGAAAATTATTGGAAATGATGTTAATAATTAGCAGGAACATTTCCGGATATCAATGCAGAAGGCTCTCCACTATTTATGGAAGAATTTCTAATACTTCTTATTTATTTAATCATTCATTGATTCAGAACACATTTATGGAGCACCTGCAATATACGATACTGTAATAGTACCATAATATTCTACTTCCATCTTTGCGCTGGCCCAGTGGATGTTCCTGGGCTCTCCCATCTACCTTGCTTCCCTTTAGTCGGCCTTCAGTGCTACCAGGAATGTTGAAAGCTTTGAACTTCATCTCCCATAACATAACTTGTCCACTACCTAACTAGGTGTAAGAATATCATTAGCAACATTACCCTCATTGGATCATTTAATATGCAATAACAATTGTTACTTTAAAAGTAAAACCTACACTTGTGAACCTATTTCAAATTTAAGTGATATTATACAAATTAGGGTAAGGCAAACATTAATCCATTTCACAGATGAGAAAATTTGACTTTAAAGAGGCTTTGCAATTTCATGTTGAAATGATCTCTAGTCCAATGCCAGTCATTTTCTCTTGCATTAATTCATCATTTTATTATAAATAGCACATAAGCCACCTTTCCTCACAAAGCATACACAATGTATTAACTAGCAATATAATATATATAGCAATATATGTTAAAATGGCAATGACAATAAATAGTATAAACAGTAATACTAATGCTCTAAAAATAAACAAGAATTACTATCATTGATTGTTAAATTTTGCTCTAAGCATCGTAGCTGCCAAGAAAAGCAGAATTTAAATTTTAGGAACCACTGATACTGCTAAAAGACATCAGACAAATATTTTGAGGAATGATATTTCAGGAACTTCTTACAAATAAGCTATGTTTTCTGAGTTGTAGTCTCAGCTCAACTTTAAATGAGATACCTGGGTGAGGTGCCCATTTGGAGCTCCGGTGAGAGATGATCCAGGCAGAAGACTACCACACCCTCAGCTTCAGAGGGACTAGGATGTCAGACAAAGCTCTAGAATATAGCAGCAAGGGTTCCACTCTAAAGATCTTAAGTCAAGGAAATTGAATGGAGAGAAATTTCAAAGAAACAGGTTTAATTGGAATGATAAGAGAGTGTTGTGGTGTCCAGGAAAGGACAAGCAAAAGCAAGGATATTTTCCCATGATTATGTCAGAGAGATCAAGGGGACAAAAGAGGGTCCCTGTGAGAGTCAGAGCCGTGGTGGGTGTGTGGAGGTTTACTCACCAGCAGCTATAGCCACAGAGGGTGAAGCCACTGCTAAACCCAGGTCTCAGACGCAGGGAGAGAGGGAAGAGATATACTTTAAGCACTCTCTCCCTCTAACAGACCATCTCCCATGATTGTGTCCCAGGGCCCAAACCGTACCAGAGACCAGAGAACAAAGATCCCCTGAAGATATTGAGCCTGCCCAGGTCATAGAACAGGACAGAAGACTGATAAGGGGTGGAGAATAACCAGCCCAACAGCCTTAAGAGTCTTTACTGCTCCTCACTCACTATAAAATTAGGCAAATTACTTCACCTATCTGAATCATACTCTCTAGAATGGGTAACTATAATATAACAGAAGACTTTTACATGAACATTAACTGATGAGAACGTAACAGGTGTTCTGTAAACATATGCCAAATATAAACCTGAGTTACAACTGTTGTGCACATGTGGTGGTTTTTCTAGTGGAGCTTTTGCCATCATTAGAGGTAACAAACATACTAGCTCTCAATTAAAAGAGAAATTGTAGTGCCTATGGCCCTGAGATGGAAGAGTTGGGTTGACAGCCTTGTAGCAAGGTGAGATCCAGGCACAAGGCTCCAATTTCCGACAGAGCTAAGCTGAATAGATTAATGTTCCTCAACAGCTAAATTACACTTCAGACCTAAAGATCTAGGATCTTTAGATTCACTGCAATGAAGCCTTTAGGGATCATCTAGTTGGAATCCAAAGATTCCAACCAAGAGTTTGAAAAAACAATAAGCTATATATTTTATCTTTGGTGCAAAGAAGCTAAAGAATATCCATATGCTCTCTCACCTTGAACTTACATGACATACATTAGCTCTCTTCAGGTGGCCTTGTTTACTGACTCTGGCCAGAAGGAAATGAACACAGGTGGGTGCTGGACTTCTCTTGGGTCAGCCACCTTTTGTGGTAATGGTCTTTAGTAGAAATGGATGGGTCACACTGTGCCAGAATATGCAGAGAAAGTCACCTAACCCAAACTGAACTATTTTGATTCTTTTTTTTTTTTTTTCCCCTAAAGGGAGAGATGGAGTGACCTAGAAACCAAGTGGGGCATGTTTATTGCAGTATTTTCAAGAGAAAAGCCCAGGAATTCTGGTTACTGAGACCACTGAACAACTTTCCACTTCAGAGTCTGGAGTTGTTTAACTTTAATGACACAAGATATTTTAATAACCTTCCGTTAAATTGTTTTTAAAAGTGTAAAGTAGCTATTGTATTATGTCTAGCAAACTAAAAGAATGTAGCTAATATGATATCTTCTATTCTCATCTATTCCAGACCTTCTTCTTTGGTGTTACTAACATTTTGGATCACTCTTTGTTGGGTGTGATGACTGGGGCAGAGGCTGCCCTATGCATTGTTAAGAGGTTTGGCCAAATTTGTGGCCTTAACACACTAGATGTCAGTAGCAACCCCCAGTCATGACAATCAAAAATTTCTCCAAGCAATGATAAATGTCACTGTAGGGAACACAATCACCCCCTATTGAAAACCACTGATTTAGATTAAGAGGAAGCTACATGTGTACAAAAAATACTATTTGTTTAATACCTTTTTGTATCATTTGGCCTACCAAGGTCCTTGGTAAGAATTCACGTTTTAAAACTGGACAAACAGGTTTGAATTCCAGCTCTGCATGCATGCATGCTAAGTTACTTCAGTCCAACTCTTTGCGATCCTACGGACTGTATCCCACAGGCTCCTCTGTCCATAGTATTCTCCAGGCAAGAATACTTGGAGTTGGTTGCCATGCCCTTCTCCAGGGGATCTTTCTGATTCAGGGATTGAACCCAGGTCTCCTGCTTTCCAGCCAGATTCTTTACCATCTAAGCCACCAGGGAAACCAAATCCCAGCTCTACCACTTACTATATGATCTTGGGTAAATCAATTAGACTCTCCTAGTCTCTGATTTCTCACTTTTAAAAGAGGATAACTATATAAAACCAACTAAAAGTCAGGAAGATTTAATAGTATGACATATGTATAAAAACAGCCAAACACACCGCAGGGCCTCATCTAGAGCTTGTTCAGGCTCTCTTTCCTCAGTACCAATCAGAGTGCATTCTGCTTAGAAAGAATTCAATCACCTTTCTTAAATGAATAAATCATGTAAAAGCCTATAGTTGTGTGCATGCATATGTATGTGGTCATTTCCAATACTTCTGTTTGCTTATCATGAAATTTCAATTAAGTAAGAGAGACAAAAACTTCTGTTTGCTCACAAATATCAGGGCAATTAATAATTATGGAAAACAAATACCCTGGCTTTTAATAGCAAATTTAGCAAAATATTATATTTTCTCTGTTTGCCATATGTAGATACGGCTTTCTAGGCAAATATAAAAAGATGCGTGTGAATGACTTATGTGCAGAATTTCTAAAACAATAAAGTCATGATCTCCTCAATGCCTGAACACTTTCAGCTAGTCAGCTGGGTACAATGACCCTTTAGTTCCCTCTACTGAAGTGTTCTTTTGAAATGGATTTTTTCAGTTTCCCCAAGGAATATGTTAGAATCAAAAAAGGATCCTAAGGAATAATTCTGGTGGGAGGTATTTGGTGTGTTGATAGGGTGAATTTAAGTCAGATTTTGCAATGGAACAGCCCAAGAGGAATGGGTTTGCTAGATTACTGGCTTGATAAAGTAAGCTAGAAATCCAATTTTCTTCTCTCTCTGCTTCCCCACACCTCTTTTTTTTTTTCTCTTCCTTAAGCCTTTTGGGAAGAGAGGAGAGCTATGATTGGTATTATGAAAAGAAGGGAAAAATTCACAGCTTCAATCATTCATTCAGCAAACATTCATGGTGTGTGTGGTCTGTGTTAAGTGTTAGTTGGTTGGTTGCATTTGACTTTGCAAATCCATGGACTATATAGCTTGCCAGGCTCCTCTGTTCATGGGATTCTCTAGACAAGAATACTAGAGTGGATAGCCATTCCTTACCCAATGCAGAGATTCTAAATGCAGAATCTCCTGCATTGCAGGCGGATTCTCTACTGTCAGAGCCAGCAGGGATACGTGGTTTGTACTGATCACCTGTTAACTGTTTGGAATATAATAATCACAGACTACAGCTGGAATATATACAAATCCCAGAACTGAATTACTATTTAACAAATACTACTTGAGTTTCTCTTCTGTCAGGTACTGGCCTAAGTCTTCCTCACTATATTTCAAACTCCTTGGACTAAGGATGTGGTAAAATTTATTGCTGTAGCCTTAAAACCTGACACATTGCTATAAACATATTAAAGATTCAATAATTTGTTTAAATAAATTAATACATAGCTGTTACTATTCTTGGGATATGTATTTTCAAGCACTTGTATTTAGGTAATTATTAGATAAACTTAATTTAATGAAAAATTAAATATTTTCAAAAATAAATTTAACAACTACCTTGCCCTCAAGGTACACAGCTAAGAACAAAAGACTAGGACAATTCTACATATAAGGGATATTGTATGGTATTTGTCTTTCTCTGACTTATGTCACTCAGTGTGATAATCTCTAGGTTGATCCATCTTGCTGCAAAAGACATCATTTCACTCTGCGATACACCTGAAACTAATACAACATTGTAAATCAACTATACTTCAACAAATTTTAAAATACCCACATATTATTGCTTTAAAACAAAGACTCAGAAGAAAGTGCAGGTAGCAAAAACAGATTCCTGAAATCTTAGGGCTTATACAAAGGTTCAAAGCAGAACTAGGCATTTTGATTATCCAGAGAGCTGGAATCCTACTATGGCCAGTTCTGCAACATAATAACATTTCTTAATTTGGACAAAGCTCTGGCAATATCGTAAGGCAGCCTGGTGGACACTGACATGCAACCGTTGTTACTCATTTCCAAAACTGAGGCTATGGATTTTGTCTTACATTTTAAAAGCTGTGATGGAGAGGTATGTTTCACCTCTGCAAATATCAAAAAAACTCAAAAAAAAACTTTCATTTCTTGAATTAACCCTTTGGGATGACTATTGCTTTAAAGACAATCTGCTGACTGCCTCGAGCAGCTTGTGAGAGCTGTGTTTGGCAAGTTGTTTTGCTCACATGAATAGAGGTGCCACCTTCCTGTTCCCTCTCATTTTCATTTCATAGTCCCCTTTCCGATCTGATAGGAGGAACAGACATAATTACTCAGCAAGGTTCCATTTTTTTTCCTCTAGAGAAGCATTTAATCTTTGTATTTTAGCAAGATAAAACATCATTTGTGTTCCACTATAAACTCTCTTAGCCTCCTTCTGTAAATGTAATCACTGCCCTCAACCTTTGTAGGATAAATTTGTTGAATATACTTAATAACTAATTTATTCATTAAAAAATGTATTTATTCAGTCCACTTTCTGCACCAGGATTCATATTTAATACTAAGCATAAACTTCAAAGAATGGAGGTGAAGGTGTGGAGCAAGGAAACACAAGATCTGTGAAGTGAGCACCAAATAAGAAAGCAAAATGGGAATTATTCTGGAGCTTGCAGAGTGGTGATCAGTGAGACTAGACATATAGGCTGAGATTTGATCATCTTGGAATGTAAGCCTTATTAAGGAATTATGGACTTTGCATTGAGAGAAATGGAGTCATTCAAACTTGAATGAATGAATGAAGCTTTTAAACAATTGTTAGCAACAGAGGAGAAGGCAATGGCAACCCACTCCAGTACTTTTGCCTGGCAAATCCCATGGTCGGAAGAGCCTGGTAGGCTGTAGTCCATGGGGTCGCTAGGAGTCGGACACGACTGAGCGACTTCACTTTCACTTTTCACTTTCATGCATTGGAGAAGGAAATGGCAACCCACTCCAGTGTCCTTGTCTGGAGAATCCCAGGGACAGGGGAGCCTGGTGGGCTGCCGTCTCTTGGGTCGCACAGAGTCAGACACCACTGAAGTGACTTAGCAGCAGCAGGAGCAGCAACAGAGAGCCATAATATGGCATATGATAGCCAGCAGTCTGATCCTCGGGTTGGGAAGATCCTCTGGAGAAGGGCACGGCAACCCACTCCAGTATTTTTGCCTGGAGAATCCCAGGGACAGAGGAGCCTGGCGGGCTACAGTCCACAGGGTCTCAAAGAGTCGGACACTACTGCAGCAACTTAGCACACCCAAACACAGGCAGCAGTTCCATTAAGCACTTAAAATGTGAATAGTTGGGATTGGGACGTATTTGACATATGTTATAAATGATACTATCTTGCTCGTGAGTGAGTGAAGTGAAAGTCACTCAGTCATGTCCAGCTCTTTGCAACCTCATGGACTATACAGTCCATGGAATTCTCCAGGCCAGAATACTGGAGTGGGTACCTTTTCCCTTCTCCAGAGGATCTTCCCAACCCAGGGATCAAACCCAGGTCTCCTGCATTGCAGGCGGATTTTTTTAACAACTGAGCCACAAGGGAAGCCCTATATCTTGCATCAGTCAGTCAGTCAGTTCAGTCGCACAGTCATGTCTGACTCTTTGCAACCCCATAAATTGCAACATTCCAGGCCTCCCTGTCCATCAGCAACTCCCAAAGTGCACTCAAACTTACGTCCATCGAGTCAGTGATGCCATCCAGACATCTCATCCTCTGTCATCCCCTTCTCCTCCTGCCCCCAATTCCTCCCAACATCAGAGTCTTTTCCAAGGAGTCAACTCTTCACATGAGGTGGCCAAAGTACTGGAGTTTCAGCTTTAGCATCATTCCTTCCAAAGAACACCCAGGACTGATCTTGCATATAGTGGGCTAAAAAAATGTTATATTAGTAGTACCTGGGTTTGTTTGTTTTTGTTTTTAATATGGCTACTATAAAGTTAGAAATTACATATATGGCCTATATTATATTTCTCACAATATGTTTCAGAACCTGGAGGTATAGATGAGAGATGAATGAGGCTTGCTGCTGCTGCTAAGTCGCTTTAGTTGTGTCCGACTCTGTGTGACCCAAGAGACGGCAGCCTACCAGGCTCTGCCATCCCTGGGATTCTCCAGGCAAGAACACTGGAGTGGGTTGCCATTTCCTTCTCCACTGCATGAAAGTGAAAGTGAAAGTGAAGTCGCTCAGTCGTGTCCGACTCTTAGTGACCCCATGGACTGCAGCCCACCAGGCTCTGCCATCCCTGGGATTCTCCAGGCAAGAACACTGGAGTGGGTTGCCATTTCCTTCTCCACTGCATGAAAGTGAAAGTGAAAGTGAAGTCGCTCAGTCGTGTCCGACTCTTAGTGACCCCATAGACTGCAGCCCACAAGGCTCCTCTGTCCATGGGATTTTCCAGGCAAGAGTACTGGAGTGGAGTGAGGCTTAGACATAGCAAAATGCATGAGGCTGAAGTAGAGTGATTGGATTATTTTATGTTTATTTACAACAGTGAACTTTTTAAAAAAAATACATTTTAAAAATTTTACTTATTTTAATTGGAGGACAATCACCTCACAACACTGTGGTGGCCGCTGCGGCACGTTGACACGGACCAGTCACAGGCACACGTGCACCACAACAGTGAACCTTAAACTAGGATTTATATATGCCTGGATGACCAAAAATGTTTCTGAAAAGCATCTCTCATTCTGGTAGAGATGTAAAATGGCTGAAGCCCAAACAGAGTAAAAGACACGCATGAGGATGAAATAGAGAGAGTGGATTAATTTACGTCTACTTACAACAGTCAGCTTTAGGTTTTGCATATACTTGGGGGCCAAAATTTCTAAAAAACAGGAAGGTTCACAGGTGCTTTGTCTTAGCTCTCCTGTAGGTCTTTCCTAAATGCCACTGCCTAAGCAAACTCCTGGGGTTAAGGGAAAAATCAAACCAGTTCTCTTATTTTACCTTCCCTTGAGAAAACACCTTTTTTTTTTTTTTCCTATAGAAACGAGAGGACCTCTCATCTACCTTACCTTTTTCTAAAGCACATTGTTCCAGCAGGAAAAACCTCAGGGCCCTCAGACAAAGGACAACTGGAAAGACTGGTGAAAAGTTGTAAAGTGAAAGGATAGCACGCAGGTAATAAATCCTCTGACAATGGGATTTTCTGCTTTCAATGACATTGAAAGAGACCTACAAAAGTGGCAACTGATGTAGCATTAACCATAATTTTTGATGAAGGATCTTACTATTATCTTTGGGATACTATTCAGAAGGAGATAAAAATCAGGGAAGATGCTATAACAAAATCTGTTCAATCCCAACCACCTATATATGTAAAATAAATTATTTTCAGTAATTACATTTAAAAATAGAAAAATAATAAAATTGATATTAAATACCATTTCATATTATCCATAAGTAATATTCATCCACGGATATATGCACTGATTGAAAAAAAATCATCTCTCATTGAGATTCATTTTTCAAAAAAATTTGCTTTTATCTCAAATAATTATTTGCTAATTTTAAAATATATATGTATGTAGCTTTAATCAATGTATGAATAATAATTGTAATAATAACTGAATCTAGAAGAAAAAATTAACACTTGGAATTTTATGTCCCAGGAAATGAGAATAATCTAATTTACATATATATTTTTGTTTCAGAGACATTTGATAGGTTGATCAATAAAAGACTTTCAAGCATAGCAAATATATTACATTAGGATAAAACTCTCTAAGGGAAATGGATTGGAAATAGAAGTTCAAGGAAAAAAGTAACAAAGCAAGATTTCTAATTGTTAAAGAAGAGCTTGCTCATGTAGTATTTTTAAAATGGATTATGTGTGGATGTTAAAATCACCATAGTATTTAGAGTCCATTGAATACATTTAGAAGAGTGATGTAACAGTTTTACATTTAAATGTTAGTTTTTACAATGTGCTATAAATTATATCCTTTGCAACTATTTACATTTATGATGAAAAATTGTAGATGTCAAGTAAAAAATGTGTGAGAGGGTATTGAGCTATTTTTCTTAATTTTCCCACAGGGTGTGTGAACCAAATGGCTTGAAGACCATTGATTTAGGTGATAGATTCAGAGGGCTTGGTGACCTATTTACCTATTTGGGATGGAGGAGAGGGTATGTATTGGGCTCTGCTTTGCATCTCATCACTGCAGATGGTGACTGCAGCCATGAAATTAAAAGATGCTTACTCCTTGGAAGAAAAGTTATGACCAACCTAGATAGCATATTCAAAAGCAGAGACATTACTTTGCCAACAAAGGTCCATCTAGTTAAGGCTATGGTTTTTCCTGTGGTCATGTATGGATGTGAGAGTTGGACTGTGAAGAAGGCTGAGCGCCGAAGAATTGATGCTTTTGAACTGTGGTGTTGGAGAAGACTCTTGAGAGTCCCTTGGACTGCAAGGAGATCCAACCAGTCCATTCTGAAGGAGATCAGCCCTGGGATTTCTTTGGAAGGAATGATGCTAAAGCTGAAACTCCAGTACTTTGGCCACCTCGTGCAGAGTTGACTCATTGGAAAAGACTCTGATGATGGGAGGGATTGGGGGCAGGAGGAGAAGGGGACGACAGAGGATGAGATGGCTGGATGGCAACACAGACATGAGTCTGAGTGAACTCTGGGAGTTGGTGATGGACAGGGAGGCCTGGCGTGCTGTGATTCATGGGGTCGCAAAGAGTCGGACACTACTGAGCGACTGAACTGAACTGAACCGCACACATCCCAGGAGACAAGCCTGGTTTAGCTACAAAGTTACATTGGTGTTTTGTCCAGTGCAATTTTCAGGGTGAAAAACAATGCTAATCACCCCTGGCTTGCAGATACTAAATGCTGGTGGTGATTCCTTTTCCTCAACAAGATACCTCAAAGAACCCACATATTTCCAGCTATCTCCTTGAACAGCAATCCTTTCCCTGGCTGAGACTCACCAGAGGAACTATTTCCACTTACTTGTGTTTCATCAGATAAATTGTAGAGGCCTTGAAGGAAGATTCTGCCACTGTTTCTGGCTCCAGCTAAGTCTGCCAGGGGGTCTGTCAGGAACCAGCACATTGCTCTCTCACACCAGAATCGTAATATGACATGAGAGAGAGAGCTCTACGTTTCCATCTAGATTGTAGTGGAATTATGCTCTTGTAAAAGACTTGGAGTTTTAGACCATCATTTTATTTGCACCCTGGGAAGCACACCTGCTCCATCCATCAATATTTGATAGCTATTGAAGAGAGGATGGAGCTGACATGCTGTCGGAATTTATCAAGTAAAGAACAAGAAGCAAGTCTGAAGTCGCACAGGGGTTGCCCATGGGGAGTCTGGGTAATTGCGAGATCACCCTCTTCAGCTGGACCAGGGTTTGATGTAAGCAGCCTGCAGGGGGTACAGGAGGTCTATGAATGGGCAGAGGAGGAGGATGAGGGGGAGAGGGTGATTGCATGTCTATGAAATCCGGCACAGGGAAAACACGTCCAAAATAATATGCTCAGTTTCTGTGATTTCTGTCCTGGCTTCAGCAGCTAGGACTCATTTAATATGTTAAGAGGAATTAAAAAAAAAAAAAAAATTCTGGCTCATTCCTGTGCATCACTTGTCACTTTCCCTGATACTGTATCTATACCAAGCTGGTTTGGGAGTCCTACTCCTGAACTTTCTGATTTCTTCTGTAATACTACTGTTTATACTCTTGGTGTACAGCAAATCTGATGGGATAAAAGAGAAAAGAAAAGAAAATGGTAATATTCTATAAGGTCACAGGCAGAAGTTGGAAAGAAATCGCAGCCACTGATTCACCCAACTACTTATTCGCTGTGGTTTTCTCACTGCTTGCTCTTAGCTCATTTTTCCCCCTTTTTTTTAATGTTTGGATATTTTCCAACCACTTCCCTGATAGCCCAGTTGATAAAGAATCCTCTTGCAATGCAGGAGACCCCAGTTCGATTCCTGGGTCAGGAAGATCCACTGGAGAAGGGATAAGCTACTTACTCCAGAATTCTTGGGCTTCCCTTGTGGCTCAGCTGGTAAAGAATCCACCTGCAATGCGGGAGACCTGGGTTTGATGCCTGGGTTGGGTAGATCCCCTGGAGAAGGGACAGGCTACCCACTCCAGTATTCTGGCCTGGAGAATTCCTTGGACTCTACAGTCCATGGGGTCACAAAGAGTCGGACACGACTGAGTGACTTTCACTTTCATTTCTCAACACATACAGTCTACAGGTGTTTGTTGTAAATACAGTTACCTAACTGAATGTTTTGAAATTAAGGAATTCAGGGCAGTGGGAGTCCTTGCTGGGTCTCAGGGCTCTCTAGAGACTACAGGTGAAGGAGGGACTCATGAAGTCAACGATCAGCTCCCCGTCACACAAACTACATGTCAGGCAAACTTGGCACTGAATGCATAATATCAACAAAGGAAATACACAAGTTATTGAGACAGAAGCTATGATGGGGAAAGGTAACAGATTTATAGACTCACGCATCTAGAAGTACCTACAAAAATATAGCAGAGACTCAGCATACAACTATGGAGAGGACTAAGGAGTCAAACAATTGTGTACTTTCATAAACTGAAGTAGTCTTAAAGCCCACTGTGTGATATATTTAAAAAGCATGCCCAGCTCATGCATCTTTCTTGGGAAGAGCCTCCATGGTTGCATTCCTAGCATGTTTGTGTCCAGTAATTTTTGGCCACCATCTCACAGCTTCATGAACATCTGATCCAAGCTAATCTAGTTAAATTCTTTCCCTCCTCAGTACTGGGATCAAAAGACAAAAACTCAACAAAATATTCTGGGTGGGGGCCTGTAAGACCGTGGCAGATTCAGAGGTGACAGCCATTGTCTGTCACAGGTAACTAAGGGGAGAAAGTCAGTCTGCAGAGGAAAGGTACCAGTGAAGCAGAGATGGAGAGAGGCGGGGGTGAAAAACAGGGGTCTCCCATCCCCCCAACACACAAGATGTGTGAGGTTCACAAAAAGTTGTGAGACCTGAGTTCCCGCTATGTTGCCTGATACTGTGGTCTACAAGCTTCCCCTGTACTTTTCCAATAAACCTCTTTTGTTTATGGTTGTATCAGTGGGTTTTTGTTTTTTCATCCAATAAGAACCCTGGCTAAGATGGTCATGCCATTCAAATCTCTTATTTTTAGAAAGGGAAACAGTCCTAGAAAAGAAACATGATTTATTTAAACTCTTAATTAGTGAGAAAATCAGGCCAGGCATACAGATCTGGGTTTCCTATGCTACAAGCTGGATTTCTCAGTAGAGGAGCAATCAGCTTTGGAAGAGGTGGGTGGTGGTGATTCTTCTGACTCCCTGTTCCAGGTCTATAATGCACATCTGTGTCAAAGGAGATGATAGAAGATCACCACAGTCCAAGTTCTGAACCGATGCTTAGTCAGTCACTGAGTTGTTGGGGAAAAAAGTGTGTATGTGTGACTATAGTTTCACTTATTGATTAAAACATCTATTACTTGTTATTTCTACAGGTCAAAAACAATTGCATTTCATCATCAAGGTTTAGAGGGCCAAGACCATCTATCAATCCACGGTGCTCCCTTGAATTCTTAGGCCAATAACTGACCTTTAGGAAACAAGCTCCATGATGATCTGACCCAGGAGTGCCATTTCACCATGGCTTATTTTGCCTTTATTTTTAAATTTTATTTTTTTCTTTGTTAATTTCCTTTTTAATTTATTTATTTTTAATTGAAGGATAATTGCTTTATATCATTGTGTTGGTTTCTACCAAACATTAACACAAATCAGCCATTAACCCATTCTGTGAGAGAGGCTCCCAACTGAATTAGGGCCCTGTAGGCCCCCTCATGGAAATAGTAGGAGCCTTTATCATAACTGGGGCTCTGACTGCTCTGAACAACCATGTCCACCCTGGGAGTCCACATTCCAGACAATGATCCTTGCTTACACCAGGTTCTTCAGGTCCTCTTGGTAAATTTTTGGTCAAATACCATTTCTTCTCTGTGGGACTTTTCTCCTCCTGGGCTTCCTTCCTTCACTAACCAGCCTGGTCCTGACATGGATCATCTAAATCTAAAATCTTCACCCAAGCACCTTCAAATCTCTTTCATCCTTGCTGTTCTACCACTTTTTACCCATAAAATCCCACCTGAGAGAGCACAGTCACCCACTTCCTCTATGCCTGCACCTTACAACTGAGTTCAACTCTTCTGACCATCACTGATTACACCTAAGGTCTCCAACCTCAACTGAGTTCTTGGCCATGCCAACTGCTTTTCTTTTTTTCCTTTATGCTTATCAACACCTGCTTATTACAATCCAGTTTAACTCAATCCTAGAAAATGACTAGAGTCTCTTACTTCACTGGGGATACCTGAGGACCTCGAATTCCATTTACTTCCATTCCCTACTCTGCTGCTGCTGCTGCTAAGTCGCTTCAGTCGTGTCCGACTCTGTGCGACCCCATAGATGGAAGCCCACCAGGCTCCTTTGTCCCTGAGATCCTCCAGGCAAGAACACTGGAATGGGTTGCCATTTCCTTCTCCAATGCATGAAAGGGAAAAGTGAAAGTGAAGTCGCTCAGTCGTGGCCAACTCTTAGTGGCCCCATGGACTGTAGCCTACCAGGCTCCTCCATCCATGGGATTTCCCAAGCAAGAGTGCTGGAGTGGGGTGCCATTGCCTTCTCTGTTCCCTACTCTAACTCCTACCATACTGTCATATCCATACCTTGTGATACCTCTTCCAACCCCAGAGAGAAGGCTATTCTTCTACTCAATGATAGCTCTCATTCATCTGAGAGGCGAATACTTCAATCATTACCTAGTTGTACAGTAGTGTTAGACTCTTACATTGCCTGAGCCTATAAGAAACTCAAGTCTCTTGTAGCTGGTCTCAATCCATCCCTGACAGAGCAAAGCTCAAAACCCTCAGGCATCAATTGCATCGAATGAGCTACTTTTGCTCTCGTGCAAAGTTTCTAGATCGAAACTGTGCCTCCTAGGTTATCCGTGACCAGAAACCTATCAACAGATGGTTCTCCAGGAAAAGAAAAACAACTTTGTTTATAGCATTTGCCAGTTTCCAGGATAAAAATATTCCTACCATAACTGATCTCAAGCTTTCAATATAATGGCATTGGACATGGAGTTAGGGAGAGATGCTCAATAGCACAATATTACAATACTTCCACCATATGGATATGAGATGTCAATAACCTCAAAATCATATATGAGTAAAAGGCAGTAAAATTAGGAAGTGACAAGGTTGGCATATTTATTACCTCTGTTTTTAAATGATGTTTAAGTTTAGATCATTTCATTTTTCATAATGACTGTGCTTAACAACTGTCTTGTTGGTTGTCCAGTGATTAAGAATCTGCCTGCCAATTCAGGGGACACAGGTTTGGGATCTGGGAAGATCCCACTTGCTGAAAGGCAATAAAGCCAATGTGCCTCAACAAAGACCCAGCCGAGTGCAGCCGAAAATAAATACATTTATTTTTTTTAATTTCTGAAAAATGTAATAATCAGTTTACTCAAGCCAGTGCTAGCAGCTTTAGCACATCATTACGCATGTACCTGCTTTTTTTTTTTTTTGAAACCTGATGTTTCTATACATTCTGTAATCTACATAAAGTCTCTTCATATTTACCAAATGACATTTATTGTTGTTGCTGTTCTCCATGAATTCCTTCTCTTCTTTCCACTTGAGAATATTGGTGTGACCAAAAGTTATGTACTCAGTCCACTGAAATTCTCCATTGCTTTTTTTCCTCACACTTTCTGATACTACTTCTGAATTCCTATTTCAATTTGGTTAATGGTACCATCATCCACCCAACTAAGATACACCACTGCAATCATCCTTGAATCTTTTTCATTCTTTCATATCCCACAATCACATCTTACTTCACATCTTAATTATATCATGTACCCTTTCCATTTTTTTTTCATTTCTCTGACTGTTGCTTTAATATAGGTCCTTATCTTACTAAAACAGTTAACAAGTAGATTCAGATTTCTCTCTCCTTATTCATCCTTCTCAGCAGCTACCATAGTGATTTAGTATAATTCATTTTTTGTTATGATATTCCTTAACTGAATCCTATGGATGGCTCCATATTTCCCACTGGATAACTATATTGCAACATAAATTCATTTTTTATTTGGTTTTTGCTTGACCTCACCAGTCTCATCTTTTACCACTTCCTGCTTTATTTGTTTTTTATGTCCCACAAATATTACACTGCTAATAATTGCCTCTGTCAGCAGCACCTTGCACTCCTCTGTGATTTAACTCAAGCTCTACCTCTTCATTGGAATAACTTGTCCCTTATCAGCTTCTATCTGACTGTCTATGGATCCAGCTCTTAAGTCTTAGATCAGGTATCACAGCTCTAGGCAGAACACTTCTGATCTCCTATAAAAATCTAGTTATTTGGGGCAACCGTGAAAGTGGGTCACACATTTCCTGCTCCAGGGAGCATGTTTGATTCATGGCTCTGGGTTTTATTCCTTTGGATTTACCAGTGCATTCCTGTCAAGGTCACGCTTTGTGAAGATTGTTCCCAGCCAATGATGGAGCAGTTCTGGGGTAAAAGCAGGCCCGTTCTGATGAGAATCAAATATCTGCCACCAGGTATCTTTGGCCTGAGGATTCCCTGTGGCTCTGGCTAAATGCTTTGGGAATTATGATGCTGTCTGAGATGCTTCCTAGCCCACGTCTACTTCCTCCCTTTCTTTCCATCAGTGTCAGATCGCATTCTGATCTAAAGCCTTACCCAAGTCTTTCTCTGGTGTCTTCTACCGATAAATCTCTTCTCTGTCTAATGCTGCCTTGATGCCCTGCCTCTCTGAGCAATTTATCTAATGCAATGTTCTACCTTTCTACAAATTTCTATTAATTTTCCTACAAACTATATATTAACACTCTGTGTGTATGTGTGTGTGTTTGTGTGTGTGCACACGCCCAGTGAAACTGTGCAATCATAAAGGCAGGAACTCCGGTATTCCTCTTTATATTAAAGTGTGTAGACACATCCTAGTTGATCAGTAAATGTGCATTGACTGAATAAAAACAAAAATTGATGAAAATTTTCTCTCTGCAAAATAAAGGTGCAGTGTGATTCTCAGAATAATTTACTGTGCTAGCGTTTTTCAGAGCATGAAAATATGTGATATGTCAGAAGTATGGCAATTTCATAAAAGGTATTAAACCACTATGTCACCATTTCAACTTAATTGCAGTGTATAAAATAACTGTAGCTCTGAATTTGGAAGCAGTCAATGTGAAAAGAATGACACGGTATTTTTCACAAGTCTGCATCCTATAGTAAGTTATTTCTTCTAAAATTGATCTTGAATAAATGCTAGTTAGAATTATCCCAAGGAACTTTAGGAAGAAAGAAAGGAAAGGAAAGAAAATATTCTCACTTAGGGACTCCACAAATACACACTAATTTAGAAAGCTACATATAGCATAGGGAATCTCCCTCCTTAATTTCAAGCATACCTGCTTCATTTCACATACTCTCAGATAGTATGCATTTGAGTGTTTATGTTTCAGACATATAACAAGAGGTGGCCTGTGCCTATATAGCTCATGAAAATTCTTGAGAGTCCTAGAAATTAAATGTGATTCAAAAACTTGATCTTTTTTGTGACTTCATAGTACCCTCATCTCTCTATATTTTCAAGTATCTAAATATCTTCAGGGACATATACTATGCTCTTACGCACTGAAAACAAAGTGGATGCATTGTCTATTTGCTCATGAAAGGATGGGCTTTTGAATAAAACAAAGGGAGAAAAATCCTTGGCATACTTGTATTGTTAAATAGATTAAAAAATTCACATATAAGTGTATTGCTGCTACTGCTATTCTTTGGTGTATTAGTTTTTTGTTTTTTGTTTTTTTTCCTAATTGACCTGCTGTAAGGAGCGAGAGTCTCAGAAGTTTATATTCCTGAATGTGTGGAACCACATAATGTTGTCTTAAATGGAAATTCTAAGTCCATATATAGTCTGAAGAAATAAAAATGTCCCCTTCCAAAAAAAATAAGTTACTTGTCCAAGGACACTTAGCAAGTTCCATGATAGAATTAGATTTTAATACATTATATGACTGATTGTTTGATTCATTAAATTTTTATTTTTTTGTCACTCATGCAAACATGAGCACCACCGAGACATCGCCAGTGGGTCACTGGGGATGTCCTGGGTGTTTTGTTAATCACAGAGACGTGGAAGCTTGAGCAAGGTCTTAGCTCTCAACTGTGTCTTTGCCCTTACTGTTTTCTCTGATCTTTTGTCCTTTCTCCTTCTAGTGAGACTCCTATCCATAAAAATTTTTGCTTTTTTTGGTCTCCGATTAGCCCCACCCTCTTGAAGGATACTCCAGGAGCAGAAATCTTCCTGATTTCCTGAGAAAAATAACAGGCTTATCCTGTCCTACCCTACCCCAGGTTTAGAAGAGCATTGGCATGCCTCTTTTTTGGAGTACAATGAGTGTGTCCAGATCATGCGTAATTTGGAATCAGAGCACTTAAATGGAAGATGAGAGAAAAGCATTCAGAATTAGATACAGTAGTCCCCCAACATTTATGCACATGTTAATTTCAATAGGTTTCAGGAGCTTGATTTAAGAAGGTATTTTTGCTTGGGTCACTTGTACATAGTTTTAAGACAACTAGAACCAAGAAATGTCTTTAACAAAAGGCAGAAGATGTGTTTGATGTAAGTCAAAAATCCCAGTCAATCACACTATTAGGAGCTGTGCATCATGTACTTTTCCGAAGTCAGGGTTAGCTGTGACCAAAGGGCCAGTATTCGCTCAAAGGATCACACTGTCTTTATGTAGATAGAAGTGCAATCTGTTATACTCCATATCCCCAGTCCTAAGTAGCTCCAAGCCTTCATAATGAAAATTGCCCTTGTGTAATCCCGGAGGCATTTGCCACTTCTCTGTTCCTACTCTTTGCACTTTACTGAATATCTTGATGTTCCCTAAATGGGCTGGGCTGTTTCATTTTCTTCTCCTGAAATACCTTTTGCTTCTTTTTATCTCTGTAATAACTACTCATTTGTCACTCACACCTCTCTCCTGAAAGGAAGCTTCCAGGATTCTAAAGTCTTTTCTATGTGCCCATGTCTTTGGAATCTTTAATCAAACTGCATTAAAATCATCTTTTTACTTTGCCTCCTCGGCTGGCCCTGTCAAATATAAACATAATGGTGCAGGTCGCCTATACAATTTAAAGTTTTCCAATAGCCACATTAAAGAAAAAAAAACAGAACTAATTTTAGTAATATATTTTTATATAACCAATATAATTTTAACATGCAATCAATATATAATTATCAATATGTTGCATTTTTGAACAAAGTTTTGAAATCTAGTGTGCCTTGTATACTTATAGCAGATCTCAATTTGCATTAGCAACATATGGTTGCTGAATATGCTACCATATTGAATGGTGCAGTTCTAAATCCTAAGCTCTTTCAAATAATAATTCTGTTTTTTAGGTTTTATAGCCTCAAGACCTATCATATCTTATGACAGGATTATTGCAATAGAAGGAAGTTTTGTGTAATATGGTGGTAAAAAGTTCTGAATCCAGACAGATCAGAAAAAGTGGCTCTGCCACTTACTTTCTAACCTTTAATCTCTCTGAACATTCTTAATTTAACCATTCTCACCCGTCCTTGTCAGTAAAACCAACTTCTGTAGCATAGATCTTATTGTGCTGCTGCTGCTGCTAAGTTGCTTCAGTCATGTCCGACTCTGTGTAACCCCATAGATGGCAGCCCATGTCCCTGGGATTCTCCAGGCAAGAACACTGGAGTGGGTTTCCATTTCCTTCTCCAATGCATGAAAGGGAAAAGTGAAAGTGAAGTCTCTGAGTCTTGTCCGACTCTTAATGACCCCATGGACTGTGGCCCACCAGGCTCCTCCATCCATGGGATTTTCCAGGCAAGAGTGCTGGAGTGGGGTGCCATTGCCTTCTCCACTTATTGTGCTAATGAAAGATAAAATGTATGTAAAGTACCAGGGAAGGGCTCATGGGGCATGTGATGATTATTGCCTGCTCAATTAATATTATTCGATTGAATAATTTGAGATGTTAATTATTTCCCCTGCTTACTTCAGCATTTGAAAATTAATTATCAAGTTAATTAATAATAAATGTATGAGCTTATATAAACTGAGAAAAATAACTATCTGTTAGTCATTGCATGGCAATCACTTCATGGCAAAGAGATGGGAAACAATGGAAGTAGTGACAGACTTTATTTTGGGGGGCTCCAAAATCACTGAAGATGGTGACTGCAGCCAGGAAATTAAAAGATGCTTGCTCCTTGAAAGAAAAGCTACGACCAACCTAGACAACATATTAAAAAGCAGAGACATTACTTGGCCAACAGGGGTCCATCTAGTCAAAGCTATGGCTTTTCTAGTAGTCATGTATGGATATGAGAGTTGGAGTATAAAGAAAGCTGAGCGACAAAGAATTGATGCTTTTGAACTGTGGTGTTGGAAAAGACTCTTGAGAATTCCTTAGACTACACGGAGATCCAACCAGTCCATCCTAAAGGAAATCAGTCCTGAATATTCATTGGAAGGACTGATGCTGAAGCTGAAACTCCAATACTTTGCTCACCTGATGCGAAGAACTGACTCATTTGAAAAGACCCTGATGCTGGAAAAGATTGAAGGTGGGAGGAGAAGGGGATGACTGAGTGTGAGATGGTTGGATGGCATCACCAAGTCAATGGACATGAATTTGAGCAAGCTCTGGGAGTTGGTGATGGACAGGGAGGCCTGGTGTGCTGCAGCCCATGGGGTCACAAAGAGTTGGACATGACTGAGTGACTGAACTGACTGACTGACTTGAGTCATTGCATCAAGAGAACAGGTATAAATAA
Organism: Bos mutus; assembly: GCF_027580195.1. Lineage (NCBI taxonomy): Eukaryota > Metazoa > Chordata > Mammalia > Artiodactyla > Bovidae > Bos > Bos mutus. The sequence goes on along the minus strand of NC_091645.1, from coordinate 14,799,524 downwards.
TTTTATTTTTACCAAATTTGGGACATATTTTTGGTGTGGTATGGTATATAGAACAACTATAAGATATATCAAAAGTTCCCTTTTGGTTCCTTAGAAATGAGGTCTCCATATACAAGCTACTCCTCGTAGAAGGATGTACGAGGAATTCCCCGTGAGTGGCACTCATATTGCACAACAACTGATCTGAGGTAGAGGGATAGACTGTGTTACTGTGGATCATACACATCAGGCCTTTAGGGGTATAAGAAAACAACAGTCATTTCAAATAAGAGCTGCATAAGAGAAGTTACAAAGTTAAATGTTAGGAATTATGGGATGTGTTTGCTGTTGAATCCTTCTTGCTTAGGAAACTCTTCAGGGCTGTGACAAGGTGAATAGAAACCAGATCTATTTCCTTAATAACTGGTAGACTCTTGAATTAGTGAATAAACACACACACAGAAACATTACAGACAATTGCTAACCACCTACCATATGACAGACAGGTCAGGTGCTTAACATTTTAGCTTTTATCTCACAAGCCTTGCAAGGAAGGTATGCTTGTACTCATTTTACAGGAATCACACTGAAATTCGAGGGGTAAATGAATTGTTCTAACTTTCAGGGATCAGCTGTAGAACTGAAATCTGAATCCTGACCTTCTGATTGAAGCCTAGAACTCTTTTCATTCTGTAGCTCGTGTTTCCTTCATTTCTAATGTGCAATAAGTTTATAACACATAATACCTATTTTGCAGGATGAGTGAGGGAAGCACTTAAGGTGCCTGCGAAAAATGGGACAAGTTAAGTATATGTCTCTCCTCCTCTTCAGCCTTCATTTTGAAGATGAGAGCACTAGCCACAGAGAGGTTTCTGAACTTGCAGGGAGTCACACAGCTCTCCGTGGGCCATGACTGCTGACCTTATCATGACCTCACCAAGTAGTATGAAGGATGGTGGAAGAGAATCGCCCAAGATGACAGCAGGGTTTTGAAAGTGGGCAGGCAGCAACTGGGCAACTCGGGGCTCTGCATGCTCTTCAGTGAGGGCACTTGAGCAGAGGACAGCAAATGCAGGCAGAGGGCCTGATGCTAGAATCATTTTTTCAAAAGCTACCCTGGAATTGCACCACCTAATCACTTCAATCTGTAGCACAATTACAGTGAATGGCATATTTGCACTTGAAACACATCAAAGTCTAAAAAGAAACAGATTTTATGAGGCTCCTCATGTTGAAGTCGGGTTAGGCTTACACTGTACAGAACATAATTGGAAAAGAAAACAAAATCAGGCTAGTGGAGAGTTTTTAAAGGACAGTAAATTGAAACACAGTATAAGAATTTTATAACCACTTAGGTATATAGTGTCCCTCTATAGGGTTTTTGACCTCTCATCTTTCTTCAGAATTCTGTGCCCCCCACTTAGCACCCTCTGCATGAGCTCAGGAGCAGCCATCAATCAGTGCAGCGGCTTATTGTTTACCAGATCATCTTTGGGACAACTTGTACCTTTAAGTGATATTCTAAATGGATGTAGAATGTCCCTGGTGATTGAGCCTGGAAGGTACAAACTTAGGAGCACACATTTTCTAACACGCAAAGAATGCAAATCTGCAGCATAAGAAAATACTTGAATTAATTACCAGGGGGAGAAAACACAAAGTGGGAAAATGGTGATGTTGTTTGGATCCCTGTCTCAGTTCCTGCAGTGTGGTTCCTCCAGGAGAGTCTGCACTACGTAAATAATTATTTTCTTTGTTCAAGATGGATTTAGTTGGGTTCCTTCTTTTTTCAGCCGAAGAGTTCTGGCTATTGTAAGTGCACTCTTCTCATATAAAATGAAAGGAAGAAGAAGAAAAAGAAAGAAGGAAAGAGAAGGAGGAAGAAGAGCCACAGTTCCTATATTTGGACCAGCTGCAAGCCAGGCATGACTTGAAGGGATGAAGATATTTATTAGACTTATTAGAGGTCCTGAGAAAAAATTTCTGCAAAGCTGGGATATATGTGTAGGGTCTTTGAGGTATACATTCATATCCCATGCTCATAAACAGAAGCACATACTCATATACATGGTTGTGAATTATGTATTTAATTTGACCCTTTTCAAACACTGACACATTGAGATAGATGCTACTTTTCCTGAGACAGAGTCTAATATCCTGATTTTGCCAATGGAGAGACTGAGCCTTCAATAGATCATACACTATAATCCAAGCCACAAAATGAGTTAGTGGCAGAAAAGGTCTTAAACTGTCCTTTGAGCACTCAGCTCAAGTCCTCTCCGGCTCCCAGCAGCTCCCAGATATCATTCAAGCTGAGACTGGCTGGCTATCTAGCAGGAGTTGCAGGTAAGGGGATTTCTTCTGGGTGTGAGAGATGGGACTGAATGATGATGGCTCCTCTTCCCAATGTTTGTCTCTTAAGAGACACCAAGCCCTGACTCTGAATGGAAATCTACAGCGAAATGCAGTTCTCTACTGCAGAGTTTGAACAGTAATTGGTATTATAGGCAGGAAGCATAACAATGAAAAGCATTTAAACCTCCTGTTGTTAAGAATCTTTAGGTCAATAGCAGCATTTTAAAATCAATTTGAGGATTTGCTGGAAGATACAAAATAGAAACTACAATCAACCTAATAAGGTTAGATAACCCTAGTCATGTTAATAACTACCTAAAGCTTGACATCAATCCCTTACATTGATTCTCACTTACAGTTTAAAAAAATGAAAAAATTAGGAAGGACATGCATAATACATAATATCACTGAAGCATCAAATTAGTATAAATGATGATTAAGAGTAATTGCTGCTGTTATTGGAAAGCACATCGAAAATGAAGTTTCTAAGATATCTGCTGACAACAAGGATAGGCTTGGGCAGTTTTGGAATTCAGAGAAGGGAGAGGTTAATTGGTATTGCAGAAGTACACTTGTGATAGGGAAACCAGCCTGCCCGGAGAGAGAGAGAGAGAGGTCAGATGGACCCTCCCCAAGAAGGAGCTGCTTCCCCATCAGTGTTGGGAGGACTGACACCACCCGCTGCTTGACAGTGCACCAGGCATGGCAGGGGCGGCAAAGGAGATGAGTTTCCAAAGCTTCCATAGCTGGAGTGACGACGGTAAGGGGGAAGCTGAGCTTGAGGTCAAAATCCTATGTTTGCAACCTTCCTCCTCCAGTTGTAAGCCCTGCTGCTGCTGCTAAGTCGCTTCAGTCGTGTCTGATTCTGTGCAACCCCATAGATGGCAGCCCACCAGGCTCCCCCATCCCTGGGATTCTCCAGGCAAGAACACTGGAGTGGGTTGCCATTTCCTTTTCCAATGCATGAAAGTGAAAAGTGAAAGTGAAGTCTCTCAGTCGTGTCCGACCCTCCGCGACCACATGGACTGCAGCCTACCAGGCTCCTCCGTCCATGGGATTTTCCAGGCAAGAATACTGGAGTGGGTTGCCATTTCCCTCTCCTGTAAGCCCTGAGTCTTCTGTATTTACCTCTCTAAATCTCAATTTCCTTACCTGTCCCAAGAAATACTCTGCTTTCTCCCAGTTTTTGGGAGAACCAAGTAAAAAAGTCTTATGTGGATGTTTCCATCAAAGGGTACATAAAAGTTAGTTTGGGGATTTTTTGCTAAGGTTAAGTGAATTGTTCATAGCCAGATAACTAGGAAGTAGAGGGCCAGGTTTCAACCCAGGTTATCCTGATATTGGAGCCCAACTGCCCTGTACACCAGGCATATTTCACAGCCTTAGCAATTACATAAGTAGTCCAAGGGCTCTAAATACAGTGTGCACTGTGGTCCCTTTGCTATCATCTTATCCATATACAATATGCATGCAGGCAACTCAAATTTTTCAACTACAGATACCATGAGATTAACCAAGTGAGTAGAATTTACTGAGTTGATTAAATTTTGGCCTCAAAGCAATAAAGTCAATGAGTTGTCAATGAGAATGCCATGGACAGGTGGATGGCACTCATTGAGCTGTTGTTCAGTTCAGTTCAGTTCAGTTGCTCGGTTGTGTCTGACTCTTTGTGACCCCATGGACTGCAGCATACCAGGCTTCCCTGTCCATCACCAACCCCTGGAGCTTACTCAAACGCATGTCCATTAAGTCAGTAATGCCATGCAATCATCTCATCTTCTGTCATCCCCTTCTCTTCACTCCTTCAGTCTTTCCCAGCACCAGGGTCTTTTCCAATGAGTCAGTTCTTTGCATTAAGTGGCCAAAGTATTGGAGTTTCAGCTTCAGCATCAGTCCTTCCAATGTATATTCAGGACTGATTTCCTTTAGGATGGACTGGTTTGACCTCCTTGAGATGTTGTAACTACTCCCAAATATCTTGGACTTAGAATGAAACTCTAAGTCATGTGGGGACAAGCACTACACTTGATTTTGTTTGTCTCTGTAGCTCCAATATCCAGTACTATGTTCTCTGCTCAGTCACATCCGACTCTTGGTGACCTCATGGACTGTACCCCACCACGTTCCTCTGTCCACAGGGAATAATACTGGAGTAGGTTGCCATTTCCTCCTCCAGGGGAACTTCCTGACCCAGGGATTGAACCTGCATCTCTTGTGTCTCCTGCATTAGCAGGTGGATTCTTTACCACTCGCATCATCTGAGAAGCCCATGCTGCTGCTGCTGCTGCTAGGTCGCTTCAGTCGTGTCTGACTCTGTGCGACCCCATAGATGGAAGCCCACCAGGCTCCTTTGTCCCTGAGATCCTCCAGGCAAGAACACTGGAATGGGTTGCCATTTCCTTCTCCAGTGCATGAAAGGGAAAAGTGAAAGTGAAGTCTCTCAGTCGTGTCCGACCCTCTGCGACCACATGGACTGCAACCTACCAGGCTCCTCCGTCCATGGGATTTTCCAGGCAAGAGTACTGGAGTGGGTTGCCATTGTCTTCTCCAGAGAAGCCCATAGTGGTCCTCAATAAAAACTTACTGAATGAGTAAATTTTTAAAAAAGCAGTGAGAAAATATTCCTTTAAGATTTTATCAAAACCCTGGGTTGATTACAACATAGCTACTTGACCTGTCTTTTCTTAAAGATAAGAACTCCACGGACCATAGAGGACTTGACTGAACTGGCTCATGGAAATGTCGGAGCAGGGAAAAAACGTTAGTACTCTGACTGCGGGCTGGGGATGCTTAAATCCATGTAGATATTTATTGATTTATAAGAAGGGAAGACAATGGAGAGACTGCTTCACAGGAGAAGCCATCAGAGAGCTGCGGAGGCTGCCCTTGAATATGCCTTGCTCAGTTTTTATATTTTCCTCATTGATTTTGAGTGATGGAGATGGAAACTGTGCTGAATGTTTTTGGAGTCCTCTAAGTTTATTCTGACTGACATGCTGCAGAATTGCTGTGATTAATATGTGAAGATGTGTTCAATAAAGGTCAGTTAAGTCAAACGAATAAGTGGGTTTAAGGTTTTTTTTCCATATCTGGTTAGGCTGAGGCAGTTATATTAATATATGGATTTTTTGCAAATATACAAACCAGCTCTTAAATCTGCTTTAGGACTTTTGCTAGGAATAGCAATGGTATGCCCATGAATTTTTTCAAATGTTTATCTGTTCATTCTCATATTCTTTCAAACTACAATCACACACATGCATAATTTCATCCATTTAAGTATTAATTCACTCATTCATTATTGCATCTGTTTGGGGACTTGCAAATATGCAAAAACACTGACCTGGCCATTCCAGTTTGTCTAAAGTGAAATGCTTTATTACATATTTCCCAAGGCTTATTCGATCCTCTGAATGTACATTAAATGTAACACACCCTAAAGAGCATCTTCCCATCTCAAACTCACTTATCTCCTATGCTCCTTGTCTCCATGATTGACACTCCCATCTACCTACCCATTTGTAACAACATGAAAACCTTGGTTATTTTTTTCATTTTCTTTCCCACTCTTTATTTAATTAATTTAAAAAATTCTGCTAATTCTACCATGTATTTTCTAAACTCACTTCAAATACCACTTCAGTCAGTTCAGTTCAGTTGCTCAGTCGTGTCTGATTCTTTGTGACCCCATGAATCGCAGCACACCAGGCCCCCCTGTCCATCACAAACTCCCGGAGTTCACTCAGACTCACATTCATTGAGTCAGTGATGCCATCCAGCCATCTCATCCTTGTTGTTCCCTTCTCCTCCTGCCCCCAATCCCTCCCAGCATCAGAGTCTTTTCCAATGAGTCAACTCTTCGCATGAGGTGGCCAAAGTACTGGAGTTTCAGCTTTAGCATCATTCCCTCCAAAGAAATCCCAGGGCTGATCTCCTTCAGAATGGACTGGTTGGATAATTTGCTATACCAGTCATGTCTCCCACCTTGATATGATCTTCCCATGCAATGAACTGGTGCCTTAAGTCTTATTCGTGATGGAAAGAGGGGAAGAGGTGTGGTAGAAAGTGAAAGAACAAGAACAATTAAGAAGGAAAATGAAAGTCTGAAGGTGGCATTCCTCTGCTTCAAACAATGCGTTTACCCCTGGCTCTTAGGATTAATTCCTTAGCATGGCTGGCAATGTGCCTCAACTAACATTTCTACCCTCACCTCTATTTCTTTTTCTGTTCATTGCTTTTCTCCTTTTGTAAATTATCTAAACATGCCATGTGCTTGTGTGCCTTTGTGGCTTCATTGATGTGCTTGGTCTTTCTGTAATATCCATTATCCATCTTTAGGCTGCATTGAATAAATATTTTAAGTTCCAACTTTAAAAATAATTAGTATCATTTCTGTTCAGATTTACCACCCTCCCTCCAAATCTGTTTAATCTCTTCTCCTTTCTCCTCGCTTCTCCACAATCATGCCTCTGCTTGAGAAGTTAACGTATGGCAATATATTCTGACCCCTTATAAAACTCTGAACTAACAAAAATGAGGTCACATCATCAGAATCACATCACCTCTAAGAAGATCGACCTTTGGTTCCCAGGACAGTGCCTGGCCAAAAAGAACATGCTCTATAAAACATTTCTGACTAACCTCATGAGAACTCAGATGTTGGGGGACCAAACTACTGTAAGAGTGATATTTGGCAAAACTAATACAATTATGTAAAGTTTAAAAAAAAAAAAAAAAAAAAAAAAAAGAAAATGTGAAAGTGTTAGTTGCTCAGTTGTGTCCATGCTCACTAATAGCTGATTAAAATTTGGGCTTGTATGTACTGGGCCTTTTACAAGTTTTAGCTAATTTAATCTTTGCTATCCCTGTGAAATATTACCATCCCATCTTACAACAAAGGGAACTGAGGCACAGATAAACCAAAAACACTCAAGCACATTGCTTTTAAATTGCAAAGTAAGGACTGAAACGCACATAATTTGCTCCCGTGGTATGTAGCTCCCAACTATTCTAAACACTGCTTTTCTACCAGTGGGGTCCCTGAGATGGGGCAAAGCCTGTGAGACTGTGGGCTTTGTCTTACTGAAACCTAGTTTTTGCACTAGTGATATAAAAATACCAAAGTGTAATTTTCAAGGTCGCAGCACCCCACTCCAGTACTCCTGCCTGGAAATTTCCATGAACGGAGGAGTCTGGTAGGCTGCAGTCCATGGGGTCGCTAAGAGTCGGACACGACTGATCGACTTCACTTTCCCTTCTCCCTTTCATGCATTGGAGAAGGAACTGGCAACCCACTCCAGTGTTTTTGCCTGGAGAATCCCAGGGTTGGGGGAGCCTGGTGGGCTGCTGTCTATGTGCTCACACAGAGTCGGACACGACTGAAGTGACTTAGCAGCAGCAGCAGCAGCAATAGTTTAAATCAGTAGTGAACATGAAGTACTCATCCCTTTTCCTGGTGGGTTGAATTTCATTAACAGAGAAACTGACTTATGGGCTAGAGTTACACGATCGCCTTGATAATTTAAAGTAATGTAGCCTTGAGTTTATCGTCTCATAGATTTTCCACAATCTACCTCATCCCATGTTCCTTAGATTCAAGTTAAGAGAGAAGACAATGTTTTACTCCATGAGAATTTGCTGACGAATAAGATGACTCATCAGCCTATGGCTGGACTTCAGTGTGGGAGGTCCGTGTCTCCTTCCAGGCCAATGCCTGTTCTTGTGAATTAAGTAGCTCCTAGCCCTGAGAAATATTAACTGCTCCTGGAGAATAAACTAGCAATGGAATTCTGATTCCTTTGCAAGAGAAAACAACAAGCCAAAATTGTCCAGATGTGGGGGGGTTGGGGGGGTGGGGTGGGGGTGGAAAAGTGAAGGAGAGGGAAAGTATGCTATTCATTCCTTACTGAGAACTATTAATCATACCTTCCATTTGTATATCATTGACAGTTTACAACTCATTTTATGTGAATGTAAACCCTTCCAACCCTGGCTAGGGTCAATATAATTATTTTAACTTCAGGATGAAAGAATCAAGGATCCAAGAAATGACATCCTAGCAGAAACTAGTTAGCAAAAGACCCCAGTTCAGCATCAAGGTCTTATGTCTTGGCCCCAGGCTCCCTTTTACTGTACCTCCTAGCCAGTCCAAGTTCAAGATGGTAGGTGTCCAACAAATGTTATTAGAAGAGGTGGCACTGGAATTCCCTTAAGGATTAAATTATTTTGGTAAAAAAAAAATAAAATAACTTGGAGAAAGGTCTGTGGGGAAGCATGAACCAAGATGAAATTTGCAGAGCGCCAACAAGAAATATAATTGCTTCTACTCATTCTTCTCGGTATTTGTTGTTTGCTTATTTTAGCCATTGTACTGGGAAAAGAAAAGCCAGTATTTGATATGGTCACAAGTACGCTGATGGCTGTAAAGGACGGATCCAGAGATTGACTTACTGAGTGAAATGTCAGGCAGAGAAAGACAAATATCATATGATTATCACATGTGGGATCTGAAAAAGGGTACCAAGGAACTTACCTATGAAACAGAAATAGAGTTACAGATGTAGAAAAGGAATTATGGTTACCAGAGGGTAAGGAGGGCAGAGGGATAAATTGGGAGACTGAGATGGACATATATACACTAATACATATTATATATATATAAAATAGATATGTAATGAGAGCCTATTGTATAGCACAGGGAACTCTACTCAGTATTCTGTATTGACCTACCTGGAGAAAGAATGCAAAAAGAGTCCATATAGGTATATATATATAACTGATTCACTTTTTGCGGTACCCCTGAAACTAACACAACATTGAAATCAACTATACACCAATATGTTAAAAAAAAAAAAAAAAACTAAATATGACTGATTTTGCAAATTTTTCTTTCTTCATCAATAAAATCTACTTTTCTGGTTTATTTATTTTTTTTTTTTAGTTTCTTTAAGAATTCTTTATTTTTATTTAACATTATACTCATATTGAGAATTACATAGAATAGTCAGATGGACATTAGCACCATGTTTGCTGTAAAATATCTCTTGGGCACAAATGGAAGTTGAAGTTATCCATTAAGTTTTCCTGCTTAATATTCCTTAGAATTAAGTAGTAGAAAAATAACTGTTGAGAACTTGCATAATTACTCATTATTCATAATAGAAGTAATATAATTTTCTATATCCTTTTTGGGAGCTTCCCAAGTGGTGCTAGTGGTACAGAACCTGCACGCTAATGCAGGAGACACAAGAGTCGTGGGTTCAATCCCTGGGTTATTGAAGATCCCCTGGCGGAGGGCATGACAACCCACTCCAGGATTCTTACCTGCAGAATCCCATGGACAAATAAACCTGGTGGGTTGTATTCCATAGGATCGTAAAAAGTTGGACAGGACAGATGTGACTTAGTTGCATGCATGTCTTTTTCATCATTCTGGTTTATTTTTTAATAGAGAAAAACAACCCAAACTGCCCTAAAGTCCCTGGTAAAGCAGAATGCAGCCAGACGGTCCAGGTGAAATAAAGACAAGAGAGAGAGAAGTCCGTCCAGGCTTAGACTGAGTGCCTCTGAAATAGATCTGTCAGTGTTCTTACTGACAGTAAAGGCCATGAATTTTTCTTAATTTCATTTCCTACTGTGTACACTACAGGAGAATCTCTCTACAGTGTAAATTCCTGTTTTCAATGTAGTCTTGGTCATAAAGAGTCACTCAGCCTAAAACTCCCAACCATAAGCAGTATTTTAGCAACAGTCCTGGATCTGGTGTCAAGAGATGTGGGCTTAAATCCTGCCTCTCCACCCAGTGTGAATTTGAATGATTTGCTTCATCTCTACCAAGTCTCCGTTTTTATGTCTATAATAATCTGGGGATTTCAGCTAGAATTCAGATGTCTGCATACGTGAAAGACTGGAGTCACAAGTCTGCTGGGAGTTTGCCTTATTAGCTAATTAACAGAAAGATTTCCACCTACCCCTATGTAGCCTTTAGGAATGAGACATGGTAGGGGAAAGAGTTTGAAAAAAATATGTATCCCAGATCAATGGTTCAGCACCAGCCTCTCCTGGGGGCCTGTTAGAAATCAAATCCTCAGGCCCCACCCCAGACTTAATTATGACTTCTGGCATGGAGATCCACACTTGCATTTTGTCAGACCCTCCATATGATTCTGATACAGACTCAAGTATAAGAACCAGAGTCCTAGAAGCAAGCTGAGATGAAGCGGATAGTTAGTACTGTCTCTGAGTTCGGCTTCTTGCCCTCATGCCTACGGCCTAATAGAGAGGGTTGTAGGCAGACACTGGAGGAGCGTTTACTTCAGTGTATCTCATCTAATGCTGTGTTTGAACCTAAAGAATGTTATTCCTCCCTTTGGTGTTTTGTAAGTATACTTGAAACCGTGCCATAAAATAAATCAATGCAATAATCCATTACATGGCTCCTGAGTATACATACTCACCTGGAGATTTTTGCATGCCCGTCCTAGGGAATCTTTACTTTCTCCCCATCCTCAACTCCAAAATTTATATGTATATTCCACTCACAGTGTAGTGTGCCCATAGATTCTTTCTCATTTCTTACTCACTACCACCTCTGAAGATGCTAGAGCCTGCAGCCTAGTTGCATCCCAACAGATTGTCTAGATACCTGTATTCTTCCCTATTTTTTTCTAGGAGCAATGCAGTTCCAGCCTTGGTTAATGGTAGGAGAAAACTCTTCACCTGCAAGGGTGGTTTTACAGTACCTAGTTTCTAAGGGTCACAGCACACAGGAGCTTATAGGACTATTTTTGCACATTTGTTCGTGTAAGCCACGTAGTTAGTTATCACAAACACTTTCAAAAACACTTAGGATATTACTTTCATATGCTGTATACAGCTCATTGGTGGCAAATCTAATCTCACTTGACTGCATTTCTTTTCAGAATGGAAATTGCTAATAAGAGTCAAAAGGTCCAAAATCAACCTAAAGCAAACCAAAAATAAGGCCCAAACCTGACACTCACACAACATAAATAAGAAGCAATTTCCTTGAATTAAAAAATCATATAATTATACCAAGCATAACCCAGAGGACTGATGCCAGATTTGGCATTTCAGAAAGCAAAATGTGTGGAAAGAAATGAAACCGATGTTATGAACGGTCAATTTATATGTGCACTGTTTTTGTATACTGTATGTCATGCTGTTGTACTATTTCCAAGTAATATTTTGCAAACAAAATGCATATCATCGAATGGAAGAAGTTTTGTTCAAGTCATTCAGTGTGGCCAGTTGGTCACTGAAAGGAGCAGTGGCCATGCCTGGACATGTTTTCCCAGCATCCAGGTCTGGGAGGTAGGTACTCTCATCACCAATCCTGTTTTATAGACGAGGACATTGGACATAAAGAAAATTCACCCTCTCAACACTACAAATCACTCAATGGAGTGTGTTAGTAGTTTCAGGGCTCCCAAGCAAATAGGATTCCGAGTTAGTTTTCTATCCTATGATTGATAAACAACTCTTGGATGAGTTTAGGGAAACCATTCTCTAGGCATTTTTCCAGTGCCTGCCTTTGTGTTCAGACCAGACATATGACTGAACTTTTTTCTTGATCTGCATTTGCTCTAATTCCTTTCTTCAGGACCATAGTCCTTCATTTAAACTTAACCTACTTCCCTGCAGTTTAAGTCTCCAGTCCTCAACTTCAAACTGGCAGCTGAAGATTAGATGCTACCCTTAAAGCAATGCTATTTTAAAAAAGAGCTATACCTTAGATCAGACACCCTTGGATGTCAAAGCTTGTCCAGACCAAACACAAGTTTTCAAATCCCTCTGGATACAGACTGGTGTCCTTTAACCTGTGCCCATCAAGTCAAGCATGGCACCTTTCCCCATGACTGAGCACGTCACAGGCTTCTCTCTGAAGCCTGGCCAAGCTTCAGCTCAAATAGCATAATTTTCAGGGACCAGTGCTGTTGTCCAAAAAGAGATTTCATTTTCTTTTGACATTTTCCCTTTTAAAATACAGGAATACAACACAACCTACAAGTTTTCCAGTGCTTTGCAGGAAGCCAATTACAGTATGTTCTAACAAAGGGTATAGGGAAATTAAAATAAAAAATGACCAAAAATCAGATCCCTAAGAATTGTCACTTGCAATATTGCCCTTACCTTTTAATGAAAGAAAAGATCAAGTGTTCCAACCGTCACCTCACTCCTTCAGAAAAACAGCTTCTGCCAAGAGATGATTAATGACTGTTACTTATTTGCCTCAAATGACTGAGTTTCAGGGCAGTCAGAAGCATTTTTTAAATCATTGACTTATTTCCTAATACAACTGGTTTCAAAGCTAAATCCTACATTTCATGAAATCACAGGCAGAATGGTGTATGTACTTTCATGGATGTTAAGATATCTTGGTCTCCTGCTGGGCTCCAAACTCAGTATCACTTGCTTATTTTGGGGGTTAAAGTTTAGCAGGCAATAGGAAGATGATTAAGACCTATTTATGCCATACTATAAAGTCTCATGTTTAACCTCTATGAGATTTACTCGGAAGCTTTAAGCAGTGAAGCATTTTTTTGAAGTATACTTGATATACCATATTATGTTAGTTTCAGGTATATATGGCTTCTCTGGTGGCTCAGTTGGTAAAGAATCTGCCTGCATTGCAGGAGACCCAGGTTTGATCCCTGATTTGGAAAGATATACCCTGGAGAAGGAAATGGTAACCCACTCTAGTATTCTTGCCTGGAGAATCTCATGGACAGAAAAGCCTGGTAGGCTACGGTCCACTGGGTCACAAAGAGTCGGACATGACTGAATGACTAACACTTTCACTTTCAGGTATACAACATGATAACTCAATATTTTTATAGATCGTACTTTGTGAATAAATTGATTACAAAATAATGGTTGTATTTCTCTCATGCATAATATATCCTTGTTGCTTATTTATTTTGTACATAGTAGTTTGTACCTCTTAATCCCACATCTTTATTTTACCTCTCCCCCGTCCCTCTCCACACTGGTAACCGTTAGTTTGTTGTCTATATCTGTGAGTCTGTTTTGTTAGCCACTGTGTAAAATAGGTTCCTCAAAATAGAACTATTATATGATCAGGCAATTCCACTCCTGCATATATATATATATGGTTTATATCTGAAGAAAACAAACATTAATTCAAAAAGAGATATACACCCCAATGTTTAAAGCCAAGATACGGAAGTAACCTGTGTCTATCAACAGATGAATGAACAAAAGAAGATGTGATATATATATATGCTGTTGTTTGGTCACTAAGCTGTGTCTGGTTCTTGTGTGACTCCATGGACATAGCCCACCAGGCTCCTCTGTCCATGGGATTTCCCAGGTAAGAATACTTGAGTGGGTTGCCATTTCCTTCTCCAGGGGATCTTCCTGATCCTGGGATCGAAGCTGTGTCTCCTGCATTGCTTGTGAATTCTTTACCACTGAGCCCACCTGGGAAGTGTATATATATATAATATTTCTAATATTCCATTGTATATGTATACACATGCAATTTAATATTGCGAAGAACCAACTCATTGGAAAAGACCCTGATGCTGGGAAAGACTGAAGGTGGGAGCAGAAGGGGACGACAGAGGATGAGATGGCTGGATGGCATCACCAACTCAATGGACATGAGTTTGGGTAAATTCCAGGAGTTGGTGATGGACATGGAAGCCTGGCGTGCTGCAGTCCATTGGGTCGCAGAGAGTCAGACACAGCTGAGCAACTGAACTGAACTGAACAGTCATAAAAAGGAATGAGATAATGCTATTTGCAGCAAAGTAGGTGGATGTAGAGAGTATTTTGCTTAGTGAAATACGTGAGACAAGGAAAGGCAAATACTCTACATTATTACTTATAAGCAGTGAAACATTTTTGAGGAAATATGCTGAGAACTGTGTGAGACTGGCCTGTAGAGACCGTCAGTGGTGTAAGGAAGGCCAGATAGAAAGCTAGCAAATATTCTAGGCCCAGACCCAAGAAGATGAGGCTAAAATTACAATGATGGTTGTAAGGGCAGGCTTGAGCAATGTATCAAAATGAGTGCTCAGTAAATATTTGTGGCTAAAAGGGAAGGAAGTTGGGAGGGAGAGCAAGAGGGAGGAAGGGAAGGTTGGATAGAGGAAAGGAAGGAAGGGAGGGAAAGAACGGGGAGCAGGATTAGCTAAAACCCCTTGAAATTCTCCCAGGTAGTGTATAATCTTTGTAACTGTATACAGTATTTAAAAACCACATTCTATAACAGCAGTTCTCAATGAAGTGTCACATTAGAACCACTGGAGTAACCTATAAAATCTTGATGCTATGACTATATTCCAAACCAATTAAGTTAGAGCCTCAAGGGGTAGACCCTGGGTCTCAATATTTTTTTAAATTCTTCCCAATGATTCTAATGTGTAGTCAGGACTGAAAAATCAGTGCTCTGTAGACTGCCTGCCTCTGGAATCAATCTCTGCCTAATAATTGGTTGCCATGGAAATTTATCCACTAGTTTGGTGAGGGTTGTAAAACCTCCAGGTTACTTTAATTCTAAAAATAGCTGATACACTTTTCAGTCATTGGGATAACAAAGTCTTCTTATGATCAATGGCCAAATTAAAAGTATTGCAGTAGGACCCACTTTTTCTCTACATGGACCCATTTAGATCAACTCAGAGAACTCGAGTTAGGCTCTGGTTCTAGCTATGCGTTAAACAGCACCAGAAAAGTCACTGGACATTTGCTTCTAATTTGCTGGATAGAACCACCTCTAAGGTTAACCTCCAAGGTTAACCTCCATGTTACCTGGGAGTGATGTGGACAATAGGCTTATGTATTGTTCCTGCTGTTTTATTAGCTGTTACAACACTGGGGAAATCACTTAACCTGCAGTTTCTTATCTGCATAATACAGACACTCATATCTCAAATTTGTTTTTGAAGATAGAACGAGATAAGACATTTGTCAACTTGTCCATTTCAATTATTATATAATATGATATCTATAATAACAATGGGCTTCCCTGGTGGCTCAGCTGGTAAAGAATCCATCTGCAATGCAGGAGACCTGGGTTCTATCCCTGGGTTTGAAAGATCC
Source organism: Bos mutus (assembly GCF_027580195.1). Lineage (NCBI taxonomy): Eukaryota > Metazoa > Chordata > Mammalia > Artiodactyla > Bovidae > Bos > Bos mutus. The sequence goes on along the minus strand of NC_091645.1, from coordinate 14,784,101 downwards.
CCTGGAGAAGGGAAAGGCTACCCACTCCAGTATTCTGGCCTGGAGAATTCCATGGACTACAGTCCATGGGGTTGCAAAGAGTCAGACACAATTGAGCGACTTTCACTATCATAGGAATAGATGTTTCTTCTGTCTGTTGATATCCATAAAGATGTACAGAAATTTAAGATTAAAGACAATTTATGTGTTAGCTTTCCTTCATTCTACCAGGTTTTTAAATATCAGCATCCAATGTGTACTCCCTTCTCTTTCAAATCACAGTGCATAACAATAATTCGGGGGACTGCCTTGGTAGTCTACTGGCTAAAACACTGTGCTCAAAATGCAGGTGGCCTGGGTTTGATTCCTGGTCAGGGAACTAGATCTCACATCCTGCAACTAACAGTTCACAGGCTGCATGCAACTAAAGAACCCACATGCCATAACAAAGATTGAAGATCCCAGGTACTGGAACTAAGACTTGGAGCAGCCAAATAAATAAACATTAAAAAAATTAGAGCAAAACAAAAGCAATAATTTGGGTTGCCAAAACCTGTGACATGTATGTTACACTTTTCTGAAGGTTGAAGGGAATGTTCAAACTGAGTCAAACAAAGATCCTCATTAATAATTGTCTGTCCTCTGGGGTGCAGTGACTGACATGGCTAGAATCTCCACATTCTTGCAGGGAACATAATCACTTTATGAAATCAGTGTCATTCATGAAACACCTCCTACACATACATAATTACTGCAATTGACAAGTGTATCTCAGTGTCAATACAGATGCTCTTTTATCTAAAAGGCAAACTTGGAGAGGAAAAAAAAAAAAAGCGAAACAATTCATTTTCAGTCTAATTAAAGTCATTATAAACAGCCTCCTGGTGCTTAACCTTTTTTCCTCCAAAATCCCAGTCTTTTAGTTGAATGCTCAGATCTGGAGCTTCGTTGAGGTTTTCCTTAATTGCCTTTCCATCACTAATGGGATTCACTTCATTATTACCTCTGCCAAAAGCTGCCTCCAACTTTCAGCTCCCATGCTGAGACATTTACATGCCTATTTATAATGTTAAATGCTGAAGTCACACCACCGTAAAGTTTAGGTAACTAAATTGGAGTGTGACTCCACTGACTGGGAAGCATTGACTTAGATTATATTTTCTTAGATATCTATAAACTGTCTCCAAATGCCTCTTTCTGCTCATTCATCCCCTGAATTTCGTGCTTGCCTTCCTTTTTTCCTTTCTTCCTCCCTCCCATTTTCCCTCCTTTCTTTCCCCTCTGATTCTTTCTCCTTCTCCACCTCCTTTCCTTACCTTGTCATGTCCCATGTCCATCCTCACAATAATCTCCCAGAACCATCTTACTATTTCAACAATGTCTACGATCGTATCACCAATCTTTTTTTTTTTTTTTTAACAGATAGCTTGCCATCTATCTTTGCTGCTAAGTCGCTTCAGTTGTGTCTGACTGCACGACCGCAAGACGGCAGCCCACCAGGCTTCTCTGTCCATGGGATTCTCCAGGCAAGAACACTGGAGTGGGTTGCCATTTCCTTCTCCAATGCTTGAAAGTGAAAAGTGAAAGTGAAGTCCCTCAGTTGTGTCTGACTCTTAGCGACCCCACGGACTGCAGCCTACCAGGCTCCTCTGTCCATGGGATTTTCCAGGCAACAGTACTGGAGTGGGGTGCCATTGCCTTCTCCCATCTATCTTTAGTTAACTTTAACAAAAGTCTGTGTACTCAGTTTCAAGATCCCAGTTTAAAGCTGAGCGGACTAAAGGTCAAGAGAGAAAAATAAGATGATGAAGAAGACCCAGTTCACATGCGAGTAAGGTAGGACTTGAACCCAGCCCTTGCCCTCTGGGAAGAATTGGATGAATCAACATAAATGAGGTGTCACATCATAGAAGGGGGGTGACCCAGAGATGAACAGTGTGCCTCTAAGGCCTCTCAGTGAGTCTCTAGGGGAGGAACAGCAGGAAGTCAGACTTACCAACCCCCATGCCTTGTTCTTTTTATCCCTTTTCACAAAACCTCCTTGAGCTGCATATTAAGTAGGAATCATTGTGGTCTAGTCAAAGAGAATGTTAGCAGGGTTAGAAGTGGCTCAAGGGTAGGGACATATTCTTACCTAGTGTCAGAAAGAGGGCAGACAGTGTTAGATGGGGCGTCAGGAATTTTCTGTTGGTTTGCTGCTTTGTTGCCATGAAGCTTTGGAACTGTTGGTCTAGTGAATCCTCCTTTTTCTGTGCATATAAACACAGAGCTGTTGGGGTGGGAGCTATGAAGAGAACATGGGGATATTTTGGGGAAACTGGAGACTCCTTCTCACTTAAGGGGTTTCTGTCCCATGTCTACCAAACCTTGACAGGTCATATGTGTGTGTGTGCATATGTGTGTGAGTGTGTGTGTGTGTATCTGCGCTAGTGCACATGGGCATTAAGCGCTAGTAGTGATGCTGAGCAGGGCCCTGTGGGGCTCCTGGAAACAAAGCCTCCCCCATTTCTCTGATCATAGGAATCAGCCTTCATTCAGCCCCCATGACCTTCCCTGAGTTCCAACGGGCTGATTCAAGAGTTGCTTATTAGGGAATGGAGGATGTGAGACCGGGAGGAAATGAAGGGTCAAGAGAAAAACATTGCAGCCTTCCGGCAAAGTCCTGGTTCCCCAACAAGGGCCACCCGCAACAATATTTTTGAGTTGTTTTGCAGACACTGAAACCCCCAGTAGGTAGAAGAAGTTAATAGTTAATGACGGTATGCTGCCCACAAGAATGTTGACCCCTGAAGGTTAATGATACTGACTCCTACTTACCTTACCACCAACCAGTCAGAAAAATGTCCACAAGCTAATATGTCTCTTTGAATCACTACTCCCAAACCTTTCAATTCCCTCCCCAAGTTGGGACACACAGCTTTGAGGGCATTAGCCTCCTGTAGCCCTCTTTGACTGGCGAAGCAATAAAGCTATTGTTTTCACTTCACCCAAAACTCTGTCTCTGAGATTGATTTAATTCAGTGTTGAGGTACAGAGGCCAGATTTGGCTTCAGCAGTAAAGACATCCAGAGAGGTGTGTTTTAACATAGCCTCTGGCCTTCAAAGAGTTTACAGCTCAACCAGAGAAAGTGGCTAACACTGAAATAATGAACAAGATACAGTTTAAGAATTTTTAAATGCAATAGAAAGACGAAGTTGATTACAGCCCAGCTCCAAGAACAAATATTATGAAGACTTTAGAAATGGCGATTATGCAAATATTTACGGGATGCCTATTATTTGCAAGACTCTGCTTGCTACTGTTTAAATGTTCAGTGGGAGATGGCGTTGTCTTGTCCGTAATTTTAATCAAGTATAAAATATCTTGAGGTGAACATGGGAAGCAGTGAGAACATAGAGGGGAGAGCAGCCCATTCTCACTTCCTTGATAAGGCAGCATCTATGCTGAGGGCCAGAGGATAAACCCAGATTAGGCAGGAAGGGTGGTTATTTTCTCTTCAGCTTCCCCTTTCTTGTCTGTTCTCTATCCTCCTCTGACCTGCTGCTGCAGACTCAGCAGCTGACATCTGTATGGTGTAGTACTGTTGCTTCCTTGCTCTTTGATCTCTGCTTGGGGCTTGGCCAGCAAGAAAATACTGATAGGAAATAAGGGGTCTGGTGGAGAGAGAAATGGAGTGTTTCTCCCTCCCTGCTGGAATATCCCGTCTCCAACAGTTTCATCTCTCCATGATCACAGCGCTTGCCAGGAGGCTCCTCTTCTGGGATTCTAGGTTCTGGTCCTCAGCTGGCCCCAGACTACTTGGCCCTACAGGGATAAGAACTTCCCAACTTGCTAGTTTCTGAACATCTCACTATTAATTTCCTCAGCATCCTTTTCTTAAGCCAGCCTAACATTCCGTTCTGTAAGTGGTTCTTATATTAAAAGCCTCTTCATGTGAACAATTAAGGGTGGATTCTGTTGCCTGCCTATAAGCTGGCTGATGGATATACCAGGTGAAGGCAGAGGGAGAGGTGGGTTGGGAAGGGTGTAATGCCCAGTGACCGTGTGTTGTTCCACATGGATGGAGTAGAGTATGACATTGTAGTAGAGAGTGGTGAGACTAAAGAGGGAAGCTGAACATAAAGGGCTTTGCATGTTGCACTGGGAAGTTTCTACATGACAATATAGAAAAATGTTTATGATATATTGCTGCTAAGTTCCTTCAGTTGTGTCCGATTCTGTGCAATCCCATAGACGGCAGCCCACCAGGCTCCCCTGTCCCTGGGATTCTCCAGGCAAGAACACTGCAGTGGGTTGCCATTTCCTTCTCCAATGCATGAAAGTGAAAAGGGAAAGTGAAGTCCCTCAGTCCTGTCCGACCCTCAGCGACCACTTGGACTGCAGCCTACCAGGCTCCTCTGTCCCTGGGATTTTCCAGGCAGGAGTACTGGAGTGGGGTGCCATTGCCTTCTCCATTATAATATATTAAGTAACAGTAAAAAACAATTTTGAAATGTTTATGTGTACATTACAATTTTAACTGTATTCTACTTAGGGTAAATTATATAATAAAATACATAAAATGAGAGTGGGGCTATCTTATGGTATTTACTATATCGGGGATTTGTTTTATCTAGTGAATTTTCTGAATTGGATTACATTGATTTTATGAATTTTAAAACACACTTTTAAAGAGCAAATATCCTGAAGCGCTTGTTCAGTGGAACTCCCTTAAGTACAATGGATAAAAGGCGCATTCCTGATGAGCTCAGCCTGGCTCACAGAATTCGCAATTCTGTGCAAGTGGGCTGTGAGCACCCCTCTGAAGGTAGCCACCGAATGGGGTATAGACAGCGGAGATTTCATGGTGGAGCACAGTGGGAGACACCTTTTTTCCATATAAAGGCTGAGTCTAGGGAAACAAAGTTTCCCTGAAAACAGGATATTTCACTAACTGTCCCAAAGCTAGGGTGTTTCACAGAATAGAAACTGCTCCCATATATTGAAGCAATTTTTTTGTAGGTTCTTGAATGAAGAGATCAGTATTCCATAACCCGTGAATATAGCAGGATCAGACAGGCGATCTACCACAAGCCAGTGTCAGTGGTTCGGCTTTGCCTGTGTGATGGTGAGTGGACACAAATTTGGTTTGGTAAAGAATCTGACTGAATATCACACTCTTAATGTTCCTCATTCTGGCCTTTTCCACCACCAGCCTTCTAGTAAATATTTTGTAGAATAGGTCACAGTGAAAGATGAGTTGTGGCCTGACTTATGCCGATTTGAATTTCTCGTAACTGCATCTGTCATTGAGGATTAATGCATTTGATCCTACACACTGCTGGGGAGGAAAAACACTTTCTCTACCATTCTAGGTTCCTCTGGCTGATCTAAGACTTAAACTGACATAAGACAGATTAACAGGAGAAAATCAAACCATGTTCAGTAACATGTATACATGGGAGAGGTTCACGGAAACTAACTTGTCAAATGGTCAAAAATCTTCATTTAAATGTCATCTCTAGACGACGACAAAAGAGAATGTTGAGGGTAGTGCTTTGGAATTTCAAAGGGGAGGAAGGCAATTGGCATTGAGAGGAAAAATCAAATGTTTGGTAATAAAGGTGTGCTGGGTGATGCAAAGATAACGGGCCACAGAGTTAAGTCTGATCTCTAAGAGCTTCCTTCACCACATCCAGCCCATGCTTGAAAGTATCTCTAGTGATAGCTGGATTCCTCTATCTAAATTCTTCAGGCAGTTAAGGGGAAGGTCAAAGTTTGCTCTTGAGTCTTTTGGACCTTGATTATCTTCAGCTCAAAATACTCTTCATGCCAAAGAGATATCTTGGAGTAGCAAGTTTTGCACCCCTACAAACAACCTCCATGAGCTTGGTTTATGCAAATCTGTTTCTGAAAGAAGGCTCCACCTACACAGATAATAAACTTGGTTAGGTGCCTCTAGGAATCTCCCTTCCATACGCCTAGTCTGGGGCTCCTCTTTTGGACTATTCACTTCCAGTGGGATGATGTCTAGGACTTGGCCTGGCCAAGGAGCGAGCACGTCCGTGACTAAGGATGGTTGCATGCACCGCCTTATTTCTTGACCAGTGTAAGAAATGTCAGCACAGATGACATTTTTCAGCCCTCAGAAAAATATTTCCTGATAAAGGGGAAAATCTGCAGAACAGCTCCCAAAGTTGTAAACATCTATCAGAGGCAGAGAGTAAACATTTAATCAGCTCCCAGTCTTAGGGACCTTAGATCACAGCCCTGTGCAGTAGCAGCCTGGACTTATGGTACAGAAGAGAAGGGAAAGACTGGTGACAACTGGCAGGTTACTGGGATCTACCCTACCATCCGTCTTCCTTTGGATTCTCTAGTCCCTCTGCCTAGGCTTTGCTTGTGGGGCCAAATCTAGCTATAAGACAAAGAGAGCCCCTCATGGCAAGGGGGCCATTTGCAAAAGAGGACAGTGCACACTGATAATGTGCCTGCCACAAGGGCATCTCTCAAAACTACCACGGTGACAATCAAACTTTGCAGCAAGAAGTTATGGTTCTTAGGGAAGAGGGCTGGGCCACGAGTTCTGAGAAACAGTATGTCTCAGCAAGTCTCGTGAGTCAGGCTTATTAGAAATCAACTCTTAGCTCTGCCACTAACTCTCTGTGTGACCCTGGGCATGTTACTCCACCTCTGTCCTAATTTCATCATTTGTAAAAGTAGGTTACATGAAACCTATCTGTTAGAGTTAACTTGGTTGCTAGATGACTAGCAAAGCATATCTCTGCTAAGTCACGTCAGTCGTGTCCGACTCTGTGCGACTCCATAGATGGCAGCCCACCAGGCTCCCGTCCCTGGGATTCTCCAGGCAAGAACACTCGAGTGGGTTGCCATTTCCTTCTCCAATGCATGAAAGTGAAAAGTGAAAGTGAAGTCACTAAGTCGTGTCTGACTCTTCGAGACCCCATGGACTATAGCCTACCAGGCTCCTCCATCCATGGGATTTCCCAAGCAAGAGTACTGGAGTGGGTGCCATTGCCTTCTCTCAATATAGCAAAGCATAAGCACCTGTATTAGACTAATGTAAGCAACACACGTTACTTCCATTTAAAATTCTTCTACTCAATCTCCTCTCATTTCTTTCATGAGAAAATCAGTGCTCAGAAGGGAGAATGAATGTTTTTACCAACGTTACATAGTTGCTTTTTGGTAAAAAGTGGTACACCGGAAAACACATGGAATCAAGAAGAAATGGGTTTAAATCCCAAGTTTATTTTTCAATGTGATGTTGGGAGAGTTGCTTAACTTCTCTAAGCCTCATTTTCTCATGGATATAAGGGGTTAATGATGCTGCTCTGCCTTGTATCTGCCATGCAGTTATTAATAATTTATGTTCCACTAAGAAAGAAAAATGTTCTAGCTAAGGAGTCTGATAGGAGACCCCCACATAAATCTGGGATACCAAAGGGTTATGCCCTCCAGGTAAGTGAAATAATGACATCCCCAGGAAGTGTGTATACCTCAGCCCTGGTGGCAGAGGGTGCATCTTTCTTAAGAACTTAAATCATATGTGTTCAGGCCATCATGCCTTCTGGATTTACACTGCCAGTATAGTCCCCCATTTCCAACAAAGAGCAAAAAACCCTGGTGCAAAAAATTTAAAATTGGCTCAATGCCCCCACATGACAATTGGAAGCCAACTTTTCTAGAAAAACTAATAACAGTCCATAGAGATGTTAATATATTTTAAGATCCATTCCAAGTTTCAATTTGTGAAAGTATGAAAAAACATGCATCTTAGAATTGATGAAATATGATAAACACAGCAGTACCCTCTCACATGATTAAGGAATAATGATTGCACATATATATAATCATATATGATTACACGTGTATGTGGGGCTCTGTGTATGTATCTTCTTAACTGTGTGTGACTTTGAGTGGGTCTCAGAAAAGGATGACATCTGTGGTTCCTAAGAGCCTCTTTACTTCTGCTTTAATAGTTTATCTTAGAATATTGCATGTTGTTTTTATTTATTCCCAAAGATTTACTTCTGTCACGTCTCAGGCTCAAATTAAGGCATCCTTGACTGTACTTGAAATGTCCAACAGTTTAATGGCTCAATTTTCTGAAGAATTAGGGGGAGGAAATGCTTCTACTAAATTCCTCTTTATCACCTACAGTTTCTATTCTAATCACCTGATATTGTTCATTATCTCCTTTAACATTGAAATATATTACTAGGCCAACAGTCTCCAGCTCTGAAATCTAGCTTTGGCCGAAGGTGGCAAAGAAATCCCAGAAGAAGCAATTTTCCATTTTTGGATCCTAATAATAAAAATGGTAATAAGCTTGCAATCTTTTGTTTTTATGCCACAGTAAGATACTTCATGAGGGATTAATTTATGAAAGATCACAAAGGTGCATATCAATACTTTTTAACCATTGTCTAACTCAATGAAACTATGAGCCATGCCGTGTGGGGCCACCCAAGATGGACAGGTCATGGTGGAGAGTTCTGACAAAAAGTGGTCCACTGGAGAAGGGAATGGCAAAACACTTCAGTATTCTTGCCTTCAGAACCCCATGAACAGTATGAAAAGGCAAAAAGATAGAACACTTAAAGATGCACTCCCCAGATTGGTAGGTGCCCAATATGCTACTGGAGATCAGTGGAGATATAACTCCAGAAAGAAGGAAGAGATGGAGCCAAAGCAGAAAAGACACCCAGTTGTGGATGTGACTGGTGATAGAAGCGAAGTCTGATGCTGTAAAGAGCAATATTGCATAGGAACCTGGAATGTTAGGTCCATGAATCAAGGCAAATTGGAAGTGGTCAAAAGGACGGAGGCACAAAAGGGCTTTTGGTGGGAAGAGAAGTGAGGAAAAGGGAGGAGTCAGCAAGCCTGCAGAAGTGCCTGATGCCCACCCTTTTAGCACACCTGTGCTTCCTTACCATGCTATCTACTTCCCAGTTCCCTTGCTCGGTGAGTAGGCTGGACTACGAGGAGCATGTGAAAGCAAGATTGAAGTCACATTCAGACGGGCTAATCTCAAAATCTTTTAACCAATCGCACGTGCCAAAATATGGAAGCATTCTCTGAAAGCAAGGGGTCTGGGCGGGAAGGAGACCAGTGAGAAAGTTGAATGGTATAGAAATATGTATTTGTCAGTCATTTGTTAATCCAGCAGCGCTTCCCAGGTGGTGCTAGTGGTAAAGAACCTGCCTGCCAAAGCAGGAGACATAAGAGATGTGGGTTTCATCCCTGGGTCGGGAAGATGCCTTGGAGGAGGAAATGACAACCCACTCTAGTATTCTTGCCTGGAGAATCCCCATAGACAGAGCAGTCTGGCGGGCTACAGTCCATAGAATCACAAAGAGTCAGACACTACTGAAGTGGCTTTAGCGCTTATTCATCCAGCAACAATATACTGAGTATAATCCAAGCACTGTACCCTCAGCTAGGCTCAGAGGAGAGGGATAAAGTGTCTTGTTATGCAACTTTTTGGTCAGGGAACCCTAACAACATACATCAGGAGTGGAAAGAAGACCTTTCTTCAAATGAATGAGTACATCCTTCCTTTCTTCCTTCCTTCATTTGCTTTTTGGTTCAATAAATATTTGTGTGCAAGACACTATATTCCACGACAGTGAAGGAAATCTACAATCTAGTAGAAACATACATGTTTGTTTTGAGGGTATACTCAAAGGTTCTGTTCACAGTAGGTGCTCAACAAATCTCTGTCAGTAATACTAGCGACAAGGATGCTGACTGAGCCCTTAGACTCTATTTTCGATATGTTGAACATTTAAAAAAATATTTGATATGAATCTCAATTAGTTATTAATTATCTATTTTAATATAATGACACTCATTTCAGCAAAAGATTAATTTAAAAAATGTCAAGTGATTCGTTAGTGTGTAATTGTTTCTTCCTTAATAAGTTGAATACTAATTTCTTTCTTTTTCTAAAAAGGAAAGAAATCTGAGTGTTTTGAGTAAGTCCTGAATAAGATTGGCAAAGAAATTAGATGTTAATTTAGATACTGCTTAATAAAAATATGATTTCACAAATTGAAACTTCACTTTATATTCTACCTGAAAGCTCCCTTATGAAGGATCTGGGAGACTGGAGTCTATGGAAGAAACACATTAATTTTAAAAAACATAGGTTCAAGGTTGTAATCTCAACTCTTATCTTTGCATTAAACACTCTGAAGCCCTGTTCAGAAGGAAGGAATAATTTGCACCAGTCTTGATTATAAATAGAGTAGTAACCAATTAGGGTACAAAACCAGGAGATTAAAAAGTAGAGGCTTTAGCATCAGGAGAGAGACAGTGATACATACTATGCCCCCAATTTAAAAACTGAGAAGACAGACTTGATAAAGCTAGTCACTTCTCTAGGTTGAGATGGTCTGAAAAGAGTCATCATTGAAGATTTAAGTCTCGGGCTGTCTAATCTGATGACTATATCCCTTTTCTGTTGGCCCCTTCAGCTGGGGTATAGCCGATGTCCCAGAAGAGAGATATTTTATAATTTGATTCTCATTGTATCTTTTAGGCTTAAGACTAAATTTTCCAAGAAATATGGAGGACAACAAGATAGAGAGCCTTTATCTTTTTCACATGATGTCTCTTCTGAGAGCTTCTAGGTGCACGGGGAAAAATGTTCACAGCTTTCAAAGACTAAGGGTGTGGAAGGGTTAGAGGCAGTGTTTTCCAAGCCAAGATTCTTCATGGTTGCGCAAGAGTCCAAGAGCCTCAAGATGATGATGCTAAAGTGATCATTTAGGAAACATATTGCAGCCCAGGCTCTGGAGCTAGACCACTGAGACCCCCTTTGTTTAAAAATACCGCTCCGTATTTTTTACTAGCTGTTTGAACTTGAGTAAGTTATTTCAGCTCTCTAGGTTTCATTTTGCTCTAATAATAAAATGGAAGTAACCCTAATTCACAGAGACCATGTAAAGAACAAATAAATTAGTCAGACTAAAATGCTTAGTCCAGTGCCTAGCACATAGTAGGTACTCAATAAATCTTAGCATTTCTTAGCATAATTTTTGGCTCTTATTTTTCAGTCTACCATTAGAAGGAGAAACAGGTTAACTGTCAAAAAAATATCACCATGGTTTAAATATGCATGAGAAAAATCAAAACTCTGTGTCCACATATTTGTGGAAAAAGAGAGCTGTTGAAAAATAAACATCTCAGCTGTTTCTGAATTTTCTCATTAACATTTGTTTGCTCTTTTTGATTCCTTTTGTTTTTGCTAGCAGACAAGTGGTAACAGGTGCCAAAGTTTAAGGAAAAATATGCGAGAAAAAAATTTAAATGTGATTATAACTATCTATTCATTAACTCTTTTTTCCCATGCAAATTATGGGGGGGATGTGAGTAAGAAAATGCAACTCAGGGAACCAGTGCAGCCCCCTCATCTGCATAACGTGTTGGGCTGCTGGAAGGCAGGGCTGAGGCTGCCCGCAGAGATAGATAAAGAGCTTCCCAGTGGGGTCTGAAGCCCCAGGCCGTGAGTTTTAACAAACTGGGCCACATATGGGATGAATGCTGGTCCCAGTTCCTGGGATATTTCCACTTTTAGCACTGAATGTGTCACACGCTGGAAAACTTGGCACTGAAAAACCAGGATATGTGGTCAGTTCTAGTGAGAATTAGATTCAGCAGCAGGTGAGATACTAGACCCAACTAATCATTGTTGTCGTTGTTGTCTAGTCGCTAAGTCATGTCTGACTCTTTTGTGACCCCATGGACTGTGGCCCGCCAGGCTCCTCTGTCCATGGGGTTTGCCAGGCAAGACTATTGGAGTGGCTTACTTCCCTAGTGGTGCAGTGGTAAAGAATCTGCCTGCCAATGCAGGAAATGTGGGTGTGACCCCTGATCTAGGAAGATGCCCTGAAAAAGGAAATGGCAACCACTCCAGTACTCTTGCCTGGGAAATCCCATGGACAGAGGAGCCTGGCGGGCCACAGTCTATGGGGTCGCAGAGTTGGACATGACTGAGTGATTGAACAACAACTAACCATGCACGTCTGTAATAGACATTTGAATTAAATTCCCACGTTCTACCTCGTGCCTTTGTTCACTTTTAAAGGAACTAGGCACAGTCACTCTACAGTCAAACCCACCTAGCTGGACAGAGAAAAATGGCAAAAGGGCAGAGATTTTCTGTCTTAAGTAGACTCTTAGTTCCTCTCATCATTTGTTCGCATGCAGAGTATATTTGTGGGGCTAATTTTCCCTTTGCAAGGAGAACAACTGAGCTGTGCTAGTGGCAATGGTGGCAGCAGGACAGGGCAAACCTGGAAAAAAGATGTCATGGATGTGGTTCGCAGTGTGACAAGTACCAAGTAGGTAGAGTGCACTCAGAGTGACTGTCTACACAGCTTCAATAAAACAAAGTAGCATGGAAACCTCATTCATTCTAGAAAATGCAATCTGATATTTTGCAGAGAGCCCAGAAAGAAGAGTACTTTCATAGTCTCTTTTTTTGAGCACTTAGAAGTGCCATGCATTTATTTATATGTGTTCTCATGTAATCTTTTAATACCTCTGTGAGGTAGTGTAGACCAGAAAGACGGAGGCTCAGTGACAAGTCTGTGGATGGAGAAAATAGTTTTTAGGTCAATCTGTGTCAAAAAGTAGGTAGATCACCTTGGGTGTGTCTTTTTGCTGCAGTGAGAATACACCCCTACATATTCATTTATCAAATAGGTCCTCCTGATTTCTTAGGGTAAGTTTCAAGTTTAGCTAAGAGAATAAACATGAAGTTACTCTGTAAAATGGTATCTGGGTATAATCATACCTCCTCCTAGACCTGCACGCGCACAAACTTTCACAAACATACACATACAGATACATATACCCTAACGCACCTAGTAACTTTAGAAAATTTGTTTATCTAGTATTTGTGACAATAGCTAACCAAGAAATGATGTGGGAGTGGGGAAGTTTAGTTGTTGTCAGTCCTGCCATGCCCTCTGCAAGCCACACAAAATACATATGATGTTAATACAAAGTGCAGTGCCTTTCAGATGCAGCTTCCTCTGGGTCCCTCTGAATTAGAAATTCCTTACTCCATCCTTGCTCTATGCTGTGGTTTTTACATCCATACATCTCAATTTTTGACTGTTTGCCTACCTATTGGAAATACAGACACAACTGAAGTATTTGTGCTTTGAATACTGATGACATTCCAAGTATCTGTGAATATTAACTAGGATGTGTTATCTCACAAAGAGAAATGGTTAAAATTATAATTTGTATCTTGTTATCTTGTGGGATTTTGTTCTTAATCTTTCTAATTTCACACAGTCATTCTGGAGTGATACTCCTAGTTTTGTTTTTTTTTTTTTTTTACAATGGGTAAACAGCTTGTTTTATACTTGGTAGCAGCTCATTTTCTGTCATATATCATGAGGATTTTGTATATCAGAGCAAGCCAAGGCATTAAAACTTCTGGGCAATTTGGCATTTGAAGAATTCAGTTCTTGACTTTGAAAGTTTGCATTTAAAGCAAACCAAAATGCTATTTGACGGAGTCCTACACCAGCAGTATATTCATGTCTGGTTCAAAAGAAAAAAAAAAATCTGTAAAGTCCTACTTTATTTATACTAAAAAACAAACAAAAAAGTTTTAAAAATTGACTTGTCTTGAAAAAGGCCATCTGAAGTTCACAGTTTCCCTTTAGAAATAATAGTACTGTTTTTCCAATGGCAAAACAAATCCAAATATCAAAGGTTTGATGATGTTGAAAACTGAGATCCCAGGATGTCTGAGGGACTTTGAGTTAGACATATATATTCTGTTATCTTTTTGAGGCTTGAGATGCCCATCCAAAAATCACAAGACTATGTTATTGTAGAAGCTTTCTAATATCTTTAGTGCACTGATGAATAGAAATGAGTCAAATTGCTCTCAAGACACTGCTGGAAAGAAACATGGCTGTTCCTTGGAGAGTTTGACCAACTCAGGGAGGCTCAGCAAAGTTCGAGGATACACAGGTTCTAACCACACTTCTCACCTTCATATGGATCTCATTGTTCCCTTGGATCTAGTCTTGCTGCCTTCCCTCAGTCCCCAACATTTAAGATCTTGTATCAAGGAGTCACAGAGACTGATGGCTGAAAGGGAACTTTAAAATTTAAACTAAACCTTTCAGGGCTTCAATTCCCTCTATAGACTCTGAATCACGTGTTCATTTCACTGATAACTAAGAACCTGCCATGATTAAGGCTGTATCACCTTCAGGGTAGTCCAGTTCTTTGAATGGTTGTCCTTTGTTCTCATCTAGATGCATTTCTGTCTTCCTTTCTTCTTCCTCTCTTTTCCTCATCTTCTTTCCCTTGTATTCTCCTTTCTTCCTTCTGTCCTTCCTTTCTTTTTCTTCCTTTCTTTCTTAAAAAAAACTAATCACGATACCAAGTGCTAGGTGCTAAAATGTAGGAAGTCATACCCAAGGGCAGGATTAAAGTTTGTTTCTGCTCTCAAATATCTGAACCTTTGTAGTGATAGCAGAAAATACAATCCTGTATATGTTGACGCAGAGAAGAAACACAGTGCTGTGGGAATATGGAAATGGCATTCAACCCATCCTGCCTCCTCGTCTCCTAATACATATGGTTTAATCAAACAATGGGGAAATTCAGTGGACATTTCTTAGGGGAGGGTCGGGTTGCTAGAATTCATTTCTTTGACCAAAAAAAAAAAAAAAAAATCTTTAGAAAATCGTCTTTCCACCTTTGTGAATCATCAAATCAAGGTAACCAGAATCCTCCAAGGGGTGGCGAATGACTGATATGAGCAAGGCCAACTACAATCCTTCTGTAGGTATTCTGAATCTTAATCAGAGTAACGAAGTGATAGAGAAATCTTTCAGAGTAGATATTTTTAAATAAAAAATATTATATTGAGGCCTCCCTGGTGGTCTAGTGATTGAGAATCTGCCTGTCAATGCAGGGGACACAGGTTGAATCCCTGGCACGGGAAGATCCCACATGTTGCAGAGCAGCTAAGCCTCTGTGCCACAGCTACTGAAGCCCGCCTGCCTAGAGCTCTCGCTTTGCAATGGAGAGAAGCCACTGCAATGAGAAGCCGGAGCACCACAATGAAGTGTAGCCCCCACCTGCTGTGATTAGAGAAAGCCCATGAGCAAGAATAAAGACCCAGCACAGCCAAAAACAAATAAACAAGCAAATAAATAAATCTTTCTAAAAAGCACATTGCGACATAGTTGATATACAGTCTTATGTAAGTTTAAGGTATACGGTGTGCTGATTTGGTACATTTACATATTGTAATATGTTTACCGCTACAGATTAGTTAATACTTCTATCACATCACTTTATTATCATGTATATTATTTGTGAATATTTAAATCCAGTTTGTTAGCAATTTTAAGTATATAATACAGAAACATTTGGGACATTTCATGAATTTGCATCTTTGCCAGCGATCATTGCAAATTTCTCTATCCTTCTAGTTTGGTGTATGTGCTGCTGAATTTGGACTGGAGTAGATTTGTACTATGTAACTTACATAAGAGGGAATAGGTGATCAAGGGTTTCGTGTTGTCGGTATTCACAGGGCTGCTCTGGTTTTGTTAATACTATGAGTTATGCAACACCTTTCCATTGTATTTCAATTGTTTTTAATCTAGCAAGAGGTAAAATCAGTCATTTTTAGTCAAATCACTAACTGAAACATAAAGGTTGTGAAACAGAGAAGATATATATATGTGTGTGTGTGTGTATATATATGCATGTGTGCGTACCAGTTGCTTCAGTTGTGTCCAACTCTTTGTGACCCCATGGACTGTAGCTTGCCAGGTTCCTCTGTCCATGCGATTCTTCAAGCAAGAATACTGGGTTGGGTCCCCATAACCTCCTCCAGAGGATCCTGAGAAGCCTATCTATCTATCTATATATACACACACATACGTATTTGTGCAGATATATGTGTGTGAAAACCTGGAGGGACAATATAACCTGAATGTATATCTGGAGGATGAGGTTTGAGGAAAGAGGTGAGGATGCCAGGATAGAATTATTGGGAAACAAAGTTGGAGAGATCAGAGAGAAATTCTGACTGGGTGTCTTGTGCAATCTTCTCAAGAGCTGAAGAGTCAAAGCATCAAGAATTTTATTCCTGACTCTCATCTCCATCCTGATTTTTAAAGAAGTGGACAATAATATCCAAAGAGCTTAAACCACTCTATATAATGTGGTAGCTGGTGCTGGATATGAGCACAAATTTGTGATAGAAGATTAAATCCACACTATCATGATATCCTTCACACCCTTTTGATGGAAATTAAGAAAAGAGGAAAACAATTTGGTTTCTCAAAACAGATATTACAAAAACTAATAAACCAAATGAAAACAAAAATATAGAAGTGACCACAGATAATGTTCAGTTAGAATATTTTAATGTTAGAAAGCTTATTGATACAATTAATTAAAAAAAAGAAGCCTCTCAATAGAATTAGAAAAAAATGACAATATTCAACATCTTTATCTGATTAAATATGAAACATCTCTAGGAAAGGTGTGTAAGAAACTCTTTTACTTTTTAATGGCTACTTACTGATAACAAACACAGAAATTACATTTAAATATAATAATACAGGACATTTACTTTAAGCTTAGAGACATGATATCTATTCTCTCACTAATATTGTTCAGTGTGCATTGAAGAATGCAAAATGTAAGAGCAAAAGAAATGAAAACCTGGAAGACTGAAAAGAGTCAAAAGTATAATTAGATACAGATGACAGAATGATGTATGTAGGATACCAGGAGTCACCAGAACTAACATTGAAACTAATTTCAAAATGTAAACAAAATTTCTGGTTACACATTCAATACAGGCATAACCTTGTTTTACGGCACTCTGCTTTATTACGCTGTGTATATATTACCTTATTTACAAAATTGAGGGTTTGTTTCAACCCTGCATAGAGTTAAGTCTCTCAGTTCCAACTTTTTCAAAAGCATTTACTTACTTCCTGTCCCTATGCCACATTCAATAATATTGTAGTATTGAAACTTTTTCACTATTATGATTTTTTATGATCTGTGACCAGTGATCCTTGATATTACTATTGTACTTATTTGGGGGTGTCATGAACAATGCTCATATACGTTGGTCAACTTAATAGATAAATATTGTGGTGCTTTGACTGCTCTACCAATCAGATGTCCCCACCACCACACACACACATCCCTCCCCTTTCTCAGATGTCCTCTATTCCCTGAGATGTATCAATGTTGAAATTAGGCCAACTGATAATCCTACAATGGTCTCTCAGAGTTCAAGTGAAAGGAAAAGTTGCACATCTCTCATTAAAAATAAAAACCAGAAATGTTTAAGTTTAGTAAGGAAGCCATGCTGAAAGCCAAGATAGGCCAAAAGGAAGATTTCATATGCTAAAGAATTAACTAAGCTGTGAATGCAAAGAAAAAGTTCTTGAGGGAAATTAAGAGAGCTACTCCAGTGAATTCAGGGATGATGAGAAAAGGAAACAGCCTAATGCTGATAGAGAGTGATTTTTAGTGCTCCGGATAGCTACAGCATTCCCTTAAACCAAAGCCCAATCCAGAGTAAGGTTCTAACTCACTTCATTTCTATAAAAGCTGAGAGCTGTAAGGAAACTTCAGAAGAAGAGTTTGACGCTAACAGAGGTTGGTTCATGAGATTTAAGGGAAGAAGCATCTCCATAACATAAAGTGTAAGGCGAGACAGCAAGTGCTGTGGTAGAAGCTGCAAGTTATCGAGAAAATCTAGCTGAGATGATTAATAAAGGTGGCTACACCAAAAAACAGATTTTCATTGTAGATGAAAACAGTCTTACATTGTAAAAAGATACCATATAGGACTTTCATAGCTAGAGAGAAGTCAATGCTTTGTTTCAAAGTTTCAAAGGACAGGTTGACTCTCTTGTTTGAGGCTAATGCTGCTGCTGACTTCAAGGTAAAGCCAAGGCTCCATTACCATTCTGAAAATTCTAGGGCCCTTAGGGATTGGGCTAAATCTACTCTGTGCATGTTCCATCAGTAGAACAACAAATCCTGGATAATAGCACATCTGTTTACAACATGGTTTACTGAGTATTTAACCCCACACTTGAGACCTACTCCTCAGATAAAAAGATTCCTTTCTTTTATGACTGCTCATTGACAGTGCATCTGGTCACCCTAGACTTCTGATGGAGATGTACAACAAGATTCATCTTGTTTTCATGCCTGCTAACACAACACCCATTCTGTAGCCTGTAGATCAGGGAGTAATTTCAAATTTTAAGTCTTATTATTTAAAAAATACATTTCATAAGGTTATAGAAGCCATAGATAGTAATTCTTCTGATGGAGGTCAACAAAGTAAGCTGAAAACCTTCCTGAAAGGATTCACCATTCTGCTGCTGCTGCTGCTAAGTCGCTTCAGTCGTGTCCGACTCTGTGCGACCCCACAGATGGAAGCCCACCAGGCTCCCCCATCCCTGGGATTCTCCAGGCAAGAACACTGGAGTGGTGTCTGGAGTTCTAGGTGTCACTAAAAAAATGAATTCATGGGAAGATGTCAAAAATATCAACATTAATAAGAATTTGGAAGAAGGAGTTAATTCCAATCTTCATGGATGACTTTCAGGGTTTCAAGATTTTGGTGGAGGAAATAACCTGCAGATGTGGTGGAAATGGCAATAGAATTAGAAGTGGAGCTTGAAGATATGGCTGAACTGCAGCAATTTTATGATCAAACTTTAATGGAGGCAGAGTTGCTTCCCATGAATGAACAAAGAATGTGGTTTCTTGAGATGAAAACTACTCCTGATGAAGATGCTATGAAATGACAACAAAAGATTTAGAATAGTACATAAATTTAGTTGATAAAGAGGCAGCAGGGTTGAGAAGATTGATTCCAATTTTGAAAGAAGTCCTACTGTGGGTAAAATGCTATCAAATATTTATAGCATTGTACATTACAGAGAAATTATTCATGAAAAACATAATCAATCAATGTGGCAAAGCCTAACTGTTGTCCTACTTTAAAAAATTGCCACAGCCACTCCAACCTCCAGGAACCATCACCTTGATCAGTCAACAGCCATCAACATTGAGGCAGAGAAAGCTTTGCCTACATCCACTTCTTGAATTTTATAGGTATCTTGTCACATATATGTCTTTAAGCCATTTTGAGTCTATTTTTATGTATGATGTGAGGGTGTGTTCTAACTTCATTGGTTCACACGCAGCTGTCCAAATGTCCCAGGACCACTGCTGAAAAGACTGTCTTTTCCCCCTTGTATGTATATTCCTCTCTCCCTTGTCAAAGAATATTTGTCTACAGGTGTGCTTATTTAACTTATATGCAGAGTACATCATGAGAAACACTGGACTGGAAGAAACACAAGCTGGAATCAAGATTGCCAGGAGAAATATCAGTAACCTCAGATATGCAGATGACACCACCCTTATGGCAGAAAGTAAAGAGGAACTCAAAAGCCTCTTGATGAAAGTGAAAGTGGAGAGTGAGAAAGTTGGCTTAAAGCTCAGCATTCAGAAAACGAAGATCATGGCATCCGGTTCCATCACTTCATGGGAAATAGATGGGGAAACAGTGGAAACAGTGTCAGACTTTGTTTTTTGGGCTCCAAAATCACTGCAGATGGTGACTGCAGCCATGAAATTAAAAGACGTCGCTTACTCCTTGGAAGGAAAGTTATGACCAACCTAGATAGCATATTCAAAAGCAGAGACATTACTTTGCCAACAAAGGTCCGTCTAGTCAAGGCTATGGTTTTTCCAGTGGTCATGTATGGATGTGAGAGTTGGACTGTGAAGAAGGCTGAGTGCCAAAGAATTGATGCTTTTGAACTGTGGTGTTGGAGAAGACTCTTGAGAGTCCCTTGGACTGCAAGGAGATCCAACCAGTGCATTCTGAAGGAGATCAGCCCTGGGATTTCTTTGGAAGGAATGATGCTAAAGCTGAAACTCCAGTACTTTGGCCACCTCATGCGAAGAGTTGACTCACTGGAAAAGACTCTGATGCTGGGAGGGATTGGGGGCAGGAGCGGAAGGGGACGACAGAGGATGAGATGGCTGGATGGCATCACTGACTCGATGGACGTGAGTCTGAGTGAACTCCAGGAGTTGGTGATGGACAGGGAGGCCTGGCGTGCTGCGATTCATGGGGTCGCAAAGAGTCAGACATGACTGAGTGACTGAACTGAACTGTGCATATTTATTTCTGCACTCAGCATTCTGTTCCTTTGATCCATATGTCTGTTTGTGTTCCAATTTTAATTATTGTAACTTTGAGGTATTGCCTGAAGTCTGGGAGGCTTATGTGTCCTGCATTTCTGTTTTAACTCAGGATTTCCTCGACAATTCTGAATCTTTATGGTTCCATATAGATTGTGACTATATGGACCTTTGTGGGCAAAGCTATGGTTTTTCCAGTAGTCATGTATGGATGTGAGAGCCAGACAAGAAAAAAGGCTGAGCACCAAATAATTAATGCTTTCAAGGTTTGGTGCTGGGACAGCAAGGAGATCAAACCAGTCAATCCTAAAGGAAATCAACCCTGAATATTCATTGGAAAGACTGATGCTGAGGCTGAAGCTCCAATACTTGGCCACCTGAGGGGAAGTACCAACTCATTAAAAAGACCCTGATGTTAGGAAAGATTGAAGGCAGGAGGGGAATGGGGTGATGGAGAGTCAGATGGTTGGATGGCATTACCAACCCAATGGACATGAGTTTGAGCAAGTTCTGGGAGATGGTGATGGACAAGGAAGCCTGGCATGCTGCAGTCCATGGGGTCGCAAAGAGTCGGACATGACTGAGTAGTCGAACAACAACATTAGATGTTAGAATTATTTGTTCTAGTTCTGTAAACAATGCCATGGGTAATTTATTAAGGACATTAAATCTGTAGATTGCTTTGGGTAGTATGGTCATTTTAAAATTATTAATTCTTCCAATCCAAGAACATGAAATATCTTTCAATTTCTTTGAATTATCTTTAATTTCCTTATTAATGTTTTATAGTTCTCAGCATATAACTCTTTAGCATCCTTGGTGAAGTTTATTCCTAAGCATTTTATTTCATTTTTTGATGTGATTTTATATAAGATTGCTTGTTTACATTCCCTTTCTGATGTTTCATTGTTAGTGTAAAGAAATGAAAGTGATTTCTGTATTTTTGTATTTTGTGTAATCTTGTATTCTGCTACTTGCTAAATTTGCTTATCAGTTCTTGTGCTTTTCATGTGGAGTCTTTAGGGATTTTTATGTATAGTATCATGCCATCTGCATATAATGACAATTTTCCTCTTCAGTACCAATTTGAATATCTTTTATTAATTTTTATCTGACATAAATAGTACCAATGTCTTATTAGGTAAATCTTCTAAGGAAATTGATATAATAGCAAAAATAAACAAATGGGACCTAATAAAACTTATAAGCTTTTGCACAGCAAAGGAAACCATAAACAAAATTAAAAGATGACCTACAGACTGGGGAAAATATCTGCAAATCATGTGACCACAAAAGGCTTAATTTCCAAAATATATAGATACCTCAGAAAATTCAACAACAGCAAACAAAAAACCTCATCAAACAATGGGCAGAAAATCTAGATGTTTTTCCATAGAAGACATAAAGATAGCCCATAGGCACATGAAAAGATGCTCAACATTGCTAATTATTAGAGAAATGAAAATTCAAACTACAATGAAGTATCTCTTTATACTGGTCGGAATGGCCAGCAGTAAAAAATCTACAAATAATAAATGCTGGAGAGGGTGTGGAAAAAAGGAAACCCTTTTACACTATTTGTGGGAATGTAAAAAAGAGACATTACTTTGCCAACAAAGGTCCATCTAGTCAAGGCTATGGTTTTTCCAGTAGTCATGTATGGATGTGAGAGTTGGACTATGAAGAAAGCTGAGTGCCGAAGAATTGATGCTTTTGAACTGTGGTGTTGGAGAAGACTCTTGAGAGTCCCTTGGACTGCAAGGAGATCCAACAGTCCATCCTAAAGGAGATCAGTCCTGGGTGTTCTTTGGAAGGACTTATGCTGCAGCTGAAACTCCAGTACTTTGGCCATCTCATGTGAAGAATTGACTCATTGGAAAAGACTCTGATGCTGGGAGGGATTGGGGGCAGGAGCGGAAGGGGACAACAGAGGATGAGATGGCTGGATGGCATCACTGACTCAATGGACGTGAGTCTGAATGAACTCTGGGAGTTGGTGATGGACAGGGAGGCCTGGGCTGCTGCGATTCATGGGGTTGCAAAGAGTCGGACACGACTGAGCGACTGAACTGAACTGGACTGAACTGAAACTGATGCAGCCACTTCGGAAAACAGTTTCAAGGTTCCTCATAAAACTAAAAACAAAGTTGCCATTTTATCCAGCAATCCCACTCCTGGGCAAAACTATAATTTGAAAAGACATACACACCCCTATGTTCATAGCAGCACTATTAATAATAGCCAAGCCATGGAAGCAACCTAAATGTCCACTGACAGATGAATGGATAAGGGAGATGCAAAACGTATTTACAATAGAATACAACTCAGTCGTAAAAAAAGATGAAGTCATGTCATTTGCCACATGGATAGACGTAGAAATTATCATACTAACTGAAGTAAGTCAGAAAGAGGAAGATAATAGCATATGATATCACTTATACATGGAATCTAAAAATATGACACAAACAAACTTATCTATGAAGCAGAAACAGACTTAAAGACAGAGAACAAATTCGAGGTTGCCAAGGGGAAGGAGGGTGGGAGAGGAAAGGATTGGGAGTCTGGGGTGAGCAGATGCAAACTCTTATATATAGAAAATAAAAGTAACAAGGTCCTACTATATAGCACAGGGGACAATATTTAATGCCCTGTGACAAACCATAATGGAAAGAATATAAAAAATTACGTATGTATGATATATACACATATATGTATGAGTCATTTTGCTGCACAGCAGAAATTAATACAACATTGTAAATCAAGTGAACTTTGATAAAACTTTAACAATTTTTAAAAAGTCAAACCAGGACCTTCCTTCAGCTAAAAGCTTATGACTCGATGAAGGCTCATAGATGATGGTTAGTATTTTTTAGC
Organism: Bos mutus; assembly: GCF_027580195.1. NCBI lineage: Eukaryota > Metazoa > Chordata > Mammalia > Artiodactyla > Bovidae > Bos > Bos mutus. The sequence goes on along the minus strand of NC_091645.1, from coordinate 14,760,988 downwards.
CATAAAGCATTCTATAATTAAGGCATGCACATTTTAAAAATACACAGTGCTATTGTACTCTTAACAAGGTACAATATATTGCAAACATCAATTTATATGCAATAGGAAACCAAAAAATCTGTGGGACTTACTTGATCATGATATTCTCTTTCTTGTGCTTGTCTGGACCTGAATCTTCAATGATGCTAAGACATGTCTATTTATGCAATCAAGAGTACTTCACTATACCAGTAAGCAATCATGAAGTGCAAAAGACAATTAATTTATATTACAAAAAATACTCTAAAGTATCTAAGAATTGAACTGAAAATAGACAATCACTTTAAGAAGATAAAAAACAAAGTTCTAATAAAGAGTTTGTTGCTGCTGCTGCTGCTGCTAAGTTGCTTCAGTTGTATCCAACTCTGTGCAACCCCAGAGATGGCAGCCCACCAGGCTCCCCAGTCCCTGGGATTCTCCAGGCAAGAACACTGGAGTGGGTTGCCATTTCCTTCTCCAATGCATGAAAGTGAAAAGTGAAAGTGAAGTCACTCAGTCGTGTCTGACTCTTAGCGACCCCATGGACTGCAGGCTACCAGGCCCCTCCGTCCATGGGATTTTCCAGGCAAGAGTACTAGAGTAGGTTGCCATTGCCTTCTCCAAATAAAGAGTTTAAATAAGACTAAATAAATAAATACTATATATTGGTATAAAAGTACTTAATCTTGTGAAGAAGAAAACTCCCTAATTTAATCTATTAATTCAAGACAATTTTGCTCAAAATTCCAGGGATGACCTTGGAAAATGTCTTCAAAGTATAGCAAATACTAAAATTATGTTGAATAAAAAGAGCAAAATGGGAGACTGGCCATATATTACGAAATATTACAAGACACTTCTGCTTTCAACCAAGATAACAACAGGAATTGGATTTATTATCCTGCCTAAAACAAGTTATCAGAGAGAGACAAAAAGTTTCAGTAAGAGTTTCTGGTTCTCAGCCACCAGCACAGGACTGTTACAGCTGGGCAAGTCCTGGGGTTGCCTCCCCATTTGGCCTGGAGAGAGTTTCCAGAACAGTGCACTGTGAATGAGAACCCAAATGGATCCTTGACCAATGCTATGATCCTGGGGTCCCAAATGGAGAAGGCAATGGCACCCTACTCCAGTACTCTTGCCTGGAAAATCCCATGGATGGAGGAGCCTGGTAGGCTGCAGTCCATGGCGTCGCTAAGAGTCAGACACGACTGAGCGACTTCACTTTCACTTTTCACTTTCATGCATTGGAGAAGGAAATGGCAACCCACTCCAGTGTTCTTGCCTGGAGAATCCCAGGGACAGGGGAGCCTGGTGGGCTGCCGTCTCTGGGGTCACACAGAGTCGGACGTGACTGAAGTGACTTAGCAGCAATGTATTAATAGCTACAGTTCTCCATAGTACTCCTGGAAAGGACAGAGCTTCTCAGAAAGAATAATAGAGATCTGCAGAATTTACCCCAGAGTTTTCAGCTGAGTTTTTCTTTTTCTTTTTTTTTAATTGAAGAGGATATTAAATCTTTACTGATTATACCTGATAATGGATGATACACAAGCTTCATTCCTATCTATAATTTTATCTGGTACCATAATTCAATTTATATATATTACATAGGATGTGCCAAAAGTCATAAATAACCAAAAAAAAAGAAAAGAAAAACTCCATGACTTTGCATGGGCGACCCTTTTAACAGTGAACTCCAGGTCACAACACAGTAACTGTCAGTTGAGCTACACCAAGGTTTTCTGAAGATAACAGCTTCTCCATCAAAGCAGGTTGTAAATAAGTTTCAAATGGAACCTGGCATCATCCTGAAGGAATTCTAACTTCACACTGTTGGGGTAGTTCGCCAAAATGGCTTCAGAGTAGACTAACTTTACATAGCACAATAAAGTAAAAAAAAAAAAGACATCTATTTAGCATCATGATCAGACTATTACATTTAGCAATTAACAGCATGGGTGCAAAAAAAGAAAAAAGAAAAATCTACATTAAAACCCTTTGCTAGAATGCTTTACACTTTCCACAGAACAGAAACTAAAGTGACTTGTTATGTAGTTAGTCACAAAAAACCTTGAGGTTTTTTGGCCATACACATTAGTATTGTCTAAAATGTATCTTTTTTGTCACTTTAGCTGAGTGACAAAGCTAAGCTAAGAACATGCTTATAAGGGAACCACAGAAGCCTGGGAAAGAACCACCATGAAAGACTAGACCATTCTGGGGCTTAGTGGTGATGGTGATGGATTAACCATGGCTTAACCACCATCCTGGGGCTCATACAAGACCAAGAACAGGCATTCCACATCAGTGAGTCGATATTCAGTTGTTTATTAAAATGTGTTAAGAAAATGAATTTGGAAGCCTTTCTTAACCACTTATGACAATAAACTTCAAATAGATTCAAAGTAATAGCTGGTTCCTGAAAATGTCTGATCGTCTTTAAGACCACTGGAGTTTGGAAAGAGTTCTCAAACAAATTAAACACACACACACAAAGGTTTAAAGAAAAAGTTTTAGGATTTGATTAAAAGTGAATTTTTCTATTGGACAAAGAACATCATAGATAGATAAGAAGCTGCTGAAAGTCCTTGAATTAACTAGATTTAATAGAAATAAAACTGAGAAAATAAAGTACCTCTTATGAATCAGGATAAATAATAAGCTGAGATATTAATAACAGTAAAATAAATTTGTATTTTTACAGTGACACACAATGATACCTATTTTTAAATTTTAAATTTAAATGGTAAATACATATTTTCAATTATCGTAAAGTTGTTTAGTCACTCAGTGGTGTCTGATTCTTTGGGACCCCATAGTCTGTTAGGCCTAATCATCACGTTACCCAGAGATAATCATAGTGGAAAGTCTTCCTTTCCTTCCATTTCCACAGCTACACAGTTCCCCTACCACTGCCTTCTGACACAGTGGTTGTTAATTTCTTATATCTCCTTCTGGAAACATTTTATGCATTATAGAAGCAAATAAAAATATTTAATTTTAGTTTAACGATATTTCTGGAAGATAATTCCGTATTAGTACTCAGAAAGCTTCTTCATCTTATGTTTCAAAATTGGGTCTAGTTGCTACATGCTGAGATGGTCAGCATACAATCAAATTTTGCCAAGACAACACTTTAATTTTTTTCTCAATTAAAAAAAAAAAGACCTGGTTGATTCAATTATGGTATATTTATGTAACAAAATGTTATGAATTTTTTAAAAAATTAACTGTTATTTCCACATAGAAGTTCTCCCTTGTTTAGTCAATAGCTTCCTGTATTATGCATGATGGGTGGCCTCTGTCTTTGATACCTTTCAATGCTTCCCCATCACATAGAATGCTGCACCAACACACAAGCCCCACAAGAGCAGGGACATTTTTCTATGTTGTTCCTAGTATCCCCCTCAACAACTGGGATATTGCCTTGTCAATGGCAGGTTCTTTTTTTGTTTTTAATTATTATTATTATTTTTTATTTATTTTATTTGACTGTACTGGGTGTTAGTGGTGGCATGTGGGATCTAGTTCCTTGACCAGGGATTGAACCCAGGCCCCCTGCATTGGCAGCATGGAGTCTTAGCCACTGGACCAGCAGGGAAGGCCCAATGGCAGGTTCTTAACATATATTTTTAAACGAATATCCTGGGGACTTCCCTGATGCTCCTGTGGTTAAGAATCCACCTTGCAATGCAACAATCCAACATGTGGTGGATCCCTGGTCAGGGAACTAATATTCCACATGCCACAGAGCAGCTAAGCTTGCACACCACAGCTATTGAAGCCCATGCACCACAACTGGGAAGTCCATGCACCACAGCAAAGATCCCGCATGCTACAACTAAGACACCATGCAGCCAGACAAGTATTTAAAAATTGAATATCCTGATACCGACCACAACTCACAGTATAAAAGTGAATCTGGAGAATTAGTTGCTATGATTAAAATGGTTGGGTCTGGAATTAGAGTTTTGAAGGGTATTGCCAAACCACTTCCATATACGTTGCACTAATAACTATACCAACAACGATGAGGCTATTTTTTTCCTCGCAGATTTACTAACAATGTTTTAAAATGTCACTATTTTTCTGAAGCTGACAGAAGATACTGAAGCATTAAAGTAATTAGTACTGTGTATGTATATACATACACAACTAAAAGTTACCACTTGATAGTCATTCAGTGTGCAATAATTATAAATTTTTATGATATAAATGTGAGGAAAAATGCTTTTATGTTCTGCTTCGAAGAGTATTATCAGCTAGAAAAAGATGCAGGCATTTTAGAGCACACAATTGAATAACTTTTTGAAATTGAGTGTGTATATACTTTAAGACAACCATTTGCTGTGGCAGTAATTGGTTTTGGAATAAAATGTGATTGAATCTTAGTCAATAAGGCCAGAGAGAAAATCTGCTGAGAAGTATCTAGAAATAATTTCTGTAAGAGGGGACATACAGAAAAGACATTTGCACTTCTGTCAACGACTGGCCTATCCCGAAGTGTTTCTTAAGTAGGTGTTGGGAAAACATGAGAAAAGCTATTCTAGTTTCACAGAGCAGTAAGGTGAGAGGGTTGAGGACATGGGTGAGCCTTGGAACTACTCTAATGTACAAACTCACGTAATAGTAAGAAAAGAAAAGTTGTTACTGATTAAACTATTGCAGACGCTGCATTTTCTTTTATGTATCTGAAGACATCCAAAATGACAGGCGATCCATTGAGCTTATGCCCATTTTTCAGATGTTTAAACTGAGGCCCTTTTCTGGGAAATGGCTACATTTAGACTGTTGAACCTAAGCCTGTAAATAGGATAGCTAGATATCAGGTACAGTTTGTTAGCTGAATAAATAGAAATAGATCTTCCTCAGACGTGATTATCAAATTCTGAATCTAGTCATGATGTTTTAATGGCTTCTGTGTTGGTCCACCATGCTGGTAAGTCCCACAGGATGACCCAGTGGAGAGGCCTAGGAAATAGAGTCCAATGACCTAGACTTCTATCCTGAGCCTTCCACTATAGGCTGTGTGATTTCAGGTAAGTCATGGAATTTACTGAGAATCAGTTTACTCTTCGGTTCCATGAGGTAACAAACAGGATTTCTCTCACTGGCTTTAGAGTTGCTGAGAAGCACAAGTGTTTCATAGCTGGGATTGGTTGGAACACATGATTTGCAAACTACTAAATGTATACTCAATCAAGAGGTAACTTTACTGTTAATTTTTTGACCTTGAGAACTAAGGTAAATCATTTAAATTCCTTAACCCCAAGTATTTTCACAATGCCTGAAATAGAGGAAAATAGATATTCTCTAGGTTTGGGCGGCTCAGCTGATTTTTATACTATATATATACTAATATATATATTTCTTTCTAGTTTTCTAAGCAGAACATATATTATTTTTGCAATCACAAAGAAACCGTTAAGTGTTATTGAAAATAATTAGCAAAGCTTTTCCCAGCACAGGTGATTTGTGCTCCCATTTCAGTGGCCTGGTGTGTTTAGGCTTGATAAGGAAATTGTTTCTCCAAAGGACAATTTCATTTATATGTTGCATGGATCTATGTGAAAGGCAAGAGGATACCATTTAACACAAGCCGGTTTAGACACATTCTGATTTCAGTAGCTTAGCAGCCCAGAGGTTGGAAGAATTGAAAAAAAAGTAAAAGATTTCTATGCTAGGACATATTTTAAAAAAGCAAAATGGCTGTCTGGGGAGGCCTTACAAATAGCTGTGAAAAGAAGAGCAGCGAAAAGCAAAGGAGAAAAGGAAAGATATAAACATCTGAATGCAGAGTTCCAAAGAATAGCAAGAAGAGATAAGAAAGCCTTCTTCAGCGATCAAAGCAAAGAAATAGAGGACAACAACAGAATGGGAAAGACTAGGGACCTCTTCAAGAAAATCAGAGATACCAAAAGAACATTTCATGTAAAGATGAGCTCGATAAAGGACAGAAATGGTATGGACCTAACAGAAGCAGAAGATATTAAGAAGAGATGGCAAGAATACACAGAAGAACTGTACAAAAATGATCTTCACGACCCAGATAATCACAATGGTGTGATCACTGACCTAGAGCCAGACATCCTAGAATGTGAAGTCAAGTGGGCCTTAGAAAGCATCACTACGAACAAAGCTAGTGGAGGTGATGGAATTCCAGTTGAGCTATTCTAGATCCTGAAAGATGATGCTGTGAAAGTGCTGCACTCAATATGCCAGCAAATTTGGAAAACTCAGCAGAGGCCACAGGACTGGAAAAGGTCAGTTTTCATTCCAATCCCAAAGAAAGGCAATGCCAAAGAATGCTCAAACTACTGCACAATTGCACTCATCTCACACGCTAGTAAAGTAATGCTCAAAATTCTCCAAGCCAGGCTTCAGCAATATGTGAACCGTGAACTTCCTGATGTTCAAGCTGGTTTTAGAAAATGCAGAGGAACCAGAGATAAAATTGCCAACATCCGCTGGATCATGGAAAAAGCAAGAGAGTTCCAGAAAAACATCTATTTCTGCTATATTGACTATACCAAAGCCTTTGACTGTGTGGATCACAATACTGTGGAAAATTCTGAAAGAGATGGGAATACCAGACCACCTGATCTGCCTCTTGAGAAATTTGTATGCAGGTCAGGAAGCAACAGGTAGAACTGGACATGGAACAACAGACTGGTTCCAAATAGGAAAAGGAGTCCGTCAAGGCTGTATATTGTCACCCTGTTTATTTAACTTATATGCAGAGTACATCATGAGAAACACTGGACTGGAAGAAACACAAGCTCGAATCAAGATCGCCGGGAGAAATATCAATAACCTCAGATATGCAGATGACACCACCCTTATGGCAGAAAGTAAAGAGGTACTCAAAAGCCTCTTGATGAAAGTGAAAGTGGAGAGTGAAAAAGTTGGCTTAAAGCTCAGCATTCAGAAAACGAAGATCATGGCATCCGGTCCCATCACTTCATGGGAAATAGATGGGGAAACAGTGTCAGACTTTATTTTTCTGGGCTCCAAAATCACTACAGATGGTGACTGCAGCCATGAAATTAAAAGATGCTTACTCCTTGGAAGGAAAGTTATGACCAACCTAGATAGTGTATTTAAAAGCAGAGACATTACTTTGCCAACAAAGGTTCGTCTAGTCAAGGCTATGTTTTTTCCTGTGGTCATGTATGGATGTGAGAGTTGGACTGTGAAGAGGGCCGAGCGCTGAAGAATTGATGCTTTTGAACTGTGGTGTTGGAGAAGACTCTTGAGCGTCCATTGGACTGCAAAGAGATGCAACCAGTCCATTCTGAAGGAGATCAGCCCTGGGATTTCTTTGGAAGGAATGATGCTGAAGCTGAAACTCCAGTACTTTGGCCACCTCATGTGAAGAGTTGACTCATTGGAAAAGACTCTGATGCTGGGAGGGATTAGGGGCAGGAGGAGAAGGGGATGACAGAGGATGAGATGTCTGGATGGCATCACTGACTCGATGGATGTGAGTCTGAGTGAACTCCAGGAGTTGGTGATAGACAGGGAGGCCTGGCGTGCTGCGATTCATGGGGTCACGAAGAGTTGGATAGGACTGACGGACTGATCTGATCTGATCTGAACTGATGGTCATTTATCTGTTCAAAAGCAAATTTTACAAATATTAACTTGTATTGTGTATACTATTAATGTTTAACATAGTTAGTTCAGTTCAGTTCAGGAGCTCAGTCGTGTCCGACTCTTCGCGACCCCATAAATCGCAGCACGCCAGGCCTCCCTGTCCATCACCAACTCCCGGAGTTCATTCAGACTCACGTCCATTGAGTCAGTGATGCCATCCAGCCATCTCATCCTCTGTCGTCCCCTTCCGCTCCTGCCCCCAATACCTCTCAGCATCAGAGTCTTTTCCAATGAGTCAACTCTTCACATGAGGTGGCCAAAGTACTGGAGTTTCAGCTTTAGCATCAGTCCTTCCAAAGAAATCCTAGGGCTGATCTCCTTCAGAATGGACTGGTTGGATCTCTTTGTAGTCCAACGCACTCTCAAGAGTCTTCTTCAACACCACAGCTCAAAAGCATCAATTCTTCGGTGCTCAGTCCTCTTCACAGTCCAACTCTCACATCCATACATGACCACAGGAAAAACCATAGCCTTGACTAGACGGACCTTTGTTGGCAAAGTAATGTCTCTGTTTTTGAATATGCTATCTAGGTTGGTCATAACTTTCCTTCCAAGGAGTAAGCGTCTTTTAATTTCATGGCTCCAGTCAACATCTGCAGTGATTTTGGAGCCCCCAAAAATAGTCTGACACTGTTTTCACTGTTTCCCCATCTATTTCTCATGAAGTGATGGGACCAGATGCCATGATCTTTGTTTTCTGAATGTTGAGCTTTAAGCCAATTTTTTCACTCTCCACCTTCACTTTCATCAAGAGGCTTTTGAGTTCCTCTTCACTTTCTGCCATAAAGGTGGTGTCATCTGCATATCTGAGGTTATGGATATTTCTCCCGGCAATCTTGATTCGAGCTTGTGTTTCTTCCAGTCCAGTGTTTCTCATGATGTACTCTGCATAGAAGTTAAATAAGCAGGGTGATAAGATACAGCCTTGACGAACTCCTTTTCCTATTTGGAGTCAGTCTGTTGTTCCATGTCCAGTTCTAACTGTTGCTTCCTGACCTGCATATAGATTTCTCAAGAGGCAGGTCAGGTGTTCTGGTATTCCCATCTCTTTCAGAATGTTCCACAGTTTATTAAGGCAGGTATTATTATGGTTGCTTTGTCCTTATTGTTGATAATTTTTCAGGAAACAAGGTATCCAAAAAAAGTAATTATCCAAAATCACAAAGTTATACAAGGTAAAGTGTGATCTTAAATTCAGGTTTGTTGTTTCTAAGTAAAGCAAACTGTCCACTCAAATAGTAATGAGAAAGATAGCTAACAGTTATTGGTCTTCTAATATACTCCATGGATACTAGTGAAATGAAGTCGTTCAGTCGTGTCCGACTCTTTGCGACCCCATGGACTGTAGCCTATCAGGCTCCTCCGTCCATGGGATTTTCCAGGCAAGAGTGCTGGAGTGGGGTGCCATTTCCTTCTCCAGGGGATCTTCCCGACCCAGGAATCGAACCGGGTCTCCCGCATTGCAGGCAGACACTTAACTTAAAACTGCATAATAAGCCAATCAAGCAGGTACTATTTTGCATTTGAAGAAAGAGACTAAACCTGAGAAAGTGAAGAGATTTGCTTAAAATCAGACAATAAATGCTATCAAGTTGCATTTGAACACAGGTTTATCTGGTCCTTTTTGCTCAGAATAAGCGACCATACTGCCATCTTAACGCAAACAATTAGTTCATCTGCCTTCTTCCACTTCATTTCAGCATTGTTCTCTGCTTTTTTGAGTCTCTTTGTAATAACTACTACATTACATTATTTTCCATTTTCTTCCCAGATGGAATCCAGCCCTCTAGACAGTAGTATAATAAGGCAAAAGACATTGAAATACTGGCCTGGCCTAGGTTAAAGATCATATTCTGTTGCTATTATCTGTGTGCAAAAATCACTTGAGAAATCAATGAACCACTCTAAGCCACAGTTTATCAATATAAAAAATGTAGATTAGCAAATCTGCTCATACTACAGGTTTATAGTGAAGACAAAATTAGGTGGTAAATGCTTGCCTCTTTAAACTATAATTTTATAAAGATATAGATGTAATTCACTTACAGTACTATTATTTATGATAGATTTATTTACTAGACTAATGTACACATTCTTATTCAGGGCACTAGGCTTGCTAGATTTACATACACTATCTTCTGTACAACACTGAGAGGTGAATGAAATGTTCCTCCCTTTGCCTAAGAGGAAACTGAGGCTAGTTGTTTGAATAACTTATCCAAAGTCATAAACTTGTCAATAACATTTTTCCTTCTCTGTGATAACCTAATTTATATGAACCAATGGCCCAGAGTAACTTCACAGAGGGAGAGAAAAATATGGCAACAAATGTTACTCATTCTGAATAATTTCAGAGAAACATGTAATTTAATTATAGTGCTGTGACTTTATGCCAACATACTGCTTCTTTGTGATATGAGAGGGAGATAAATACCAACCAGTCTCTGAAGCCAAGACTGGACAACTTGACCAAGCTGAGGAATTAGTTATTTGCTTGGGGCATCAACAAAGGATTTTCATCACTGCTGCTCAACCTTTTATAACCAGTATTCTTTCATTATCTCAGATGTGAGCCACAAATGTTTATGCTGTTTATTCATTAATTCATCTGCATAGGAAATCTGTCCTCTAGGAGGGTCTTTTAAAGGACAGACTATTCATTTTAATCACAGCATTGATACAATTTGGATTTTGTTTTTCCTCACATGTCACTCATTCATTCGTTTATTGAATAAATATTTATTGAGCATCAATTACATTTAACACACTTGATTCAAAGACCATGAATAAAGATACAGAACACTAAGGGGTGGTTTGTAGATAAGAATTAGTGCCCATCCCCCACTTTTTTCCACCTGGTGTTCAAAAATCAAAAATCACCTCATTTGAGACTCATAAACAAATCTATAAGGTCAATTACTCCAGCCTCTGAATACTGATTCTGAATCTTCATCATTTTAGCTGTGAAATCAGTGGTTTGTGATCAGTGGCTCACAATTCACTGGTTCCATGAACCAGTGACAAAGGAGCAGAGTCTCTTGGGTAATGTATTAAAATTACAGATTTCTGTTCTGCATTTATATTCAGAAAGTTTGAATCAATACGTTTGGAGGGGGTCCAAAGAACTCTACTTTTTCTCCTGATGTTTTATTTAAGAATCCACTGTCTATGTTAATACCTATTACTTTTCAGAAAAATGATAGTTTTGGATCCTCTCCTATTAATGTATAAATATTTGCGTTAAGTATACACTTTACATATAATCTGAGGGCTCATAGAGTTTCTCCAGTCCATTTAGGCATCTTTTGGAGGCTTCAGACAAGATTAAGAATTCTCAATCTGGATACATTCCCTCATCTTGCAGCCTATAGAAGAAAGTCTAGGCGCGGGATGGACACTAATAATGTCAGAGTAAGAAAGAAAGTTTAGAGAAGTCGAGACTTGACCCAGATAGCTCAGTAATTGCATATTGAGAGTTATTCTTCCTAGTTTCTTTACATTCTTTCTTAATAAGGAAAGATTAATCAGATTGATCAAAAAGTCATTGACTATATTCAGTTAAGGTGATCATATTAAATAAAGTTTTTTTAAAAAAGACAAAAGGAGGATTTAAAGATGGGCAGACTGAAAACCTGCTGGGCTTAGGGAAACAGATTTTGAAAACTCTTGTCTTGCTGTCCTGAGCTGGAGGGTTTGGGTCGGCAGCTAGAAGAGAGGGTGTAGATATCAACTAAGCACTGGTGAGCATCCCAAGTAGTGGCATGAGGCTATCGGGAGCGATGCCAATTGACTTCTGTGGGTTACAAGGTCTCAGTTTTAGTTTCAGGTAGGAGAAATACAGAGTGTGAGAAAAAGAGACTCTCCATTGCATAATGATTTTACATCTGAAATAGGACAATAGGAGAATGAAAGATTTTGGCAACTGAGCTTATCAGCCTAAGCTTCAGAAGACTGAGTTTAAATGCACCTCCCTCCCCACATACACGCATACACAAAGAGAGAGAGAGGCATTAAAAAAGGCATATGTTTCTGTGATTAGTAACAAACTCCGATAAAAATAATCCTTAGCGTGAGTGAATCTTTAGGTAATCATGCTAAGACAGTAGATACTATTGGTAGGTCCTTCTAAGACATTCTAATTTTAGGTTATACTTGATTTTAGTAGGTAGTTTTCAACCTCTTGTTGCCGTGGAGATCCTAAGGTTTCAGAGAAAGCATATTAGAAGGAGCTAGGGATGAGGAGGAGTGGCCAGGGAAAGAAAGGGCACTCTCCTCCCAGGGAGCTGCTCTGCCTTATTTTGTTTTAAACCGAGATATTTGCATAGCATTTTGTTTGAAAAGAAAAGCTCTGCTATTTCTTTCAAAAATGGAAGTAATTGATTAAAAGTAGTATTTAATTTTCCAAAACATCCTCAATTATGTTCAAAATCCCTTATGAAATCTAATATAAATCTCTAATTTATTTACACTTTCTTCAGAAAGCTTAAATATTCCAGCTATATAATCTGGGTAGGGTACCACGATAATTTAGAGTCAAAGTTCATAGAGAAATGATCTTGCATGGTGTGCCTTAAAATCCAGCCTCTATATATTGGAGTCTCAAGTGTCTTATTTCTCAAACCCATTCTGGAGAGGAACATCTCGGGGGACTTTCTAACTGTGGAGAAAGTGACCAAATGTTTTCAAGTTATGGCCCCTCTGCAAGTTGCATGTTGTAATGGAAATACTAGTCTGGGATGAAGGTGAGAATTAAATAAACTAGCACAGGTGACTAGGAGAATCTTAATTCTCCTTCAGAATCTCCTGGAGAAATGAGGAAGGTGGACCAAAGATCTCTAGTATGACATCTTTACTTTGAGAACCCCACTTGGCCAGGTTGGATGGCAGAAGATACCAACACAATGGCTTTGGGAGGGTATACGGAAGATCACAGGGTCAGATGAGTGAATTTCAAATTTCTTTCTAGGTCTCCAGGCCCAACATCCCTAGGTTTGAGGACAATATTCACCAGGCCTCGGCTGCTGCTGCTAAGTCACTTCAGTCGTGTCCGACTCTGTGTGACCCCGTAGATGGTAGCCCACCAGGCTCCCCAGTCCCTGGGATTCTCCAGGCAAGAACACTGGAGTGGGTTGCCATTTCCTTCTCCAATGCATGAAAGAGAAAAGTGAAAGTGAAGTTGCTCAGTCGTGTCTGACTCTTCGTGACCCCATAGACTGCAGCCTACCAGGCTCCTCCGTCCATGGATTTTCCAGGCAAGAGTGCTGGAGTGGGGTGCCATTGCCTTCTCCTCACCGGGCCTCTAGCTTTTGTAAACTCTGAGAAACATTTGCTTGGTAAGTAGCACTTTCCCTCCCCAAAGAGAATGGATTCGAAACCTGATCCAACTAATGAAATCAGTTTAAAAAGTCTGAAAGTACAAAGAAAATTTCCTCTATTCTCTACACGATGTTTCTTACCTACATGACATCAAAGTTCAAACCAATAAGAATTCCGAGAAGAATATAAAAGAAGTTTTGATTCAAAGGAGACCCAGATACATGGTGGAAACATCAGGGAGGTATCAATGCAAGCTGATTGCCACGATGGGGACTGCTGTAATTAGCCTGCCATTTAATTTCCTTGAACACATTTTGCAACTGTAGCGGAGTTAAAAAAAAAAAAAAAAATCTGGTAGAGGGCTAAAATTACCAAGATTCTCTTACTGGAATAATACTAGGGAACTGCATATGAATTTTAATGGTTTGAGAATTCTAAGGTGGTATTCTTGCAAAAAATAATTTTTAATGTTATACTTAGATCCATCCCCTTTTGGCAATTGTCTACCCCTGTCCTTAATTGTCTATTACACAGTTTTATAGCAAAGAGAAATAATGTTGTTTTCTGCTTCCCTGATGGCTCAGACGGTAAAGAATCTGCCTGCAATGCAGAAGACCTGGGTTTGAAGATCCCTACTCTGGGTAGGAAAGATCCCCTGGAAAAGGAAACGGCAACACACTCCAGCATTCTTGTCTGGGAAATACCATGGACAGAGGGGCCTGGCAGGCTGCAGTCCATGGGGTCCCAAAGAGTCAGACACGACTGAGTGACTAACACTTTCACTTCCACTTTTCACAGCAATTGCTACTTCCTTATCATAAAACAGTAATTTTAGTGCCTCTTTATGTTCAGAATCATCCTATGTATTTTAGGCATCATGAGGGCAGGCATTGCATTTTATTACTCACCATTGTAAGTCTAGCACCTTGCATTATCTTTGAATGTTAGCCATTTAAGTGGATATAATTCCATGAACAGAGGAACCTGGTGACCTATAGTCCATGGGGTTGCAAGGAGTTGGACATCACTGAGCGATTCAATACACACTACAGTGGTATCTCATTGTGGTTTTTATTTTCATTTCCTTTATGAGTGATGATGATGAGCACCATTTTACATGCCTACTGGCCATTCAAATATCCTGTTTGTGAAGTGTCTGTTCAAGTCTTTTGCCCATTTTTTTTTTTTAATTGAGTTGTACCAATTGCCTTGTGGCTCAGCCAGTAAAGAATCTGCCTGCAATGTGGGAGACCTGGGTTCAATCCCTGGGTTGGGAAGATCCCCTGGAGTAGGGAAAGGCTACCCACTTCAGTATTCTGGCCTAGAGAATTCCATGGGCTGTATTGTCCATGGGGTCACAAAGAGTCGGACATGACTTAGTGACTTTCACTACACTCCTTCACCAATTGTCTTACTGACTTGTAGGAAGGAATTCCTAATATATTCTGGATATGAGTTTATATACATATATATATATATATATTCACATGTATGAAACAAATATATTTTTCCTACTCATTTTTAAAATCATTAACTGAAAAATTACTGTAAATCTAACACACTCTAGCTTCCCTCATAGCTCAGTTGGTGAAGAATTCGCCTGCAATGCAGGAGACTCTGGTTTGATTCCTGCATTGGGAGGATCTGCTGGAGAAGGGACAGGCTACCCACTCCAGTATTCTGGGGCTTCCCTTGTGGCTCAGTTGGTAAAGAATAATTGCAATGAGGGAGACCTGAGTTCAATCCCTAGGTTGGGAAGATCGCCTAGAGAAGGGAAAGGCTACCCATTCCAGTATTCTGATCTGGAGAATTCCATGGACAGTATAGTCCATGGGGTCACAAAGAGTTGGACACAACAGAGCTACTTTCACTTTCACTTTTCAACACATTCTAAAGACAATGCAATTTTAAAGGATTAATAAAGGCTATTTTGTAAATTAGATATTTTATAAGAAAAGGACATTAGTAAGTTTTATAATAAGAAATGGCTACCTCTGAAGAAATATGGTAGTTTCCTGCCTCTGAATAACCAATACTCTCTCATCTAGACATTTGGAGTATCAAAATTATTTTATAGTGTGTTTTTGCAGGTCTAATATTCTTCATCACTGTAGGTATCAGGGATTTACTTGAATGTTAAATAGCTCTGAAATTATAAGTTGGAAACACATTTTTTAAATATGTATTGGGGGAGATATATATGCTCTGAGTAGTTCATAAATAATAAACTTTTTTTAAGTTATTATGAGCAAGATTACTTATTCCTTAAGTAGCTTTTAACATTCAAATAGGCCCTCATTGAAAAGATTCCAAAGCTTTCTGATACACAAATTTCTTTTAGTCCTATTGATTTCTTTTTTAAATAATCAACTTTTGACTTATCTTGGAAAAGTAGAATGAGGTTTGTTTTTTTACTTTGACAGACTAACAATAGGAAGAGTATATGGGCATCACATTAATGAAGATATATGAGTGGTTGCTAAGTGATGAATCACTTAACAAGTGATTGTTAAGTTTCCCTCCAGTTTTAAGAGTGGTACCTAGCAGACGTAGTACTGGAAGTCAATGTCTCTTTCATTGTATTAATTAATGGAATAACCTACTCATTTATTCAAACAACAAGTCCCTCAGTCAGTCCATCAGCAATATTTATTAACTCAAATGCTGTGGAAGACCCTATACTATACACTGAGTAGGTTTAAAAGTATAGAAAATGGAGTTCTTCCTATCAAAGTTTGTATAGTCTAACATTAGAGATAAACTATGTAACCGAAATTAAATTTACAAAAGTATATATCATAAGCAGGATATAGATAAAGGGCTATGACCATTTAAAGAATTCAAGCTCATGGAAAGATGATGTATTTGAATAGAGCAGTGGACGACTGGGATATGAAAGGAGACAGTCTATTCTTAAACTGTTTGGTACAAATAGCCTTATCCTCTGTAAATATTTACATTGAAATTAATTAAAGTAGGAGAAAATTTAAAAATTCAGATCATTTTCAAAGGTTAGTTCATTTTCAGAACTAACCTCATTTCTAGTGCTACTTGTGTACTGTGGATCTCCTATGTAATGGTACAGACTGAATATGTCCTTCATCCCAGAAGGACATCTTGTTCCATTGAACAAGACTGATTTAGATAGAAAAGCACTAGGAAAAAAGAAAAAAAAAAAAAAAAAAACCTCAAGCATCAGAAATTAGGTCATATATTTGTGGAAAAGCAAATGTTTCAGCTTATGCAGGTAACTTGAACGTAAATGACTGAAGTAATATTGGAAAAAAGTCAGAATCAAACCGTGAAAACATCAGAAACTGGGTTTTATTTTGCCTTTTTCAAATTTTAAGTAAAAGGTGGTCAAAATGGACATTAACAATGTTGGTCTCAGAGAAATCAAGTGATTTAAAGAGGGAAAGGAGAGTTGCTTTACATCCAAACTAGACCAGGGGTAGCAGACATATAGGAAGTAAAGGGCTATGGGCCCATCACTGAATCATTTAACAAATATTTACTGAGTGTATACTCTGGGTCAACAATTTTCTAGACAAAATATAGAGCAATTAAAAAAAACTGACAAAAATTCCTTCTTAATACAGGTTGCATTTCAATGCAATCAGTTAGCTAGACTTTAAATTCATTTACTACTTCCATGTAATTCTTACAACAAACGTATGAGACGGGTATATTAGCTCTCATTGTATGGATAAGCTTAATTACCACAGGTTCCAAATCTATATAACAGCTATAATAATAAAGTAATAAGGTATAGTTATATCTATATTACATGCAGGTGACCTTGGAACAACACGGGTTTGAACTATGTGGGTTCACTTGCCCACAGATTTGAGCTTCAATAAATCCACACAGTACTACATGGTCAGTGGTTGGTTCTATTTGTGATTGCAAAACAGTGAATGCAGAGGGAAGTCTATGGGAGTTGAGTATCTATGGACTTTGATATAGGCAGTGATGCCTTGAACTAATCCCTTGTGGTCACTGATAGACAACTGTATTTATAAATGTGATTGAAACTATTCTAAATATTTTACTTATTTAATATTCATTTAAAATTCCTAACAACTTTGTGAAGAAAAGATAAGCATTTCCATCTTCTTTCAACAGGTGAGAGTAAGATTTTACATTTTTTCTAGTATTTGCCTAAGCTTATCAATAACTGCGCAGTAAACCAGGACTGAATTCAGGTCATCCGAGTTCCAAGGTCACCTCTAATGGGCAATGCATTGCTCATAGATCTATTTGGTTCCAAAGCTGATGCTTATACTTGAAAAAGAGAAATTGTAATATTCAGTGACTTGACAGTCAGTGAAATATAACCAAAAAGAAAGAGTAAGACTCCAGGGTATCAGTGGCATTCTTTTAGGGATGCACGATAACTTTATCCTGACTTCATATTGTCCCCTGGAAAAAACCCACGCTCACACGATCACTGCTTTGACAATGTTAGTATATCAAAAAGGGCCTTGTGTCTTCTTCGTGGATTACTCCTAAAATTAGAGGGCAGACTAGGAGCAAAAGTGGAAACATGTATCAAAGACAGCCTAAATAAATGGACTTGGAGGAAGAATGTCCATGTGACTGCACAGATCGGAGAATGAGTTTTCTATAACACATGAACGTGATCACAGCAAGCTCGGGGTTCCTGTACCTGAGTTTGGAATTGACACACTTCAACTTGCAGTTAAAACATTTCCTTGAGGTAGTTGATTGGCAGTTTGCCCCCTTGGTGAATGAACTACATTTCTAATCAAGGGAAGTGGCTGAAAATTCAGGACCCGTCCCTCTGACTCTCAGGCTGCACAAAGGTGGGAGCTGATGATGCCCAGGGACTAGGACATCTGCTCAGTTAAACCCTGCTGTCTGTGGTCCAGCGCTTCGTTATTTCTTAGAAGCTGAAGTTAGTCTCTATCCTCTGTTTCTTCTCTTCTAAGCCACATTTCAACAAACCTCATCCACCCGACACCCTAACGAGTGTGAAACTCTTCTCCTCAGCCTCACTCCCTCATCCGCAGTCTCTCTCTTCGTCATATTTTGCCTCAGTCACGCCACAGGTTTCCCAATATGGTCTCTTGTTGTTCAGTTGCTGGGTCATGTCTGACTCTTTTGCGACCTTGTGGATTGTAGCCCAGCAGGCTCCATGTCTGGGGATTTTCCAGGAGGAATACTGGCGTGGGTTGCCATTTCCTTCTCCATCTGAACTCTAAATCCCCTCTTTTCCAGCTACATTGCAATCCATTCTCCACATTGCAGCCAATTAGTGTTTATAAAATGCAGATCTGATCATGTAAATTTCTTTATTGAAAACCTATATTAATACCAATTGATTTTTGATGGTGCCCAAACCTCTTAATATGCTTTCCAAGGACTTCATAATTCAATCTTTTTTTTTTTTAATATCAACTGACACTCCCCTCTCTCTGTGACCTTTTCTGCAACTCTGAGCCAACTGTTCTTCCCTAAAACATACCAAGCTGTTTTATACCTCATACCTTTGAGAGAAGTGACACAAAATAAAATTTTTACTTTGTGCATTTTCAGTTTTACTGTTATATGTTTATTTGCTCTTTTAGACCTCAGGAAATATCTAACTCAGACACCTGGGAACCAAGACCAATGCATGGCTTCCTAAAAGACATTTTTAATCAGGCCAAGTCAGGGGCTTCTGAAGCAAGATTTAAGACATCTCTGGGCCCAGGACTCGAGATGGAGCTACCTGCAGTCAGGATGCTTTTGTTGTTTCAAAGTGTATAGGTGTTGCTCTTGTACTGATTTCTAAATGCTAAGTATCCCTGATGCTGAGTGCCTCCCTGTTCTGGCAGTGACCAACTGACAACACATTTAATAGGTAAACTCTGCTGCCCAGGCATACTCCCCTCCCTGCTCTCCTCTGAGAAAGGCACTATGTGCTGCTGTGAAAACGGGCTCTTGCCAGAGATGACAAGTATCAAGCCTTTAGGGGCTACAGCTGGGTCACGTGGTACTAGAAACTAGAGGCGGCAGTGAGAACAGACGTGGAGACATGACATGAGAAGAGACATGGAGCCACTGGTCTCTTCTTCTACAGATTCACTGATTTTCCTCTTGCATCATCAGAGGAAAAGATCACAGAGACGAAAGATTGCTGCATAAAAGCAACATGACCAGAAAAAAAGCGCGAACTGGCTACTCAAACTGGACCTAATGGGGACTTTAATAAGGGAGGTGGTGAGGATGGGAAGAAAGTCTATTATCAGTTGTAAAACTGACCAAAACAAGGAATGCCATATACTCAGGCACATAAGAGGCCTTTGGAATATGTCCTGAATGAGACACTTCAGACCACAGGTAATATAGAGAAGAACAAACCCGACTCCATATTGAATCTATTCCTTTATGCTCTAATGTTGTACTCTGCTGCAAGTGTCAATGCCATTTGTCATTTCTTACACTCTACAATGAGCAGCAGGGAGAAATAGCCATTGAATGTCAATCACGTAGTTATTGAAAAATACGAGAAGTTGAGCATCTTTGCCATGCTGACTTTCCAAGGATATTTAACAGAAGAAGTGGGCATACGGAGTTGGATGAGAGACTGCATTTAGATCTGAAATAAAGCAATTAGGACTTGGAGTTTTCCCATATGGAGTGACAGTGTGGTATAATGGAAAGAGGATGAACACCAGCTGATGTATCAGTCCACCCTCCACTCTATACAGAGTCTCTTGGCAATGGGGTTGATGGCTGGAGTCCAGGGTCACACCCTCTCCCTTTTCTCTTCGCTTTCCCTCTTACCCCTCCCACCTACTTCATTAGCATAACTGTATATTTCAATCTGTTCACTCTTGTCACCAAAATTGCCAATTCTGGCCAATTAGTTTTGGGACTGGATAAGCCAGTCAGCCACTCTGGGCCCCAGATTTCTCATTTATGAAATGAGGTGTTGGAACAGATGGTTTCATACCTCCCTTTGGGCCTTCTGACATTATGAGTGAGAATTTATATTCCTCAAAATCCCCTCCCTTGAGAGCTTTGACTTTCGAGGATCCAAGGAGGAGCAAGTTTTGCTCTGTATTCAGCAAGTCACAGCCTTGGATTTCTCATCAGTAGCTTTCATTTGTGTTCAAATGGCCACAGAGAAACGCCATGGTGCATTTATAAACCTGTGACTAATGGGACATTAGAAACACTTAAAAGGCAACACCATGCCAGACACAATGGCTGAATATTCATTAGAACATTTTTATCTCAAAACTGAACCAACAAAAATGTTCAAAAGGCTTTCATATGTGACTGATCTTTACCACAAATTGTTGTTACTAAATATGGCACAGTTCTCAGGTTGGTGGAACAATATCTAAGTCCTTTCTCTCATCTGATTTTTATTTTTTATTATCAATATCCACAATGCAAAATGAATGCACTTTTTCTCCATGAAGGGGAAAACATTCAAAGAAGTATTCTCCCTTTCACAGAAGTTTGTTCATTAAAACTCCTCTTTCTTTTATCTTGGATTTGGGGACTTCAGCACCAAACTGGGTAATACAACTTTTAGGATATGATGAAAACTTTCCGAGATGGAAACACAAAGGGAAAGAGCATTTATTAATCATTGTATGAGCCTAGCCCAGGATGTGGCCCCCAGGCATTCACAGAAAGCTTGTTAAAGGGGTGAACGAATGCACACACTGCAGAGCTTCCCTATTTAAAGCCCAGTGCAGGCCACTCTGTTAGAGGGCGCAGGGACCACACCAGAAAAAGGGAAGCTGCCCGAGGGCCCCTAGCCGGAAGTGGCGAGGAAAGAATGTGGATGGATACAAAGCTCATTTTTGAGGGGGAAAAAGTAGAACTTAAAGCCACTTTCTCGTGGCATAGGTATAACAAAATTATCAAATTTGCTTTTACTCTCTGTGGAACATTATGTGCCTAGAGATAGTACAATAGACTTTAAAGAAAGCAGGGTTTCATATAGAAAATTACCACTGGCTATCTATTTTACATATAGTAATGAATGAATATGGAGAAGGCAATGGCACCCCACTGCAGTACTCTTGCCTGGAAAATCACATGGATGGACGAGCCTGGTAGGCTGCAGTCCATGGGGTCGCTAAGAGTCGGACACGACTGAGCGACTTCACTTTCACTTTTCACTTTCATGCATTGGAGAAGGAAATGGCAACCCACTCCAGTGTTCTTGCCTGGAGAATCCCAGGGATGGGGGAGTCTGGTGGGCTGCCGTCTATGGGGTTGCACAGAGTAGGACATGACTGAAGCGACTTAGCAGCAGCAGTGAATGAATATGTTTCAATGCTTGTCTCCCAATTCATCCCATCCACTCCTTCCCCCATTTTGTCCACAAGTCTCTTCATTATGTCCGCGTTTCCATTGCTGCCCTGAATATAGATCTATTTTTCTAGATTCTGTGTGTATGCCTTAATGTATATTTGTTTTTCTCTTTCTGACTTACTTCATTCTGTACAATGGACAGTAGGTTCATCCACTTCATTCACTGACTGACTCATTCATTCATTCCACTGACTCAAATGCATTCTTTTTTATGGCTGAGTCATATTCCCTTGTTTATATACGTATCAAAACTTGTTCATCCATTCATCTGTCAATGGGCATCTAGGCTGCTTTTGTGTCGTAGGTATTGTACATAGTGCTTCAATGAACAATGGGGTACATGTGCCTTTTTCAGTTATGGTTTCCTCAAAGTATATTTCCAGTGGTGGGATTGCTGGGTCATATGGTAGTTGTATTCCTAGTTTTTTAAGGAATTTCCATACTGCTCTCCATAGTGGCTATAACAATTTACATTCCCACCAACAGTGGGAATTTGCTGTACGATACAGGGATAATATGCTGTATAATACAATGCATAATCAAACCCGGTGCTCTGTGACAACCTCGAGGGGTGGGATAGGGTGGGAGGTGGGAGGGAGGTTCAAGGGAGGGGGCATATGTATAACTCATGGCTGATTCATGTTGATGTATGGCAGAAGCCAACACAATACTGTAAAGCAAATGTCCTCCAATTAAGAATAAATAAATTTTAAAAAATGCAGAGTTTGAAATTAGAGTAATAGACTTAACTCCTACCTCTGCTACTTAGTAATTGTATAACATTGGGCAAGATCATTAACACCAAGGCATAGTTTCCTGATCTGCAAAATAAGGCTCACCATACCTAGAAAGGTCTTTCTTAGAATTAGAGAAAATATGCAGAGTATTCTCATAATCCTGATGCCTTCTGGTGTTCAGCAAACAGCAGCTATTATCATGACTATAGATGCTGATTAAATATTTTGTAAATGGTAGCCTCGATGACACAAACATTTAAACAGCTTCTCAAAAGTGAAACAACACACCTAACCTTTTGAAACCTCTAACGAGCAAACGGAAAATGAAGGTTCTGGCATTAAAAAGTCATGACTGTAGAAGAGCTAATTATTAGTGCAAACTGTCTGGTGTATCAGTAACTTGACTTCTAATTTTGTTTGGGACAAAGGTCTTCACAATTCATAATCAGTTAAGTCCTGAAAAGAAAGCAGAATTTGCCTGAGCTGTCTTCATGCCTCCTTTCCTTACTGCTCAGGCGAAGTTCTTTGCTATGGCTCCAAAGAGTTCCCTGCATGCTTCTGTACCTTTTTTCTTGTTTTGTGCTTAGCAGTCACGAAGTGAATAACATAAGTCACACACCTTTTGGTTTCTGTATCAGCAGCTCTTTCAGTTACACACCCTGATGTGCTAGGCCTGTCTGCCTGACTGAGCATTGTTGCCAATGGGGTTTTCTTTGCTTATCTTGCAAGAAAGGAGGGCTGTTTTGGTTTTAGCTTGTATGCAATATAACTACTTAGTCCTCAGTCTTTCCTTATACACAGACACTAAAGACTGCTTGACGGTGTTGCAGATCCAAATGTCGTAACTGGTAAGGACATAAAGATGTTGATTATATTTAAAAGCAGATAAAAATCAAATTTAAACTCTTCTGGATAATGCATGAGAAAAATGGAGTGAGGCACGGGAAGTGGTGTGTTTATGAAGAGTGTAATATCTAAAGACAAAAATCCTGAGTTCAAATTTTAGCTAAGCAAGCCATCATCATTTTCCTTATCATCACCAAAATAACAATTATTACAACAAAAACTACAAATATAAACAAGACAACAGTTGTCATACCAACACAGCCCACCCTCACTCATATCCTATATGGGTAATCATGTTACCACTTGTATTAGCCATTTTAAATATCTTATATCACTTAAATGTTGTAATAATATAAAGAAGATTATATCATGTCTTTTTTTTAGGTCAAAAACTTGAGTCTCAGGCAATCATATCACGACCTAGGTGTCTCGAATGGTAAATGACAGAACCAAGATTCACACATGGTTGGTCTGACTTCAAATTCATGCACTTTCAGATGTCACTCAGCACCCCACTCTTATCCTATATGGGTAATCATGTTTACTTCCCTGGTGGCTCAGACAGTAAAGTGGCTGCCTATAATGTGGGAGAGCCAGGTTCGATCCCTGGGTCGGGAAGATCCCCTGGAGAAGGAAATGGCAACCCACTCTAGTACTCTTGCCTGGAGAATCCCATGGATGGAGGAGCCTGGTGGGCTACAGTCCATGGGGTCGCAAAGAGTCGGACATGGGTACTCATGTTTGGGTCACATAAATTCTCTAAACCTCTGTTTCCTCATCTGTATAGTTCTTAGTATTAACTAGGTCACACAATTATTTGTGGATCAACTATAATAATACATAAAAATAGGTGTTATCTAAGACAATATATTATGTAATTAACGATGAGGCTATTTTTATCCTTTGCAAGAGGTACTTTACTCCTGTCATTTTAACAAAAATATCTGGCCCCTCCCTCACCAGGATACAGAAGAGCTTTGTCCCCACTGTTCCATTACTTCCTCCCCTTTTTACATTTTAATATAGTCACCAAATTGATGCTGTCCACAGGTAGGTATCTGAGAGGCAATTTCTCACTTTCAAGACTACAATGAATAAAAGTGTACTGAAAGGTAAGTCCTGTTTTTGTCCTTGTTTATGCCAAGCTCCTCGGCAAGGGAATCTAGGAAGTGTTTGTAGAATGTGGGTTGGAAGTCAGAGTGGGAAAGTCATTTCTGGAAAAGGGGGATGAAACTCATCACAAGGACATCCACACCTGAGAAAAGCGATGTTCCTATTCCATGGTCTCCATTTCCCCGATCTTCCCAGGTCAGCCCACCAGTAGGGGGTGCTAGAAGGAGATTACAGGGTTGGAGAAGGAAGAAGGGACTTTCTGGCTCCTTTCCCTTCCCGCGAGTTCCCTGCCTGCTTGGTGCTCCTGCAGGTATTCTGGGTATACATCTTCACACTTTCAACAGCACTTCCTTCCCAGAAAAGCAGCTAAGACCAATCTGCAGTTTTTTCCCCACTTTTGCAGCAAGCCCTTGCAGCTTAGTCATTCCCCCTCCAGAATCAGTAGCATCAGCAGAGCAGAATCCTTAGCCCAGGGCACAGGGTCACAGCCACATAGGGCGCCTGCACTGGGCTGAGGCTGAACAACCAGAGCAGTGCCCCCTCCTCAGATGCCTTAACTTCAGCTCTTAAGTG
Organism: Bos mutus; assembly: GCF_027580195.1. Lineage (NCBI taxonomy): Eukaryota > Metazoa > Chordata > Mammalia > Artiodactyla > Bovidae > Bos > Bos mutus. The sequence goes on along the minus strand of NC_091645.1, from coordinate 14,736,386 downwards.
CCCCTTCTCCACGCTTCTCAGTGATAAGATGTCTAATCTCTTCCCTTCCCTTTCTGTACTCACTACCTCCATGAAACATCAAGGCTCTCCTTTTGTCTTTTCAGTTATCTCATAAAGAGTCTTGTTGTTCAGTCACTAAGTTGTGTCTAACTCTCTATGACCCCATGGACTGCAGCATGTCAGGCCTCTCTGTCCTTCACCATCTCCCAAAGTTTGCTCAGGTATATCCAGTCAGTGATGCCATCCAACCCTCTCATCCTCTGTTGCGTCTTTTAATTTTTTGGTTGTGGTCACCGTCCACAGTGACTTTGGAGCCCAGGAAAATAAAATTTGCCACTGTTTCCACTTTCCCCCCATCTATTTGTTGTTTTTAATACCTAGTTAACAACATGTCCTCTCTGTTCAGTGTACATCCCCTGTATACACTCTTCCAGTTGCCCTCTTAGTTGGATAAAAGGATTAAAGTGTATAACCTTTGGCAGAAAGGGGATGGGAACATAAAACCCAGGCATCTGAAAAGATTCTGACTCTATGGCTGGAAAGTGGGTGAGGAGACTGTCACTGATGAAGAAATCTACTGTGTACAAGTAAGAAATTCCAGGCTGGATGAATCACAAGCTGGAATCAAGTTTGCCAGGAGAAATATCAACAACCTCAGGTATGTAGATGATACCACTCTAATGGCAGAAAGTGAAGAGGAACTAAAGAGCCTCTTGATGAAAGTGAAAGAGGAGAGTGAAAAAGCTGGCTTAAAACAACATTCAAACAACTAAGATCGTGGCATCTGGTCCCATCACTTTAGGGCAAATAAATGGCTCCAAAATCATGGAGGACAGTGGCTGCAGTCATGAAATTAAAAGACACTTGCCCCTTGGAAGAAAAGTTATGACAAATCTAGACAGTGTATTTAAAAGCAGAGATATCACTTTGAGCGGGAGGGCTCAGGAAAGCATCAAACATGCTGGGCTTTGTGATGGAATCATAACTGTCGCTTCCTGCCTTCACCTCCCCCAAGTGCACACTGGCTGTAATTAATGGTGACTGATTTGGAAGTTCCAGTTGCATCTGCTGGGATAAAATATGTACAGCTGTAGAAATAATAAAAATGAAAGCTCTTTATGAGTTGGGGGAAGGGGGGCTTCACAAATTACCATTGAGTCCTGAAAATGAAGCTGTTGCTTTTCCTATCAAATAACATTGTAGTTGCCCAGGAGGCAGCTTTCTCTGCTCCTAGTCATGTAGACAATGAATGTGCACATAAGTACTTCTCCCCACCTTTTCACTGGGGCTGCACCACAGAACTGGGGCTTTGACTATAGTCTGCTAATAGGCCTAATACGGTTGGACTAAGTCATTTTAAAATGCAATTACTACTGGACTGAAGAGATGCAAAACACACACACAAATTCTCCTTAGACTGTATGATCAGTTTAGATACCATTTCTATTTCTCCTTGACCTTGATCTCCAGGAGATCAAGGAGATCAATGTTTTGTATCTGAGAGACATAAAGGTTTTTGAAGTACAGCTGATTTGCAAAATGGTGTTAGTTTCAACTGTACAGCAAAATGATTCAATAATATTTTTTTCAGATTACAGTTCATTATTACAAGGTATCTAATTATTTGTACTATACAGTATATCATTGTTGCTTATCTATTTTATGTACAGTCATTTATATCTGTTAATCTCATACCCTAATTCACCCCTGCTTCCCTCCCTCTCCTCTTTGGTAGCCGTAAGTTGTTTTCTACGTATGTGAGTTTCTGTTTTGTATATAGATTCATTTGTATTGTTTTTTAGATTCCATGTGTAAGTGATATCATATAATATTTGCCTTTTTCTGTCCGAATGACTTCACTGAGTACAATATTCCCTAGGTTCATCGATGTTAATGCAAATGGGAATATTTCATTCATTTTTATGGCTGAGAAACATTCTTCTGAAGCTAGTTGTCTGTTGGGAATTCTGGTTGGGAATTTAGATTACATCCATGTCTTGACTATCATAAACAGTGCTGCTATGACACTGAAGTGCATGTATCTTTTTAAACTACAGTTTTTGTTTTTCTCTGGGTATATACACCCAGGAATGAGATTGCTGCATCTTACGGTAACTATATTTTAAGTTTTATAAAAAACCTCTATGCTGGTTTTCCACAGTGGCTCCACCAATTTACATTCTCCATCAACAACAGTACAGGAAGGGTATCTTTTCTCCATACCCTCTCTGTAATTAGTATTTTTAATCTTTTTTATGATGGCCATTCTGACCAATACTAGGCAATAACTTATTGTGGTTTTGGTTTTTTAAGTACTGTTTGATGAGTCAATTGAAGGATCCAACAACCAATGAAACATGTGGGAAGCCAGAAAGGAAGACCAGGAGAAGGGACAAGATACATATTTAGCCCTTAATATCTGCTGTACAATGTGCTTGAAATTAATTTACCTTTTTTGACTAATCCTATTGTATGAATAATAAAGTCTCTGGGACATAGAAAAACCACCTTGTATAGCCTCTAGAATCTTCAGTCCCTGTTAAATCAAAGTTAGAAAACAGATTTCTCCCCACCACCCACCACCCACATGCACATGTGGGTCACTTCCAGGAAGGAACTTCAAGCTCTCATTAGGAGTTATGGATCTGGATTCCCTGAGCCTCAGTTCAAATTCCACCATTTTTATTAATTCTGTGTCTCTGGGCAAGAAAGCTAATCTTTCTGGTCCTCAGATTCACCATTTAGAGAACTAGATTAATACCAATACCTATTTCATAAGATGTTTGTGAAGATAAAATAAAATAAAAATGAAGTCCTTAGAATGGTGTCTGAATTATCAGTTCAGTTCGGTTCAGTTCACTCACTCAGTTATGTTCAGCTTTTGCAACCCCATAGACTGCAGCAGACCAGGCTTCCCTGTCTATCACCAACTCCCGGAGCTTGCTCAAACTCAAATCCATCCAGTCGGTGATGCCATCCAACCATCTCATCCTCTGTCACCCCTTCTCCTCCCACCTTCAATCTTTCCCAGCATCAGTGTCCTTTCAAATGAGTCAGCTCTTCCCATCAGGTAGCCAAAGTATTGGAGCTTCAGCATCAGCCCTTCCAATGAATATTCAGGACTGATTCCCTTTAGGATTGACTGGTTGAATCTCCTTGCAGTCCAAGGGACTCTCAAGAGTCTTCTCCAACACCACAGTTCAAAAGCATAATTATTTGGCACTCAGCTTTCTTTATAGTCCAACTCTCACATCCATACATGACTACTGGAGAAACCACAGCTTTGACTAGACAGACATTTGTCAGCGAAGTAATGTCTCTGCTTTTTAATGTGCTGTCTAGGTTGGTCATAACTTTTCTTCCAAGAAGCGGGTGTCTTTTAATTTCATGGCTGCAGTCACCATCTGCAGTGATTTTGGAGTCCAAGAAAATAAAGTCTGTCACTGTTTCACTGTTTCCCCATCTATTTGCCATGAAGTGATGGGAACAGATGCCACGATCTTTGTTTTTTGAATGTTGAGTTTTAAGCCAGCTTCTTCACTCTCCTCTTTCACTTTCTACAGGAGGCTCTTTAGTTTCTCTTCCCTTTCTGCTATAAGGGTGATGTTATCTGTATATATGATGTTATTGATATTTCTCCCTGCAATCTTGATTCCAGCCTGTGTTTCATCTAGTCATGCATTTTACATAATGTACTCTGCATATAAGTTAAATAAGCAGGGTGATAATATACAGCCTTGACATACTCCTTTCCCAATTTGGATTCAGTCTGTTGTTCCATGTCCGGTTCTAACAGTTGCTTCTTGACCTGCATACAGATTTCTCAGGAGGCAGGTAAGGTAGTTTGTTATTCCCATCTCTTTCAGAATTTTCCACAGTTATTTATGATTCACATTGTCAAAGCCTTTAAGTAGGCAATGAAGCAGAAGTATATTTTTTTCGGAAATCTCTTGCATTTTCAATGATCCAACGGATGCTGGCAATTTGATTTCTGGTTCCTCTGCCTTTTCTAAATCCAGCCTATACATCTGGAAGTTCTTGGTTTACATACTGTTAAAGCCTAGCTTGGATAATTTTGATTATTACTTTGTTAGTGTGTGAGATGAGTGCAACTGTATGGTAGTTTGAATATTCTTTGGCATTATCTTTCTTTGGGATTGGAATGAAGACTGATCTTCCAGTCCTGTGGCTACTACTGAGCTTACAAATTTGCTGGCATATTGAGTGCAGCACTTTAACAGCATCAAGTTTTAGGACTTGAAATAGCCCAGCTGAAATTCCATCACCTCCACTAGTTTTGTTTGTAATGATGCTTTCTAAGGCCTACTTGACTTCACACTCCTGGATGTCTGTCTCTAGGTGAGTAATTACACAATCATGGTTATACGGGTCATTAAGAACATTTTTTTTATACAGTTATTCTGTGTATTCTTGCCACCTCTTCTTAATATCTTCTGCTTCTGTTATGTCTGTACTGTTTCTGTCCTTTATTGTGCTCATATTTGCATGAAATAAAGAATATCTCTGATTTTCTTGAAGAGATCTCTAGCTGTTCCCATTCTATTTTTTTCCCCTCTATTTCTTTGCATTTATCACTTAGAAAGTGATAAATCCTTGATATTCTTATCCTCGCTATTCTTTGGAACTCTGCATTCAGAGGAATATATCGTTCCTTTTCTACTTTGTCTTTAGCTTATTTTCTTTTCTCAGCTATTTATAAGGCCTCCTCAGACAACCATTTTGCCTCTTTGCATTTCTTTTTCTTGGGGATGGTCTTGATCACTGCCTCCTGTAAAATGTCATGAACCTCCATCCATAGATCTTCAGGCACTCTGTCTATCAGATCTAATCCCTTGAATCTGTTTGTCACTTCCACTGTATAATCATGAAGGATTTGATTTACGTCATTCCACTAGACTGAATGGTCTAGTGGTTTTCCCTCCTTTCTTCAATTTAAGCTGGAATTTTGCATTAAGGAGTCCATGATCTGAGCCACAGTCAGCTTCCAGTCTTGTTTTTACTGACTCTGTAGAGCTTCTACAACTTTGGCTGCAAAGAATATAATCAATCTGATTTCAGTATTGACCATCTGGTGATGTCCACGTGTAGAGTCTTCTCTTGTGTTGTTGGAAGAGGGTGTTTGCTATGACCAGTACATTCTTTTGGCAAAACTCTGTTAGCCTTTGCCTGCTTCATTCTGTCGGAGAAGGCAATGGCACCCCACTCCAGTACTCTTGCCTGGAAAATCCCATGGATGGAGGAGTCTGGTAGGCTTCAGTCCATGGGGTTGCGAAGAGTCGGACACGACTGAGCGACTTCACTTTCACTTTTCATGCATTGGAGAAGGAAATGGCAACCTACTCCAGTGTTCTTGCCTGGAGAATCCCAGGGATGGGGGAGCCTGGTGGGCTGCCGTCTATGGGGTCACAGAGAGTCGGACACGACTGAAGTGACTTAGCAGCAGCAGCAGCAGCAGTTTCATTCTGTTCTCCAAGGCCAAACTTGCCTGTTACTCCAGGTATCTCTTGACTTCCTACTTTTGCATTCCAGTCTCCTATGATGAAGAGGACATCTTTTTGGGGTGTTAGTTCTAGAAAGGCTTGTAGGTCTTCATAGAACCATTCAATTTCAGCTTCTTTGGCATTACTGGTCAGGGCATAGACTTGGATTACTGTGATATTGAATGGTTTGCCTTGGAAAAGAACAGAGATCATTCTGTCATTTATGAGACTGCATCCAAGTGCTGCATTTTGAACTCTTTTGTTGACTATGAGGGCTACTCCATTTCTTCTAAGGGATTCTTCCCCACAGTAGTAGTTATAACGGTCATCTGAATTAAACTTGCCCATTTTAGTCTATCTTGGTTCACTGATTCCTAAATTGTTGATGTTCACTCTTGCCATCTCCTGTTTGGCCACTTCCAATTTACCCTGATTCACGGATCTAACATTCCAGATTCCTATGGAATACTGTTCTTTACAGCATATGACTTTACTTCCATCATAGTCACATCCATACCGGCATTCTTTTCACTTTGGCTCTGTCTCTTCACTCTTTCTGGAGCTATGTCTCCACTCTTCTCCAGTAGCATATGTGGCACCTACCAACCTGGGGAGTTCATATTTCAGTATCATATCTTTTGCCTTTTCATACTGTTCACGGGGTTCTCAAGGCAAGAATACTGACGCAGTTTGCCATTCCCTTCTCCCATGCACCACATTTTGTCAGAACTCTCCACCATGACCTGTCCATCTTGGGTGACCCTACAGGACATGGTTCATAGTTTCACAGAGTTAGACAAGGATGTGATCCAAGTGATAGCCAGTGCTTAATACAGGCATACTTCATTTTACTGTTCTTCACTTCATTGAGATCCACAGAAATTGCTTTTTTCTTTTTTTTCACAGATTGAAAGTTTGTAGCATCCCCACATGATCAAATTATGGTTAGAATTTTTCACAATCAAGTTGTTTTTAATTAAAGTATATGCATTGCTTTTTTTAAGACATAATGCTACTGCACACTTAATACTGTAGTGTAACTATAACTTTTATATGCAAAGAGAAGGCAAAAAAACTGTGAGTAGTTTTATTACAGTCAATTACAATATTCACTTTATTATAATAGTCTGGAATAAGCCTGCAACATCTCCAATATATGCCTATAATAATACTAATAACCATGATATGTTCATGCATGCACTATAATAAACATACACTATATACATTATCTAAAATCCATATAACAGTCTTGAAAAAATATTAAAATTCCTCTTCTGTAAATAAAGTAACTAATGCTCAGTTACTCTAAATGGCTTGTTCAAGCTACAGAGTCAATAAAAAAGGAAACTCAGGTTAAGAATGATCCCCTTTGGTTTCTGTAGAACATCTAATCTTACTATTGTCAATTACACTAACTCTTAAAATTCATCTTTATAGTGTGTTTCCTCCACTTAGGCTGCAGTCATCTCTCAGTATCTGGGAGGGATTGGTAACAGAATCTCTCTTGGATACCAAAAGCCAGGGATGCTCAATTGTCTTATATAAAATGATCTAGTATTGATATTTGCATACTCACATTCTCCCATATACTTTAAATCATCTCTAGAATACTTATAATTTATAATACCACATAAAATATATGTAAATAGCTGTAAATATAATTTAACAATATGGAAGTTAAGAAAAATGATTTCGAACCTCCTTCTTTCAGTCATTCAAAAATCTGCTTATAATCTAAAGTCAGTCCATTGTAACTGTGGTTCAACATTCACAAACTCAATCAGTCCTGGTTCATGTAGTACTGTAGAACATATTTAGTGGAAAAGAATCTGCATAAAAGTGGACCAATACAGCTCAGACCCACGTTATTCAAGAGTTCACTGTACACAGTTGCTGGCATGCAGCAAATTCAATTTTTGCTTCTTGGAACTCTCTGGATTTTTCTCCCTGATTTTGTTGATCTTTTGTTGGTAAAATCCATGGATGAGAAATCTATAGATTTGGAGTGCCAGCTGTATTAGCACATGATAATAGTGACCACATCTGCTTTAGTCATAACTGTTTTTCCAGCACCAAGACTAGCACCTGGGATAAATTATACTTAATAGATTAATTAATTAATTAAATAGATCAAAACACACAATATGTAGGGCATAATGTCACAGAGAGGGAATCCATCAGGGCTCAGATTATCCCCATATCCACTACTGTTCATCTGAATGATACTCACTCCATTATTTTGAGATTTAGTTTTCTTGTTTCCAAAATAAAGGAGTTGGACTAGCTATCTCTGAATTTGTGACTACCAATTGCTCAGTACTCAATATCCAGATTGCCTTGTTTCATTTGTAAAGGCTACCCAAGCCTTGGCATGGCCACTGACTGTTGCAATAAATGGTGCATGTTTTTCATTGTTCATCCTTGTTACAAACAACATGAATCTTAGCTGAGGCTCAACCTCACCTGTCATGGACCACCCATCTCTTCTGCTCTTTATAATACATTTATTTTCAAGGTCAATGATTGTTTTCCTTTACTCCTCTTTTCAATCTTCATCATCACCATAGCAATTAATATTCCATGACCAAGCTTCTGGTAATGCTAAGCAGCCTACCAACATTTTATAAATATAATCTGATTTGATCCTTTTATCAAGACCATGAGGAAGTTATAATAAACATCATCTTACAGAAGAGGTAAGTGATGCTCAGAACATTTTAGTGACTTGCCTAATGTTACATAACAAGTAAGTGGTGAAATAAACACTGAAACCCAGATATGCCTGACTGAATGAAGTCTTTTCATATAAGTAATGCTCAAAATTCTCCAAACTAGGCTTCAAAAGTATGTGAACCAAGAACTTCCAGATATTCAAGCTAGATTTAGAAAAGGTAGAGGAACCAGAGATCAAATTGCCAACATCTGTTGGATCATCAAAAAAGCAAGAGAATTTCAGAAAAATATACACTTTTGCTTCATTGACTACGCTAAAGCCTTTGACTGTGGAAACAAACAGTGGAAACAGTGGAAAATTTTTAAAGAGACTCGGATACCAGACCACCTTATCTGCCTCCTGAGAAATCTGTGTGCAGGTCAAGAAGCAATGGTTAGAATCAGAACCTCACATGGAACAATGGACAGGTTTCAAATTGGGAAAGGAGTATGTCAAGGCAGTATATCCTCACCCTGCTTATTTAACTTATATGCAGATTACATCATGCAAAATGCATTACTGGATGAGGCAACGCATGCTTAATCACTTCAGTTGTGTCTGACTCTTTGTGACCCCATGGACAGCAGCCCACCAAAGTTCCTCTGTCCACAGGATTCTCCAGGCAAGAATACTGGAGTGGGTTGCCATTTCCTTCTCCAACGGATGAAGCAAAGTTGGAATCAAGACTGCAGGGAGAAATATCAATAACCTCAGATATGCAGATGACACCGCCCTTATGGCAGAAAGTGAAGAGGAACTAAAGAGCCTCTTGATGAAAGTGAAAGAGGAGAGTGAAAAACCTGGCTTAAAGCTCAACATTCAAAAAAATAAAGACCATGGCATCTGTTCCCATCACTTCATGGCAAATAGATGGGGAAACAATGGAAACAGTGACAGACTTTTTTTTTTTTTTAAACTTTACAATATTGTATTAGTTTTGCCAAATATCGAAATGAATCCGCCACAGGTATACCTGCGTTCCCCATCCTGAACCCTCCTCCCTCCTCCCTCCCCTCCCCTCCCTCTGGGTCGTCCCAGTGCACCAGCCCCAAGCATCCAGTACCCTGCATCGAACCTGGACTGGCGACTCATTTCATACATGATATTATACATGTTTCAATGCTATTCTCCCAAATTTCCCCACCCTCTCCCTCTCCCACAGAGTCCATAAGACTGATCTATACATCAGTGTCTCTTTTGCTGTCTCGTACACAGGGTTATTGTTACCATCTTTCTAAATTCCATATATATGCATTAGTATACTGTATTGGGGTTTTTCTTTTTGGCTTGCTTCACTCTGTATAATAGGTTCCAGTTTCATCCATCTCATTAGAACTGATTCAAATGTATTCTTTTTAATGGCTGAGTAATACTCCATTGTGTATATGTACCACAGCTTTCTTATCCATTCATCTGCTGATGGGCATCTAGGTTGCTTCCATGTCCTGGCTATTATAAACAGTGCTGCGATGAACATTGGGGTACACGTGTCTCTTTCCCTTCTGGTTTCCTCAGTGTGTATGCCCAGCAGTGGGATTGCTGGATCATAAGGCAGTTCTATTTCCAGTTTTTTAAGGAATCTCCACACTGTTCTCCATAGTGGCTGTACTAGTTTGCATTCCCACCAACAGTGTAAGAGAGTTCCCTTTTCTCCACACCCTCTCCAGCATTTATTGCTTGTAGACTTATGGATTGCAGCCATTCTGACTGGTGTGAAATGGTACCTTATTGTGGTTTTGATTTGCATTTCTCTGATAATGAGTGATGTTGAGCATATTTTCATGTGTTTGTTAGCCCTCTGTATGTCTTCTTTGGAGAAATGTCTATTTAGTTCTTTGGCCCATTTTTTGATTGGATCATTTATTTTTCTGGAATTGAGCTGTAGGAGTTGCTTGTATATTTTTGAGATTAGTTGTTTGTCGGTTGCTTCATTTGCTATTATTTTCTCCCATTCTGAAGGCTGCCTTTTCATCTTGCTAATAGTTTCCTTTGTTGTGCAGAAGCTTTTAAGTTTAATTAGGTCCCATTTGTTTATTTTTGCTTTTATCTCCAATATTCTGGGAGGTGGGTCATAGAGGATCCTGCTGTGATGTATGTAGGAGAGTGTTTTGCCTATGTTCTCCTCTAGGAGTTTTATAGTTTCTGGTCTTACGTTTAGATCTTTAATCCATTTTGAGTTAATTTTTGTGTATGGTGTTAGAAAGTGGTCTAGTTTCATTCTTTTACAAGTGGTTGACCAGTTTTCCCAGCACCACTTGTTAAAGAGAAAAACTATTAAAAATTCCAACATATGGAGGATGAACAACACGCTGCTGAATAACCAACAAATCACAGAAGAAATCAAAAAAGAAATCAAAATTTGCATAGAAACTAATGAAAATGAAAACACAACAACTCAAAACCTGTGGGACACTTTAAAAGCAGTCCTAAGGGGAAAGTTCATAGCAATACAGGCATACCTCAAGAAACAAGAAAAAAGTCAAATAAATAACCTAACCCTACACCTAAGGCAACTAGAAAAGGAAGAAATGAAGAACCCCAGGGTTAGTAGAAGGAAAGAAATCTTAAAAATTAGGGCAGAAATAAATGCAAAAGAAACAAAAGAGACCATAGCAAAAATCAACAAAGCCAAAAGCTGGTTCTTTGAAAGGATAAATAAAATTGACAAACCATTAGCCAGACTCATCAAGAAACAAAGGGAGAAAAATCAAATCAATAAAATTAGAAACGAAAATGGAGAGATCACAACAGACAACACAGAAATACAAAGGATCATAAGAGACTACTATCAACAATTATATGCCAATAAAATGGACAATGTGGAAGAAATGGACAAATTCTTAGAAAAGTACAACTTTCCAAAACTCGACCAGGAAGAAATAGAAAACCTTAACAGACCCATCACAAGCACAGAATTTGAAACTGTAATCAAAAATCTTCCAGCAAACAAAAGCCCAGGTCCAGACGGCTTCACAGCTGAATTCTACCAAAAATTTAGAGAAGAGCTAACACCTATCCTGCTCAAACTCTTCCAGAAAATTGCAGAGAAAAGTAAACTTCCAAACTCATTCTATGAGGCCACCATCACCCTAATACCAAAACCTGATAAAGATCCCACAAAAAAAGAAAACTACAGGCCAATATCACTGATGAACATAGATGCAAAAATCCTTAACAAAATTCTAGCAATCAGAATCCAATAATACATTAAAAAGATCATACACCATGACCAAGTGGGCTTTATCCCAGGGATGCAAGGATTCTTCAATATCCACAAATCAATCAATGTTATACACCACATTAACAAATTGAAAAACAAAAACCGTATGATTATCTCAATAGATGCAGAGAAAGCCTTTGACAAAATTCAACATCCATTTATGATAAGAACTCTCCAGAAAGCAGGAATAGAAGGAACATACCTCAACATAATAAAAGCTATATATGACAAACCCACAGCAAACATTATCCTCAATGGTGAAAAATTGAAAGCATTTCCTCTAAAGTCAGGAACAAGACAAGGGTGCCCACTTTCACCATTACTATTCAACATAGTTTTGGAAGTTTTGGCCACAGCAATCAGAGCAGAAAAAGAAATAAAAGGAATCCAAATTGGAAAAGAAGAAGTAAAACTCTCACTGTTTGCAGATGACATGATCCTTTACATAGAAAACCCTAAAGACTCCACCAGAAAATTACTAGAACTAATCAATGATTATAGTAAAGTTGCAGGATATAAAATCAACACACAGAAATCCCTTGCATTCCTATACACTAATAATGAGAAAAGTGAAAGAGAAATTAAGGAAACAATTCCATTCACCATTGCAACAAAAAGAATAAAATACTTAGGAATATATCTACCTAAAGAAACGAAAGACCTATATATAGAAAACTATAAAACACTGGTGAAAGAAATCAAAGAGGACACTAATAGATGGAGAAATATACCATGCTCATGGATTGGAAGAATCAATATAGTAAAAATGAGTATACTACCCAAAGCAATTTATAGATTCAATGCAATCCCTATCAAGCTACCAACGGTATTCTTCACAGAGCTAGAACAAATAATTTCACAATTTGTATGGAAATAAAAACCTCGAATAGCCAAAGCTATCTTGAGAAAGAAGAATGGAACTGGAGGAATCAACCTACCTGACTTCAGGCTCTATTACAAAGCCACAGTTATCAAGACAGTATGGTACTGGCACAAAGACAGAAATATAGATCAATGGAACAAAATAGAAAGCCCAGAGATAAATCCACACACATATGGACACCTTATCTTTGACAAAGGAGGCAAGAATATACAATGGATTAAAGACTTTATTTTCTTGGACTCTAAAATCACTGCAGATTGTGACTGCAGCTATGAAATTAAAAGATGCCTGCTCCTTTGAAGAAAAGTTATGACCACCTAGACAGCATATTAAAAAGCAGAGACATTACTTTGCCAACAAAGTTTTGTCTAGTCAAGGTTATGGCTTTTCCAGTAGTCATGTATGGATATGAGAGTTGGACTGTAAAGAAAGCTGAACACCAAAGAATTGATGCTTTTGAACTGTGGTGTTGGATAAGACTCTTGAGAGTCCCTTGGACTGCAAGGAAATCTAACCAGTCAATCCTAAAGGAAATCAGTCCTGAATATTCATTGGAAGGACTGATGCTGAAGCTGAAACTCCAATACTTTGGCACCTGATTTGAAGAACTGACTCATTGGAAAAGACCCTGATGCTGGGGAAGATTGAAGGCAGGAGGAGAAGGGGATGTCAGAGGATGAAATGGTTGGATGGCATCACCAACCGGATGGACACGAGTTTGAGCAAGCTCCGGGAGTTGGTGATAGGGGATCCTGGTGTCCTGCAGTCTGTGGAGTCAAAGAGAGTTGGACAATACTGAATGACTGAACTCAACTGAGCTGAACTAGTATTAACTCTTCATATTTGTTGCATAATAAGTTGCTTCAGCTGTGTCCGACTGCAACCCTATGGACCATAGCCCAACAATCTCTTCTATCCATGGGGATTCTCCAGGCAAGAATACTGGAATGGGTTGCTATGCCCTCCTCCAGGGCATATTCCCAACCCAGGGATCCAACCTGCATCTCCTGCATTGCTAGGTGGTTTTTTTTTTTTTTTTTTTTTTTTTACTATTAGCACCACCTGGGAAACCCTTTTCATACAAGACAGTGGAAATCTCAGATTAGAAATGAAACATTAGTGAAACATGAGTTAAAATAACCTTTTTCTGTAAGTTCTTCTTCACAACAAAGAGAAAAGCCTTGATGCTAAAATAATTATGTAACTATTCTTCCATTATGTATGCTGAATGGCATTGTACCATTTCTTAGTTAGGAGCTTATAAAGGTAAATGGCATATACTGTCAGTGGTTGTTATTAAAACTTTGACAACCCACACAAGTTATAAAGGCCAATGTTTATAAGTGCTAAGCAACACTGACAATCAGATCTGCCAGGATAATCAGACATGAAATTATTTTTAAACACTAAGTTGTCCTTTTAATTCTTTGTTTTTATAATGTGTAATTTGAGTATATAAACTACAATATTTTCCTAATGCCTATGTCACCATTTTTCATATTATGAGTATTAGAATTATTGTTTGCTAAGAGAAAATCTTGGAGTAAAGTTAAACATTTTCCTTTAGAAATGATAGCTGAGTACTTGTGTAATAGAATCATTTGTTTAAATAAAGTAGACCTGTGCTTTATTATATCACAGGGATTCTGCTTCTGCCATTCTATTCTGCATTTGTTACCAAAACAATAATTAAGGACATTCACCTAAATGGAAGAACCAAGGAAATTTAACTGCTTTTGTATGTCAGAAATCTAAATATAACTCACTCTGACTCTCAACAATCTATCTCTTAACAAGCTATTCTTTTTTCTGTCTCCAAGGCTCTGAGCCTGTGATTCAAAGACTTTGAACGCTGTGCTGAGTACATGTGGAAGGATCTTGGAAGAAAGATCTCTCCACTTAACAAAGTCCTATTCTCCATGAAACACTAACAAAGAGAACAAAACACATATGGCTGAAAGTGATCATGGATTTTTTTTTTTTTTTTTTTTTGCTTTCTTCAAGAAATGGTTATTACTCCCTCTGGGGTCCCAGGTAACATCCACATTTTCTCATGTTTAAAATCTCAAACTGTCAGCCCATGGAGGGATTTGACTAGTAAACACGTTCAATGTTAAAGAAAGATGGAAAAGTTTGCAAGTTTTAGAGTGGGGAGATTTCATGTAAAAACCTAGATTTCCACTTCTTTTGAAAATAATATATGAAGAAAGTATCTGACTGTACTGGGTTGGCTGGCCTCTGAACGAACAATCATCTGGGACTGAGAATTTCCCATCCACTTCAGAGGAGACAGGCTCTCCAGGGCACTATTTCCCTCCTCTTTTTTAATTTGACCCACTTCATTCATTCTGTGTTTACAGTAGGATGGGTAAGCATTTGAGTATAAGACCCTGACTCTATGATCACTCTTTTTTTTTTTCTATGATCACTCTTAACTTTCCATAAAAGTTATAGTTATCTTTCCTTCTCCTCACTATGAAAGAACTATGCATTTTCCCCTTAAAATGCTTATTTTGCATTAATATATTATTTTCTATTTTAATCAGTTTATCTACAGTAGCTTATTTAATTCTTACCATCATGTAATAAGCAAGAGACTTGCATTATCTCTACCAATCTGATGAAGAGAATGAGCACAGAAAGCTTAAGTAATTTAAGAACATCATACAGTGATTATGCCTTATAATCAGGATCCATCTTTTTGTTTCAAAGTTTAGCACATAATCTATGCTAGTAAATGTGCAGGTTCTAATATAGTATCATAGCCTCAGTTGAAGTGTTACTATGATCAACATTAGGTATCAAAATGTCTGAGGAATGGATCATCATGTGGAAAATGTAAAAAAAAAAAAAAAAAGAAAAGAAAAATCTGTTCAATAGCACTTGAACTCTTTTACTTGCTTAGAAAACATGAAAAAGAATGAGGGTAGAAGTCTAGAATTAAAATACAAATTTTATATATATCAAATAGATACCTAGCAAGGACATACTGCATAGCAAGAGAGCTATATTCAGTATTATGTAATAATCTATAATGGAAAACAATGCAAAAAATAATATATATATATATGGCTTCCCAAATAGCACGAGTTGTAAAGAACCCATCTGCCAATGCAGGAGACCTAAGAGACTTAGGTTCAATCTTCAATCCCTGGGTCAGGACGATCCCCTGGAGGACAGCATGGCAACCCACTTTAGTATTCTTGCCTGGAGAACCCCATAGACAGTGGAGCTTGGTGGGCTACAGTCCACAGTGTAGCAAAGCGTGGTACACGACTGAAATTACTTTACATATATATACACACACACATTAGAATCACTTTACTGTACACCTGAAATGAACACAACATTGTAAGTCAATTATTCAGTTCAGTTCAGTCACTCAGTCATGTCCAACTCTTTGCGACCCCATGGACCACAGCATGCCAGGCCTCCTTGTTCATCACCAACTCCCGGAGTTACTCAAACTCATGTCCATTGAGTCGGTGATGCCATCCAGCCATCTCATTCTCTATCTTCCCCTTCTCCTCCTGCCTTCAATCTTTTCCAACATCAGGGTCTTTTCAAATAAGTCAGCTCGTCGCATCAGGTGGCCAAAGTATTGGAGTTTCAGCTTCAACATCAGTCCTTCCAATGAATATTAAGGACTGATTTCCCTTAGGATGGACTGGTTGGATCTCCTTGCAGTCCAAGGGACTCTCAAGAGTCTTCTCCAATACCACAGTTCAAAAGCATCAATTCTTCAGCTCTCAACTTTCTTTACAGTCCAACTCTCACATCCATACACGACTACTGGGAAAACAATAGCCTTAACTAGACGGAGCTTTGCTGGCAAAATAATGTCTCTGCTTTTTAGACTAGTGCTGCATTGGGCTTATCCTACACATCCCAAATTCATCAGGGCAAAGGATTCAGGAGTACCCTGTGGTCCAGATAGATGTGGGCCACAGATGAGGGAATGTTCAAGTGAGGGTGGTATTGAGGTCTGTCTAACAAGCTCACAAAGAAAGTGAAGAGGCTTTAGCCTCTAGTTGCTTGGCTAGAGGCTGACTTATTAGTGCTGAGTTAAAAAGTCCCAGATGACCATCAGGAAGAGGGATGTGGTTTGTCTGGGTTAAATAAACTCTAGGACAAAATTCCTCAGTGAAGCAAATTTCTGAAGAAACACATGCGTCCACTAGAGAAAGCATCTCTTATAAATATTTGCCAGTCTGAAGAGTATGCAGTCAATTGAAAAAAAGTCAGAAGTTGGAGTAAAGTTCATCTCCATCACTTTGATAATCAGAAGCTGGCAAGCAAACTGGGTGGTGAAATAAAGAAGCCAGCTATATTACTACTTCCAACTGCAGCCTTCTTTCACTTAAATTAGGTTTTTAAGATAAAGCTTAATGCTGAACTACACGTGAATTTTGTAAAAAACATTCTTGGACCAGACAAACACTAGTAACTTAAAGTGACTTCAATGGGTAAAGTATCCGCCTGCAATCTAGGAGTCACAGGCAATGCAGGTTTCATCCCTGGGTTGGGAAGATCCCCTGGAGGAGGAAACAAGAACCTATTCCACTATTCTTCTCTTGAGAATCCCATGGACACAGGAGCCTGGCAGGCTATGGTCCATGGTGTTGCAAAAGACTTGGACACGACCTAGCCACTAAGCAGATGACTTGATTATGAGAAGAACAGTCATTGGGCATACTTATTTTTCACCTAACAGTGTGAGAAAAGATAATTCTTAGCGAATGCCTTCCAAAGAGATGATGGGGAATGCAAATGAACCTGTTTCTTCCATACAGAGGTTACAAAATTGGTGGCGATAATGATGGTGGTGGTGATGATAATGATGATTTGATTATTCTAGAATAACTAGCTTAGCATAATGATTAAGGACAAGAGTTTGGGGCACACACTAACTTGGATTTAGACTCCTTTTCTGTTATCAACTGTGTGATACTGGACAGGATATAGAACATCTCCGAGTGAATGTTTACTATGAAACGATTCTGTTAATAAATAATTTCGAGTATTACACAGAAGATTTAAGGAGAGGATGCTTATAAAGCACTTGATATAGGACTTGAATTTATTAAGCATCTAGCAATAGAAGCTGGTTAGCTACTGTGGCAATGATGATTCTCAAGTGAGTCGATGAAGGGTCTGGACTAAATGCACCTGTCATCTCTCTAGAAACGTGAAGCTTGGCCTCAGCCCTGGCTTCATCTTCCACTGACCATGTATTTATTTACCTCTCAAGAATGTGTTTTCTTTAGTTAGCTTGGGGTGGCAAAACAAATTGCCGTATATAGACTGGGTGGCTCAAATAACAGAAATTCATTTCCTCATAGTTCTGGAGGCTAGGAGTCCCAGATCAAGGTCCAGGTGGACTGATTTCTGGTGAGAGCTCTTTTCTAGGCTTGCAGATGGCCTCATTGTCCTCGTATGGGTGTGTATACCCTCTTTTTATAAAGGGACCAATCCAGTTGGATTAGTGTCCCACCCTCATGGCCTCATTTAGCCTTAGTTACTTCCTAAAGACACTCGTATCTGGGGTTAAGTCTTCAACAGGTGAATTTTGGTGGGGGGCATAATTCAGTCCAGAGCAGCAGTCATAGAGGGATTCAGTGGGGATCACAAATGAAAGACAATCACAGTCCTCCAAATGGTCACAGTCTTCTCAAAGAGAGGTAGACCTGAGAAAAGAGATACTATTTTCTGATCTGATCCCATATGCAAAACCTGTGCTAGGAGATTGTGAGCAGCTATTACCTTAGGGATGTCATCAAGACATTGAAGAATAAATAAATTTTATCACTAAAATCTAGATTTATTTACACACATTTATTGCTTTGCAGTTAATTCTTAAAAGGAGCCTCTGTTAAGTGTCTCCCTTTTACAATAAGGCAACTGAGGCTGTGAGCTTGGGAACTTGCTTCAAGTTACTAAAAGTAAATGGCAGAATTCTCAACCTCTATTTTTCACCCTAGGACAATGAGAATAACGACAGACTGTGGACCATGCCTGATGGAAGACAGATCAAAGACTGGTGCGAATCTGAGAGGAAAGTCAGAGACTAGGGTTTAAGGGATTTGACTCTTGAGGCAATGTTTGAATCAAGCAAGTATTGAAAGACAAATATTACTTCCAATGCTCATGTAATTTCTGCTCCAATTATATATAAGCATTTGGCCGATCAAATAAAACACAGCTGTTAACTACTCAAGTTTATATCAAATTCACAGGATGAGTTCTGATACTCTACAACCTTCTCTACCTTCCCACAAGAAACATTTTCTGGATGTTATGCTTGCTTTTGTCAAAAATTCACTCTGAAAAGCAATTTAATAAACCAAAGCTTCCTGTTAAACTGTATTTTCCTATATTTGGGATAAATAGAGATTCTCATTTTGAAAGGAAGGTAATCATTTCTAAAAATTATGATGATAACCGAAAGGAAAAATCTCAGAATGTTTTAGTCTCAGTAGGAAAAGATAATATCAAAACCAGCAAGTATTTATTTATTAAGGATTTATAATGTCCTAGGTGTTGCGTGCAGAGAAGGCAATGGCACCCCGCTCCAGTACTTTTGCCTGGAAAATCCCATGGACGGAGGAGCCTGGTAGGCTACAGTCCATGGAGTCGCTAGAGTCAGACACGACTGAGCGACTTCACTTTCACTTTTCACTTTCATGCATTGGAGAAGGAAATGGCAACCCACTCCAGTGTTCTTGCCTGGAGAATTCCAGGGATGGGGAAGCCTGGTGGGCTGCCGTCTATGGGGTCGCACAGAGTTGGACACGACTGAAGCGACTTGGCAGCAGCAGGTGTTGGGTGAGCTGATAAAATACACACATTTTCTCACTTCAGTTTGTACCACGTTAATGAAGGATCATCCTCATCATACAGACTGGAGCCTGGGGTTTAGTGAGAGGCAGTATTTGTCAGGTGAGGAGTAGTAATAGCATTCAGTCTTGTAGCAGAAGATTCCTGAGCATGCCCTTTGAAACTCTGCAGTGTTCTGGCCCTGGAAGTGGGCTGCAAAAGCTCATAGAGAGACAAGGGAAGTTGTCTGAATCTCAGTTACATCCTGCTGTATTTAAGAGCCAGCCGGCATCTTGGTGTTCACCTCTGCAGATACAAGAGCTGGGCTATGGAGGCTGGGAGAACAACAGGTGCACGGCTTAAGAACCAACAGGTAAAGTGACTGATAAAAGCAGACAGAGCATAGAAATAACCTGATTAAATGAGTGCTTGCTATATGTCAGACACTGAACTAAGGGTTTTACAAGTAACATTTTATTTATTCCTTAATTTCATCCTGTTAGACAAGTATAATTATCTTCATTTTCAGATAAGGAAACAGACACAGAAGAAAGGTCAAGCAATGTTCAAAAGTTAACAACAGCAAGTAAGTGGAAGAACTGGTCTCTGAACCTCCATATGCTAAGTTGGACACTCATTTCTCTAACTTTCAGGCAGAGCCACCCCACATTAGAGCAGCTACTCTGCTTTCTTGGGTGAGCTGCTCCCAGACCATCATATTATAAATAATTATAACAGTTTGCAAATGTTTATGGATATAAGATATAAAACATATTTTGTTTATAATGTTCAAATAATTCTACAGGTTATAAAAAAGGAAAAATAATAATTAACATCATCATCACATTCACTATTGTTATTAACCTATGAAATGATCAAAGAGATATTCTGGTCCTGAATATATATGAATTTAGACCAATAGAAGTTGGGCTTCCCAGGTGGCGCTAGTGGTAAAGAATCCACATGCCAGTGAAGGATATACAAGAGGCTAAGGTTTGACCCCTGGGTCGGGAAGATCCTCTGGAGGAGGAAATAGCAACCCTCTCCAGTATTATTGCCTGGCAAATTCCAAGGACAGAGGAGCCTGGCAGGCTAGAGTCCAAGGGGTTGCAGAGAGTCAGGCACAACTGAGCACAGACTAACAGAGGTTAGAAGTACCCCCAAATCACACATCTAACTATTATTTAGCATAGTTTTACTCTATATAGTCAATCAACAAAGATTTGTTATAAACCTACTACTAAAAAAAAACAAAAACAAAAACAAACAACAATGTATCACCAACAATGCCTTGGAGATACGTGCAAAACAAGATACAAAAGTAAAATATGAGGAAATAGAAGCAACATGAAAATAAAATCGAACCAAGATAAAAACCAGTACTCAACATACATTTAATTAACTGTAAACAATTAAATCTTTGTAAGCAAGGATTTTGATAAAAGGGCTAACATAACAGTTCAGTTCAGTTCAGATCAGTTGCTCAGTTGTGTCCGACTCTTTGTGACCCCATGAATTGCAGCACGCCAGGCCTCCCTGTCCATCATCAACTCCCGGAGTTCACTCAGACTCACGTCCATCGAGTCAGTGATGCCATCCGGCCATCTCATCCTCTGTCATCCCCTTCTCCTCCTGCCCCTAATCCCTCCCAGCATCAGAGTCTTTGCCAATGAGTGAACTCTTCTCATGAGGTGGCCAAAGTACTGGCATTTCAGCTTTAGTATCATTCCTTCCAAAGAAATCCCAGGGCTGATCTCCTTCAGAATGGACTGGTTGGATCTCCTTGCAGTCCAAGGGACTCTCAAGAGTCTTCTGCAACACCACAGTTCAAAAGCATCAATTCTTCGGCACTCAGCCTTCTTCACAGTCCAGCTCTCACATAAACGTAACAGACTTCAGGCTAAATCCTTAGGAAGCTTGCATTAGGTTGGCTTAGGAACTTGGATTTCAGGAGGATTTCCCTGATGGCTCAGATGGTAAAGAATCCACCTGCAATGCAGGAGACCCAGGATTGATCCCTGGGTTGGGAGGATCCCGTGGAGAAGGGAATGGCTACTCACTCCAGTTCCTGCCAGGAGAATTCCACAGGCATGGACAGAGGAGCCCGGTGGCCCCCAGTTCATGTGGTCCTAAAGTATTGGACATGATTAAATGACTAACATTTTCATTTTCACTTCCACTTTGAGAAGAGTGTCTGATACGTGTTTTTAAAAAATGTGTTTATGCTAAACACTTGTGTTCCTTCTGGGCATGTGGAATTTGAACCCTTGCTAGACACAGTGTGTTTTTGTGACCAGCACCCAGTGAAAACCTTTGGCATTGAATCTTTAATGAGCTTCTCTAAGACAACATGCCATACTAGTCACAACTCATTCCTGGAGGAATCAAGCGTGTCTTGTGAGTGATTCCACTGGGAGAGGACTCCTGGAAGTTCGTGTCTGGCTTCCCCAGACTTCACTCCATGCTTCTTTTTCTTCTGATAACTTTGTTTGTATCTGTTTTCTGTAATAAATTATAGTTTTAAAACAATGATGGCCAATATTATTTCATCTATGAGTAGTGGTACAGCTGATCTATATTAGGCATGGAGCTAAGCATCACATGTAATGCAATCTCACGTATTGCCCACAACAATTCAATGTCGTCTATCAGTATCTCTCCATTTTAAGAAGAGAAAATGGAGTCTCAAAATGGTTAAAGAACTCTTCAAAGTCAAATCTGTCTGAAGTCTGCTTTCAACTGGCCCCTGAGAATCACAGCTATCTTCCCATTATGTTCATACCAAAATATGAGAGATATTTCTTCTATGGATTTCCATTAAGAAGACACTGGCGTTGCAAATCCTACTAGATAATATCTCTGCAGCAAATTCAGGAGCAAGCCTCATATGACTCTTTCTCAAAACAGCCTTCCCTGCAATCAAGGCAAAGCAATCCACTCTAGTTGCACAGCTCTCAGGCTGGAAGGGAGGAAACTTGAATCCAGCTCTCCTGAACCCCAATCCTCTCAGCCCTCCTCGTGTGGTCTAAACTTGATCTGCACAACAATGGCTGATAAAGACTTGTTCTTGAAGGAAAATAACTTCTGGGGGTAAGGGGAAGCAATGAGGAATCACATTTTGTTTGAGGATTTATGAATTATATCTCCAATGTGAGAAAGCTGGGATGCAGGGATAGCATCATTGTGGTGATGTTATATTTTTCCTGGGTTCCTCTTGCCTCTCTCTCTCTCTCTCTCTCTCTCCTCTCTCATGTCAGGGAAGCATCATACATAGAGAAGTTTAGATACATAAAACACCATAGTTTTTGTAGGATGTTTCAGAGGGCCTCCCCTTTATCTTATTTTAGGACTCTTATTCTTACTTCCTGTCCCACCTACATGTACAATGGAAACAGTGATGGGCTTTTTCTTGGACTCCAAAATCACTGCAGATGGTGACTGCAGCCATGAAATTAAAAGGTGCTTGTTCCTTGGAAGAAAAGCTATGACCAACGTAAATAACTTATTAAAAAGCAGAGACATTACTTCGTCGACAAAGGTCTGTATAGTCAAAGCTATGGTTTTTGCAATAGTCATGCATGGATGTGAGAGTTGGACTATAAAGACAGTTGAGTGCCAAAGAATTGATGCTTTTGAACTGTGGTGTTGGAGAAGACTCTTGAGAGTCCCTTGGACTGCAAGGAGATCAAACCAGTCCATCCTAAAGGAAATCAGTCCTGACTATTCATTGGAAGGACTGATGCTGAAGCTGAAGCTCCAATACTTTGGCCACCTGTTGGGAAGAACTGACTCATTTGAAAAGAGCCTGGTGCTGGGAAAGACTGAAGGCAGGAGAAGGGGACAACAGAGGATGAGATGGTTAGTGGCATCACTGACCTGATGGACATGAGTTTAAGCAATCTCTGGGAGATAGTGAAGGACAGCGAAGCCTGACATGCTGCAGTCCATGGGATCTCAGAGTCAGACACAACTGAGCGATTGAAATGAACTGACGTGACCTGACCTGACCTACATTTTGTATTCCTCCCACCTCCTTCACTCCACTGACATGGTAAAGATGGTTATCCTACAGGACCCCTTTCTTTCTGGGTCTTGAAAATAGTTTATCCTGATATGAAAAAAACAGACAGAAAAAAACATAGCATAAATTAAGTTTCAAAACCAGAATTGGTTTCCTTGCCCCAAGAACAATTCATGAGTTACCTTCCATAGTAAGTCTTAATGCTTAATTTTTTTTCCATATATTTTTAAACTCAGAATATTTCTATTCCCTTTTTTTTGTTTCATTTACATTTGTGGCTCTTTGCCTTATGCAAATGATTGTTCTATTGACATTAGGTAGCATATTTACAATGTGTGTTTCTTAAAGCCTTGGGATTAGCAGATCAACATATTTTAGAAACTGGTGGGTCAGGAACTTGGCTATATACTACTGACCACTTCACACACTTTACAACCATGTGGAAAAATTGTGTGTGTGTGCTCAATTACTCAGCCATGTCTGACCTTGCAACCCCATGAACTGTAGACCACCAGGCTCCTTAGTTCATGGAATTCTCCAGGCAAAAATACTGCAGTGGGTTGACATTTCCTCCTTCAGGGGATCTTCCCAATCCAGGGAATTCTCATTGGCAGGTGGATTCTTTACCACTATGCCATCTGGGAAGGGCCTGTGGAAAAATAAAGATAGTTTGCTTATGGCTGTAGTTAAGATTTTCTTGGCATCTGAATAGAAGAAGCCTCTGAGAGTCTGGCTATGGGCTAAGATGTGCCAATAGTATACTGATACTTATCAAAGAGTTGGCTTCCCTGGTGGCTCAGAGGATAAAGCGTCTACCTGCAATGCAGGAGACCCCGGTTCGATCCCTGGGTTGGGAAGATCCCCTGGAGAAGGAAATGGCAACCCACTCCAGTATTCTTGCCTGGAGAATCCCGTGGACAGAGGAGCCTGGCAGGCTACAGTCCATGGTGTCGCAAGTAGTCAGACATGACTGAGCGACTTCACACACACACACTTATCAAAAACCTGACCCCTAATATTGCTTAGATTCTCAGAAAGAATAAGGAATTTTTGGAAGATTATATAACAATTTTGCATAAGGAAAATCAAATTTCTTTTGGCGTTTAAAAAAAGCTGCCTTAACTTGTGGCTACCTCCAATAAGCTGATGTACTACTCCTTGTTTTGAAGACCTATAGGATTATGATTTTGGTTGTGTGTTTAGAGCGAATGGCTTATGCAAACACCAGGAAGAGAATAAGATGCCTGTAATTTTCCAGCAGAAGGTTTGGTATAACGCAGAGTCCCTGGTAGGCTGCAGTCCATGGGGTCGCTAAGAGTCGGACACAACTGAGCGACTTCACTTTCGCTTTTCACTTTCATGCACTGGAGAAGGAAATGGCAACCCACTCCAGTGTTCTTGCCTGGAGAATCCCAGGGACGGGGGAACCTGGTGGGTTGCCGTCTATGGGGTCGCACAGAGTTGGCCACGACTGAAGCGACTTAGCAGCAGCAGCAGCAGCAGAGTCCCTGTACCCCGGCCTTCTGTGCACCCTGTCGAAGTGAGCCCTGGACAGGGGCAGTGAGATGCAGTGTGAGGAAGGAACTCCATGAGTGCCCTTTAAGGGGCCCCGGAAAAACAGCCTGAATTGGGGCAAGTCTGTGTCTAAGGGCCAGCTCTTTGAGGGAGTTTTATATAACCCTGGAACAGCAGCTATTGACTCTCGGTGACTTTGTAGGAAGATGTGATTTGCATCTTACTTTGTAGGAAGATGTCCCAACCAGAGGCGTGGTGAAGCTGTCTCAGCTAGTGCATTGCCAGACAACGCCAGCAGGGGGCACCCGGGTCACCAGCAGGCCTTCCACTTGTCTTCCTATCCTCAGCAACTACAGGGGATCTAAATGGACACCTGGCTTAATGACCATTGATTCCCGGAAAGAATGATTGTGGATCGGTGATCTACAGTAAAAAGGCCCAGTTTAGGTCGATATCTTCCAACATTTAGAGGACTCTTATATTTCATAATCCTATTCAGAAATGTAACTGATTAGATTGCCTTTCTGTGCACTTTGCAATCCATTTATTTTATAGGCATACTAAGCTGTTTTATTTTTAGGCAAATCATTCTATGGATGCATAGAATGGCCTGAGTGGGGAGCGCTTAGTTCCTAATTTAAAGATCTTAGATGCCGAAAGCACATCACTTTTGAATGACTGGTTGAATGAATGGACAAATACTGGAATTGTTGGACTAGGCTGAAGACTTAATTCTCTGGATTCTCAGGTATGTATTTGCCTAAACACTGGACTTGATCCAACACAAAGTGTTGAGAAAAATATTGATTGTCTTTATCACTCCCCTTGAATTCTGTTCCATAATCTGAATTTAGAGGTAAAAATTATATTGGCCCATAAATTGGGCCAATATATTGGGCCAAAATTAATGGCCCATATTGGCCCATAAATTGCTCAACTTCCTGTTGAGTCCATATCTGAACTCATCCAAAAACGAAATAGCTGTGTACAGATGGTTGGTTATTCAGGATATGTGACTTCAAATATACTGCCTGCCAGTATTTACCAAAAGCTTGAATAAAGGAAAGATTGCTTGTAGAGGGTAACCTAAAGACCGTTACTGGATTCTGAGGCCCATTATTAGATTGTTCTGATGGAGTTGAGGCTATGTATAGCAGGAACTGTCCTCCTTTATCTCTACATACTGTGACTTGGCATGATGTCATCAATGTGTTAGTGTTAGTTACTCAATTGTGTCTGACTCTTTGTGACCTCATACACTATAGCCTGCCAGATTCCCCTGTCCATGGAATTCTCCAGGCAAGAATACTGGAGTGGATTGCCATGCCCTTCTTTAAGGGATCTTCCTGATTCAGGGATCAAACCCAGGTCTCCTGCATTGCAGGCAGAGTCTTTACTTCCTGAGCCACCAAGAAGCCCTTCCCTGGTGGCTCAGATGATATCATCAATACTTGTGTCAAATAGTATGAGACCAAAAAAAAAGGACAAAAACTATTAAAGTAATCTGAATATCTGTCATTAGAATATTGTTGAAAGCCATTCCCATTGCATTATATACTGACTGGAACTTTCTTTGGTCACTATTCCAGAATAATGATGCTGTTTCTGAATATCTGTTTTATTTTTACTTTATGGGCACTGGGCATTTTATGATAATGTCTTTGAACTGACTGCTAGAAAACTTATAATAAAATCTGTGACCTAATTCTAGAAATGGCATAAGACTTAAAAGAAGATTTTTTTTATAGGTCAATATTATGCACGGCTTCATATTTTATCTCAGTTCTCATTCTCTATTTTTTCTTCTTTCCTATAAGTATATTTTAAACTGATGTATTACCTTAAATGATGGCTGAAGCAAGATGTGGAATAAATAAAACTTAAACAAACAGTCTGTTTACTATTAATAATTGAATGTGAGTGAAGTCAACATAAGCAATTTTGATTTGAGCTTGAGCTTCTTAGAGTCATTAGCTCATACACACAAATATAACTTAGTCTCAAACAAGAGGCAGCACCTAAATTCCCTGAGTACATCCCTAAGGGAATTGACTGATGAGAAGAGTCTTGGTTCCCAAGATCCTCACTAATATTTCTGCCTAAATATCTCCTACTTACAAAGTCTAGAGTATGGCAGGTGTTTCATATGTGATTTTTGGAACAAACAAATAATTTAAATTGGGTGGAAAATTAAAATTTATGGAAGGATTCAACATAAAAAATGCAATTTCTAATATATCAATAAAGTAAATGAGTTCAACTGAATTAATAAGGAGTTGTCTACCATTGAACCATTTCACTATGTATGGAGATAAAAGCTTTTATAATCAGGCAGTGCACCTGTTGCAGTCGAGTTCCCAGATCCGGCCAATGTCTGTTCTGATGGGACAGACGTTCAGAACTTGATGAATTTAGAACATGGGCTCTATAGATTCAAATATTAACTTAAAGGCTGTGTGACAAGAGGATTAAGCTTGGGTTTGATTTCTGCCTTCCCTCTTTGTGATCTCTTTGCCTTGAGGATGCTCTCTGATCTTTAGTGTCTCAGATGTAAAACAGCCATACTACCTGCCTCATGGGGTTATGAGGATCAAAAGACATCAGGTTTGTAAAGCCTTCAACCTAATGCAGAGCATTCAACAAAAGCTATCAATTACAGTACCTACTACATGCCAAACACTGTTCCAGGAACTGAGATACAAAAATGAATAAGATGGGCATCTTTGTCCTTGAGGAAATTATAATTTAGTGGTGGAAATCATATAAAGAGGTTTTCAAATAATTCTTAGTAAATGGCTAACAGAAATGTGAACACAGTGTATGGGAACATAGAAAAGTATCATTTAGTCCCCATCTCTGCACAACTTTTTATAGTAATTTGTGACATTAAAGGATGTCTTCCTCTCTGTGACAATCTATATTCCTGATAGGATAATGAAGAAGCCATCAAACTAGAGCAATATATATATTTTCTAATTTATAAGAGACCTTCTAAAATCAAAAGCTTTGATCCAGATGTAAGAAAGAAAATGTGTGACGAGGAAGATGAGTCAACAAAGCTGTGTTTCCTCTCACCATATCAGATTAGAGAAGTCTTCTAGGCTGGGATAAGGAACAAGTTAGACAGGACATGAGAGAGCTGTGTCAGAGGCTCGTTTCCCAGCGTTGCTGACAGTGGGCTTAAAGGTAGACGAGCAGGGATGGGTACAGGAGGGTGAGAAAATCTCCCTTTGACATTCTGGGGATGAGGCAGAGATGACCTGGCTCCTTTTAGCCCTATGTGGACCTCTGATAGGTCAATGTCAATGAGGGATGTAAGGAGGACATGTGGAGGACGGCATGGCAACCCACTCCAGCATTCTTGCCTGGATATCCTCATGGACAGAGGAGCCTGGCTGGCTACAGTCCATGGAATCCCAAAGAGCTGGACACGACTGAGTGACTCAGCACAGCACAGCACAGGAGGATATGACTCACTCATACAAGCCCAAGTTCTTCTGCAGCAAATGAGTGACTAGATGACAGGAGGGATTGAGATGGAGGTTCATGGCCGGACAAGCTGAGGGAATGTTCATCAAAAAGGCCTGATAGAAATAGTTCTCTTTGGGTTTCAGGTGAGGGTACCAAGACATTACCACAAGAGATGGATCAGTGAACCTCGTGGGTACTGAAGGCTTCCCAGGAATTCCTCAGCTATTTACACTTAGTATGCAGTGGATTTCCTTGGGAGTGGAAGACCAATGTGAGATGAATGCAGATGAAGTTTTAGAACTGAGGTACCCTCCTCAATATCACTGGACCAGCAACAAGGAAGCCCTCGAGAGCTTGCCATCAGTCCCAGAGGGGAGCAGGAGGAAGGCTGTCCCGAGAGGGAGTCTAAGCTGAATGCGATTCAGTGCTGTACCGGATAGACTAGGAAACCAGGGCATTATGCTCAGTTTATCTGAAAGTGACCAGATCTAGTTTCTGCCTCAGGTTTGGACAGCTAGGAATCAAAACAACACATTTGTGGTAGGAACATAAAGCTACATTTACCTTCCATTGATCTCCCTTTGCAAAATTTGGACCTGCTACTGAGCATCCGCCTTTTATGTGGTTTTCTAGGAAGTCAACAGCCAGAGGGAAAGTTTTAAAAGGCACAAAAAAAGTTCATACAGTCCACAGACACGCCTGTCTTATCCATTATCGTAACTCAGTGTCACACACACAGACCACAGAATGCAGGATGGCTGCTGACTTGAAATATTTGGGACATACAATTGTTGAAGTAACGAATGATTATGAAGACAATTTAAATAAGATAGACAGTGGAAAGGGACTCTGTTTTCGCCATCCTAACGTTTTTTAAAACAAATTCACTAGGATGTGGTTTCCAATTTTGACTCGTGCAGAATAGATTACATTCATAGGTCAGGAAACCTCCATGCTCTTGCCCTGGAAATCCCTGTACAGCTGATAGACCACCAGATGGATCTTTAACATTTACTTCTGTGCAGATGCATGTTGAAACACAGAACGAGAATGAGAAGAAGTTTAGGGAAAAACCTTGAATTTTTTTTTATAAAAGGAACATATACATGTTTAGGAAATTCTGGACTTATATACAACTACCTTAAGTTACCAATTATTTGTGAAAAACCTCATAGTGTGTGTGTGTGTGTGTATGTGTGCGCGTGTGCGTGTGCGTGTGTGTGTGTGTGTGTGTGTGTGTGTGTGTGTGGAGAGAACCTCGGCTGCAGCCTGCAGCTTCCTTTGAGGTTTTGCTTCATTCAGTTTTGTATCTGCAGTGCCCAGGAGACTGGTGTATATAGAACAGATTCAGTAAACATTCTATTCGAGTGTATCTACAACATCAGAGCCTTTGGGAATTTTTTTTCAAAAAAAAAAAAAAAAATCTGTTCTGAAAATCTATGCCCAGAATGTGAGAGCACTAACATAATTAAAAAATATGCCAGAAGGACTGGGAGAGAGTGTGTGTCATAACAGACTTGTCTGTCACAATAAACTTTTACATATTTATATGCATATAAATTTACAAGCATCTCTTTTGTATGACACATTTTATTTTGCATTTTTGTGCATACTATTCAATCCTTTTGTGCCAATAAAATGTCAATAAAGGCTTTGTTAAGAATTTCTTCTTTCAATAATTATACTACTTACAATATTCAACATAATGCAAGCTTTGAAAGATGGCTAAGATTGTCCTAACCCCTAAAGGATGTGAAGATTCATAAACATCAAGTAACTTTCTTAAGGTACCATCTGAGGAAGACACTTTCCTGGGAACTCTCAGATAACCAACTGTAAAAATGGTTTAAAGACTATCTAAAGAAACTTGATGAAAGTGAAAGAGGAGAGTGAAAAAGTTGGCTTAAAGCTCAACATTCAGAAAACGAAGATCATGGCATCTGGTCCCATCCCTTCATGGGAAATAGATGGGGAAACAGTAGAAAGAGTGTCAGACTTTATTTTTTGGGGCTCCAAAATCACTGCAGATGGTGACTGCAGCCATGAAATTAAAAGACGCTTACTCCTTGGAGGGAAAGTTACGACCAACCTAGATAGCATATTCAAAAGCAGAGATATTACTTTGCCAACAAAGGTTTGTCTAGTCAAGGCTATGGTTTTTCCAGTGGTCATGTATGGATGTGAGAGTTGGACTGTGAAGAGGGCTGAGTGCTGAAGAATTGATGCTTTTGAACTGTGGTGTTGGAGAAGACTCTTGAGAGTCCCTTGGACTGCAAGGAGATCCAACCAGTCCATTCTAGAGGAGATCAGCCCTGGGTGTTCATTGGAAGGACTGATGCTAAAGCTGAAACTCCAGTATTTTGGCCACCTCATGAGAAGAGTTGACTCATTGGAAAAGACTCTGATACTGGGAGGGATTGGGGGCAGGAGGAGAAGGGGACGACAGAGGATGAGATGGCTGGATGGCATCACTGACTCAATGGACGTGAGTCTGAGTGAACTCCGGGAGTTGGTGATGGACAGGGAGGCCTGGTGTGTTGCGATTCATGGGGTCGCAAAGAGTTGGACACGACTGAGCGACTGAACTGAACTGAAAGAAACTGAAACTAGAGCTAGCAACAAGTGTTCCTCTGCCACATGTGGTATTAGTAAGAGTCACCAATCACACTAAACTTTTGGATATGTATATTGGTCAGACTCCTAAAACAAAGAAATTCTGCACAGAAGGAAGTCAAAATAATTTGGAGGAAAAAATGAAAAGCAAAAACTGGAATGAACTGATTAAAAAAAGAAGATTCAGACTTTGCTGAAGTGAGAAAAGTTGAATCCAATTACTTCGTAAACAAATCTTCATAAAGTCACCCTTTCAATCTGGGTTCTCTGTGACTGGAATACATGCGTGCACACTCTGTCAAAGGAGAGAAATATCATATGTTCAAATACATTTGCCTTTTCTCTGAGCAGAAACTTTGCCTTCTATGCACTTACCACTTTTTTTCTGTGCCTTTGACACTGCATAAAATATTTGGTTAATACTCCCTCTACAATCTGTTAGGTTCCTCTCTTAACCAGCTACACTACAATATAGCCAACTTTCTGCCAAAACAAAAATATTTTTGACACAGACACATGATGATTGGCACCCAGCACAATACTGTTCTGACTTATCTGCCATTGCTGTGTGCCCCTCTGGTCCACCATATTTTAACTCTAGCACATCACTTAATACACCATGTCAAACATGTAGCTATTCATATGTTTCTCTACTGAATGATAAATTCACGGATGGCAGAGACTATTCAAAGGGTTTCTCAAAGTGCCTGATAACATGGCAGCTGTTCCAGTATATATTGATCAAATCAATGAACAAGAGAAATGATGTTTAAGTTGTTTAACTTAACACTGGGTGAGAAAACCTGACCACAGGATTCCTGGATGCCAGTATATAAAGATTTCATCAATGAGTAATATCAACAGAGAGGAGACACGAGTTATAGCCAGTATGAGACCTGGAGTGGGACAACTCCATCTTCTTTACCTGTTCCCCAGTATCTCTGCTCCAGAAAATAGAGGATACAGTACAAAGAACTGCTTCCCAAAGATATACATCTGTATTTTATAATCCATGGCAAAATGGACTTAACAAATATAATTAACATTATGTTTAATAGGAAAAATACTCTGGATTATCCAAGTGGGCCTAACTGAATAACAGCCTAACTAATCAAGAACTTTCCCAGGCTGAGAGCAAGAGATAAGTGGCAGAGAAGAATGCTAAAGACATTTCAAGTGTTAGAAGAATTAGACATATAATTGTTGTCTGAGATGTTGAGATCCCTGTCCAAAAACTAGAAAGAGATCATAGAACTGAAGAGCATCCCAATCTGCAAGGAACAACCTGAATGATCCTGGAAGCAGATTCTCCAGCAACGTCTCTAAGTAAGAGCCCAGCCTGGTCAACATATTAATTTTGACTTTTACAGATCTAGAGGATAGGAACCCATCCAGACTCCAACTCATAGAAATTATGAGATAATAAGTTTGTGTTGCTTTAAGCCACTAAGTGTGCAGTGCTTTGTTATTACAATAATATAAAACTAATAGAGAGGGGTCCCCAAAGTGATTTCCACTAAGAAAGATTTATGAACCTAGAGCATCATTGTATTGAAGCAAGGAAGGGCATTAAAGTGAACAAAAGGAGAAAGACATTCACTCTGGAGATGTATTCACTCCCATTTTAGGTATCACTGGTTTCAGGGTAGAGGCAGCATCTTTCTTCCTACATTGCTGTTGCTGTTGCTTAATCACGAAGTTGTGTCTGAGTCTTCTGTGACCCCATGGACTGTAGCCCACCAGGCTTCTTTGTCCATGGGATTTTCCAGGCAAGAATACTGGAGTAGGTTGCCATTTCCTTCTCCACTCTTCCTACATCAGGGAAGTTTATAGGTAAAAAAAAAGACCATTAAAACTCTCAGTTACAGAGTTTCAGTCAGCCTTGAACAATGGTGTTTTTACGAGAGCTATATTTCAGAACGTTTGGGACAAAGCAGCACCTGTCTCGGGCTCATCCTTGTGCTTTCCTCTGACTATAGCTTTTTCATGTATTCATTTGACCCAGTGGCTCATCAAATCATGCACTAGTACTCTCGTTTATCCATTTACCCGTTAGTGCCCAGCACTATACTTAGTGGAAGAGATATAGGATCAATGAAAGTAGTCCTAAACCTCAGGAAGCTTAAAAACAAGAAAGAGAAAGATGAACATATATTAAGCAGATAGAAACAGATAATTCTCACATGCAGTGGTCACTACACCAATGAACACCTGACCTGTAACTAGTAGCAAATCTCTATTTTTAATCTTCTCCATGTCCTGCCATCCTCTTTTGTGGTTGTTGAAATTGCCAACTCTATTTCATCTTATGTTCACCACTGAAAATACAATATTCACTCAAACAGGGCACCTCTGTTCTGTCCAGTTCTGTGTAGAGCACTGCTGGTTTTGTCTGTCTTCCTTGAGTCTCAGGATCCTATATTGCAATCCAGAATCATAAAGTGCCTTCACCCCCACCCCTGCAATTATTCACTCAAATCTCTGGGATTGTGAATATCATGAGCTATTAAACACTGATTACATTACTGTTATATGGCCAAAGGGATTTTGAAGATGATACTAAAGTTAATAATCAGTAGACTTTAAGTTGGAGAAGGCAATGGCACCCCACTTCAGTACTCTTGCCTGGAATATCCCATGGATGGAGGAGCCTGGTAGGCTGCAGTCCATGGGGTTGCGAAGACTGAGTGACTTCACTTTCACTTTTCACTTTTATGCCTTGGAGAAGGAAATGGCAACCCACTCCAGTGTTCTTGCCTGGAGAATCCCAGGGACAGGGGAGCCTGGTGGGCTGGCATCTATGGGGTCGCACAGGGTTGGACACGACTGAAGCGACTTAGCAGTAGCAGCAGCAGACTTTACGTTAATCAGAATAAGATTATTTAGGCGAGTCTGAACTAATCATATAAGCCCTTTATGAGCAGAAAGTCTTTCTCTGGTTGGTAGCATGAGGGCAATCCAAGAGATTCAAAACAGAAGACCTCTGCTTTTGAAGGCAGCATGTGACTTTTCCAATTTGAAAATGGAGTGAGTCATGTGAGAAGGAAACTGGGTGGCCTTGCACTCTTTGATAAGCATAGACAGAGACTGACCCCAGCTGACAGTCAACAGGGAAACATGACCTCAGTCCTACAACCACAAGAAACTGAATTCTCACAACCTGAATGAATTTGAAAAAGAACCTCCAATTTCAGATGTGCTTATTGGATTTCAATCCCGTGGTCCTTATGAGCAAAAAACTCAGTTGAGCCGGCTCAAATTTCTGTGTTACAGAACTAGATTATAAATGGGTGTTGTTTTAAATCACTATTACCATAAATGGTAATTTGGTTTGCAGTAATAGAAGACAGATTGTTGTAACAAAGTTACATTTTGTACAAAGGGACGATTGTTTCCTTTGTTAATCATCTAATGAGATATGATTAAATAGTTAAGTGGGAAAATAAACTTGTGCTCTCTCTTTGTGGTCTAGAGTTTGAAACTCCAGAATGTCTAAAGCATGTTCTTTGTTTTGGGTGATACGTGGCACCCACTGAATGAAAACTAACTGTGTCAGGTGATCTTCAGCCCTGCATCTAGACCCAGTCATACAGTGCTTGCCTTGTAGTAGGTTACACCCAATGTCTATGTTATCGTTAAGATTTTGGACAATCTTGTAATTAGTGTAACAGTCTTTCTGAGAAATTATAATATAAAAAGGAAAGATGTCAGGTTTTTTATATCAGTGATTTTCTTAGGGTAGCAAGTGGATTTGCAGTATTCTACTTTGAAAGTTCTGGGAAATTTTAAGTAGGAATGGTTATTTTTTTAAGTATGGTGACTTTAATGTTTGTTAAAGTTACTTTTCCTAAATAGCATCTAATAGATTCAGTTCAGTTCAGTCACTCAGTCGTGTCTGACTCTTTGCGACCCCATGAATCATAGCACGCCAGGCCTCCCTGTCCATCACCAACTCCCGGAGTTCACTCAGAATCACATCCATCGAGTCAGTGATGCCATCCAGCCATCTCATCCTCTATCATCCCCTTCTCCTCCTGCCCCCAATCCCTCCCAGCATCAGAGTCTTTTCCAATGAGTCAACTTTTCAAATCAGGTGGCCAAAGTATTGGAGTTTCAGCTTCAACATCAGTCCTTCAAATGAACACCCAGGACTGATCTCCTTTAGAATGGACTGGTTGGATCTCCTTGTAGTCCAAGGGACTCTCAAGAGTCTTCTTCAACACCACAGTTCAAAAGCATCAATTCTTCAGCACTCAGCTTTATTCACAGTCCAACTCTCACATCCATACATGACCACTGGAAAAACCATAGCCTTGACTAGATGGACCTTCGTTGGCAAAGTAATGTCTCTGCTGTTTAATATGTTGTCTAGGTTGGTCATATCTTTCCTTCCAAGGAGTAAGCATCTTTTAATTTCATGGCTGCAATCACCATCTGCAGTGATTTTGGAGCCCCCCAAAATTAAGTCTGATACTGTTTCCACTGTTTCCCCATCTATTTCCCA
Source organism: Bos mutus (assembly GCF_027580195.1). Taxonomy (NCBI): domain Eukaryota; kingdom Metazoa; phylum Chordata; class Mammalia; order Artiodactyla; family Bovidae; genus Bos; species Bos mutus. The sequence goes on along the minus strand of NC_091645.1, from coordinate 14,701,129 downwards.
TGAAGTAATGGGACCAGATGCCATGATTTTCGTTTTCTGAATGTTGAGCTTTAAGCCAACTTTTTCACTCCCCACTTTCACTTTCATCAATAGGCTTTTTAGTTCCTCTTCACTTAGATTACATCAAATTGCTGATATTCAACCATCCTGAAAACTACAAAAGCTATAAAAAATGCTTTTACTTTTTTTTTAATAAGGTTAGTCATAATGGCTGAAAGGATCTACAGAATAAGATATGTGTAGGTTATGGGACAGTTCATATGTTTTCAGGAAATGAAAATATCTCACATTACTATGGCAGTTGGTAACAGTATTTGACACTCATTAATGCGTTCATTCATCTAGACTGTCATCAAGCATTTGTTAAGACCTAACTACACACCACAAGTAATCCCAGGTGCTTGTGATACAGAGGTGAGAACCAGAGTGCACACCGTCAAAATCTAGTAACAGAGAAAGGCAACTGGCATAGGGCTTATAAGTTCTAGCATGAGAATAAGCAAGGATCCTAGGTGAGTAAAAGAGGCATCCCCCCAGGCAGGAAGTAAGGAGGGATTTAACTGAAGAAGTAATAGAGCTCATTCGTAATTCAAGGATAGCTAGATGGTAACCAAGGAAAAGGTGAAGAAAAGGCATTTTGGAGGGAAAAGATAGCAAGTCCCATTCCAGGGCAGTGAGAGCACATGGCATCCTGGGGAAATGAAAGCATGCTGAGTTCAATGTTTGGTAGCAAAAGTCTCAAGGCTGAAAAAATAAACTGCAGTTAAACAGATGCTAACTCAGTGCACAATAAGGTACCTTGCTAAGGAGTATGGTTTTTACTTTCTGCTGCTTCATCATGTCTGACCTTTTGAGGCATCATAATTTGAAAGTAATGATATATCCTGAGTACCTTCACCATCTCCTAGACAACCTTGGCTTGAAGCAGCCAAATTTATCTTGTAAGCCTCACAACCCAAAACAACTCTTTCCTGACAACCTCATTTTTTCCTAGCTGGAGTTGTCTGGCTACTTGAGACTAGGGAATCAGACCACAGTTCAAACTGTCAGACAAGGAGCTCAGTCTGAGCTACTGGGGAGGCATGAAGGTTTAGTGATAAACATTCCAGTGAGGCTCCAATACCAAACTAACCAAAAGTTGGGTGACCAACTATGCCAGTCTCCCAGGACTATTTCAGTTTAGCACAGAAAGTCTCACATCCAAGAAACCCTTTTCAAGGAAACAGAAAGCCACAGCATACAGATATGGGTGCAAAAGGTCAGGGAAAAAGTACAAAACTCACATGGTAGATTAACTAGGGAGCAAAAAGCAACATATTTGCTAGTGTCAAATAGATATGCAGTAGACTATTTCTTTCGTAGTTATTGTCTCTATCTCTGAGCAATAATGGGGGCTGCCATGATTTAAAATTTGCATTGTTGTATTGATGTAAGTATGCAGTTTAAGTGCATTGTAGTCATGAGTTTTAACAGTTCATCTCTGGCTTTACTATAGAACGACTGTAGTGCTTTGGACTGAGACAATGCTAGCTGAATTTTAACATTGTGAATATTTCGGGCATGTTTTCTAAGAGGTCAGGTGATGCAAAGCAAAATGATGACAGTAGAAATGCCAACATGACCCACATACCAACAAAGATAATTAAACAAATGTGTTCTTTTCATGACTGCTTGAAGAACACACACTGGATTAGGGAGGGAAAAGATCCAAATGAACCATAGCATGCAATATAGAGAAAGAAATAGAGACATGATATACACAATACACAGAATTTGGTAGCGATGTGAATTTCTGAGACTGAATCTCTTATTTGAAATTAGCCAGGCAAGTATATCTTAAAAAATCAAAAGGATTTTGTTGTTGGTTATTGTTTATCTCCCCCAAAAGACATCAATGCTTAGGAGACAGTAGGATTGTTGAATTAGTTTGGGGACACCACATGAAGGAACATACATTATCTTATTGTTCCCTCGATTGCTCTAAGAAACTTAGTAAAATTACATTCCCAGATTCACAACTAAATGATCTCATGACAAACAGAAGGGGACCTTTTGATAACAGGTGAGCTGACTTCTCCCAGAGCAGAGCTGGTTCTGTGAGATTTTACCAGCGATCCATGTTTTCTCTTGAGTGTGATGAGAGATATAGTGAATCATAGCAAAAATTTGCTTTCAACTTGTGGTGCTGGAGAAGACTCTTGAGAGTCCCTTGGACAGCAAAGAGATCAAACCAGTCAATCCTAAAGGAAATCAACTCCGAATATCACTGGGAGGACTGATGCTGAAGCTCCAAAACTTTGTCCACCTTTGATGCAAAAAGCCGACTCATTGGAAAAGACTCTAATGCTGGGAAAGATTGAAGGCAGGAGGAGACGGGGAAGACAGAGGATGAGATGGCTGGATGGCATCACTGACTTGATGGACATGAGTTTGAGTGAACTCCAGGAGTTGGTGACGGACAGGGAGGCCTGGCATGCTGAAATTCATGGGGTCACAAAGAGTCGGACACGACTGAGTGACTGAACTGAACTGAACTTGTGTCTATACACTTCTTATCAAAGAAACTAAAAAGATCTGCTAAATATCCTGTGCCCCACATGTCCATTGATAAGAAGTATGATTTATTGATCTGTGAAATGGAGACATTCATAATTGGAGTTCATGATCACTGCTCAGCCCTCTCCAGATCATGAAGGATTACTTAATGAAATTGTTGACCTTATAGAAATAGCAAGAAATAATCTCTATAGACATGTGGCTACAAGGTGGCTATCGTTGCCTGCCTTAGAAAAGATGTTAAAAGGCTACTCTGTTGTTGTTATCAAAATTTTGAACAAGAAGGTTATCCTTCTATAATATGTGAATAATATATTGAGGATAAAATTGGAGAAAGGTTACAGTAAAACAGAAATGTAACTATTGTTTATCTACAGCTGTTTGATGATCTTTAAAGAGGTTGTAAATAGTTTAGGTGAGTATGACCTGACTGTACCCAAGTTACTTAATGTCATATTTAGGCTTCAACAAAATTCATACAGTGAAAAAAAAAATGACTCACATTTTGGAAATAAGACTGCACCAGAGCTACCAGAAAAAACAAAAAACAAAAAAACCCTCACCTGGAAAGGAAAGCCAAGTTAAATGGTTGTTTCTCAATTTCTTTATGAAAACTATAATTTCTTTGGAATTCAACTGCACTTTCAGAAGTTCAAATTACCTCTGTGCCTAAAATCATTCTCCCAGAAAAAGAGGTTTAACTGGGGATGACATTCAATATACTTCTCAGTATTTAAAAATAATATTTTTTGATGTGGACAGCCTTTATGATGAATGGATACAAAACAGAAGAACTAGCTGATAAACAAATGGTTTATTAAAATAAACCTTTGAGTAGAGGCAGGCTTCATCCTACTAAGCATCGTTTAATCTAACAGGTATCATTTTTTATAAGTTGAAGATTTGTAGCAACCCTGCATTGGTCAAGTCTATCAACATCAGTTTTTCCAATAACACTTGGATCCACCATGTCTATGTGTAACATTTTGGTAATTTTCACAATATTTCAGACTTTTTAATTATTATGATATTTGTTACAGTGATTTGAGATCAGTGATCTTTGATATTACTATCAAATCTTTGATATTAACATAACTGTTTTGTGGTGTCTCGAACCATGAATGTAGAAGACGGCAAACATGATCAGTAAATGTGTGTGATCTGACAGTTCACATGCCTCTCTCCCTCTCCTTGGGTCTTCCTATTTCCTGAGACACAGCAATACTGAAATGAGGCCAACTAATAATCCAACTGCTGCTGCTGCTGCTAAGTCGCTTCAGTCGTGTCCGACTCTGTGCGACCCCATAGACAGCAGCCCACCAGGCTCTGCTGTCCCTGGGATTCTCCAGGCAAGAACACTGGAGTGGGTTGTCATTTCCTTCTCCATTGCGTGAAACTGAAAAGTGAAAGTGAAGTCGCTCAGTCGCGACAATGGCCTCTAAATCTTCAAATGGAAGGGTCACATGTTTTCCATTTTAAAGCAAATGCTACAAAGGATGAAGCTTAGTGAAGAGGTGTGTTGAAAGCTGAGATAGACCAAAACTAGTCCTCTTGGACAGTTAACCCTGCTGTAAATGCAAAGGGAGAGTTACTGGAGGAAATTAGAAGTGCTACTCCAGTGAACACAAGAACTCTAAGAAAGTGAAATAGTCTTACTGCTGTTAGGGATCCAGTGGTCTGGATAAATCATTGAACCAGCCACATTTCCTTAAGCCAGCACCTAGTCCAGAGCAAGTCTCTAACTCTCTGCAATTCCATGAAGCCTAAGGGATGTGGGGAAAGCAGAAGAAGAGTTTGAAGCTAGGAGAAGTTGGTCATGATGTATCAGGAAAGGAGTCGTGGATATAACACAAAAGAGCAAGGTCAAACAGCAAGTGCTGATGTAGAAGCTGCAGCAAGTTATCCAGAAATCTGAGATAATTAACAATTTTCAATGTAAATGAAAAAGCCTTGTATTGATAAAAAGATGTCATTTAAGAATTATAGCTGGAGAAGAGAAGTCAATGCCTGGCTTCAAAGGATCTCTTATTAGGGGCTAATGCAGTTGGTGACTTTAAGTTGAAGCCAGTGCTCATTTACTATTCTGAAAATCCTAAGACCCTTAAGAATTATGCTAAATCTATTCTTCCCATGATCTATCAACACAACAATAAAGCTTGGATGACAGCACATCTGTTTACAAAACAGTTTACTAAATATGCTAAACCCACTGTTGAGAATTCTCAGAAAAAAAGGTTCCTTTTGATATATGACTGCTTGTTGAAAATACAGCTGGTCACTTGTGAGCTCAGATGGAGATCTACAATGAGATTAATGACTTCATGCCTACTAACCGGAGAAGGCAATGGCACCCCACTCCAGTACTCCTGCCTGGAAAATCCCATGGGTGGAGGAGCCTGGTAGGCTGCAGTCCATGGGGTCGCAAAGAGTCAGACATAACTGAGCGACTTCACTTTCACTTTTCACTTTCATGCATTGGAGAAGGAAATGGCAACCCACTCCAGTGTTCTTGCCTGGAGAATCACAGGAACGGGGGAGCCTGGTGGGCTGCCATCTATGGGGTCGTACAGAGTCACGACTGAAGCGACTTAGCAGCAGCAGCAGCAGCCTGCTAACACAACATCCATTCTGTAGTCCAGAGATTAGGGAGTAATTTTGACCTTCAAGTCTTAGTATTTAAGAAACAAATTTCCTAAGGCTATTTCCAGTGATCATGTATGGATGTGAGAGTTGGACTGTAAAGAAAGCTGAGCACCGAAGAATTGATGCTTTTGAACTGTGGTGTTGGAGAAGACTCTTGAGAGTCCCTTGGACTGCAAGGAGATCCAACCAGTCCATTCTAAAGGAGATCAGTCCTGGGTGTTCTTTGGAAGGACTGATGCTAAAGCTGAAGCTCCAGTACTTTGGCCACCTCATGTGAAGAGTTCACTCATTGGAAAAGACTCTGATACTGGGAGGGATTGGGGGAAAGAGGAGAAGGGGACAACAGAGGATGAGATGGCTGGATGGCATCACTGACTCGATGGACGTGAGTCTGAGTGAACTCTGGGCTTTGGTGATGGACAGGGAGGCCTGGCGTGCTGCAATTCATGGGGTCGCAAAGAGTCAGACACGACTGAGCAACTGAACTGAACTGAACTGATTGCCGTCACATGGATGTGAGAATTGGACTATAAAGAAAGCTGAGCACCAAAGAATTGATGCTTTTGAACTGTGGTGTTGGAGAAGACTCTTGAGAGTCCCTTGGACTGCAAGGAGATCCAACCAGTCCATCCTAAAGGAGATCAGTCCTGGGTGTTCATTGAACAGACCTATGTTGAAGCTGAAACTCCAATACTTTGGCCACCTGATGCAAAGGGCTGACTCATTTGAAAAGACACTGATGCTGGGAAAGATTGAGGGAGGGAGGAGTAGGGGAGACAGAGGATGAGATGGTTGGATGGCATCACCAACTCGATGGACATATGTTTTGGTAAACTCCGGGAGTTGGTGATGGACAGGGAGGCCTGGCATGCTGAGGTTCATGGGGTCACAAAGAGTTGGACATGACTGAGTGACTGAACTGAACTGATTGCTGCCACAGGTAGTGATTCCTCTGATGAATCTGAGCCAATTCAACCAAAAATTTTCTTGAAAGGATTCACCATCCTAGAACGGGTTGAGAATATTCTTGATTCATTGGAAGAGGTCAAAACCAAAATTAACAAGAGTTTGGAAGAAGTTGGTTCCAACCTTCATGGATGACTTTGAGGGGTTCAAGATTTCAGTGGAGGAAGTAACTGCAGATGTGGTAGAAATAGAAAGATAACTAGAATTAGAAGTGGAACCTGAATATGTGACTGAATCACTGCAATGTCATGATCAAATTTTAACACCTGAGGAGTTGCTTTATGAAATTTACTCCTGGTAAAAATGCTGTGATGATTATTGAAATGACAAAAAAGGATTTAGAATGTTACACAAATTTGGTTGATAAAGCAGTAGCAGGCTTTGAGAAGATTGATTTCAATTTTGAAATAAGATCTACTGTGGATAAAATACTACCAAATAGCATTGCATGCTACAGAGATATTATACATGAGTCAGCTGAGGTGGCAAACTTCTCTACTATCTTATTTAAGAAATTGCCACAGCCACCTCAACTGTCAACAGCCACTGCCCTGATCTGTTAGCAATCAAAAATGTCATGACAATGTCCTTCATCAGCAAAAGGAACACATTTAATTGAAGGTTCAGATAACAACATTTTTTAGCAATGAAATATTTTTAGTTAAGACATATTTATACTGATTTTTGAAACATAAAGTTCTTTCACACTTAATAGAGTATGGTATAGTATAAACATAAATTTTATATGTATTGCTGCTGCTGCTAAGTTGCTTCAGTCGTGTCCGACTCTGTGCGACCCCGTAGACGGCAGCCCAACAGGCTCCCCCATCCCTGGGATTCTCCAAGCAAGAATACTGGAGTGGGTTGCCATTTCAAACAAAAAAATAGTGGGACTCAATTTATTGTGATATTTGCTTTACTGGGTCTTCTGGAATCTGTGGTGTATGCCTGTGCAAAGTGGATGGATACTTCTGGAGACGAGGGAAAACAATTCCTACAAATCAGAAAGTCTACTGTTGGTAAAATTCTGATCACTCGTGTCCAAATGCTATATTCTGAGGATGTTTAGCTTGGTATCACTACAACTGAATCATACCATTGTATCATTGTTACATGGCCTTAAACACAGAACGTTACATCAAAGCAAACTTGACCTTTGATTGTGTTCAGTTTTACCATCATATTAAATGGAAGCAAGTTGTCTTAGTGACTGTGACTGCATGATATCTACTTTACAGACTCTTGTGACTGCTCCGTTTTTAAGGACTCATATCTATGTACGTTTATGTAACTTAAAAATGGAGACTACAATAATGGAGACGTCAAAATTTAAAATTCTAACACAGAGTGAATAAGAGTTCAAATAAATTGCTGTATCAGAAGACAGAAACATAAAAATAATTTTATGTTTTTCTCATGAACACTATTTGGTTAATTTGTCATACTATTAATTACTACTAACTTTCACTGTTTCAGTTCTACAGTTGTTCTGTTTAATTAATAATGTTTATGTAATAGAAAGCAATGGTAACCAAAATTTCAGAAATAAAGACCTTACTGAGATAAAGAGGTGTATATTTGGGGTTTGTTAGGACTGTGGTCTAGAGAACATAGATTCATGAAACTCTTAAGTTATGTTCCTTTGGACTGCAAAATGCAGGGAGATTCAAGGCAAAAATTGTAAGGCTGCATAAATTTTTGTCAAGAATTATGATTGAAGCTGGCAAGAAGTAAGGATACTTATTAAGCAAGAATTTGTTGTGGTCCAAAATGTTACATGATTGCAGGGGGGAATTTTGAGACTATAAGGTGGCACCTAGCACGTGTTGTTCTGAAAGGACTGATGGCATATTTGGGAGGCTGTGGTTTGGTACAGCTCAGAAAGTTCAGGTTCTCAGCAGTGCAGAAACGTGTCTGAGACCAGACCCTCAATGGCCGCCTGACTCCATTGTGTAGGCCTGAACTATGGTTACTCTACTTTGACTTCAAACTATCAGCAGCAAATATACAGAATAATATATAATTTCAAATAAATAATGTATGCATGTTTTATATGTCAAAGTAATAATGCTCATATATATAATAGTCATATGTATACTATTATTTTTTTTGACTTAAAACAACAGAAGTTTCTTTTCTTTTTTTTTTTAATTTTATTTTTAAACTTTACATAATTATATTAGTTTTGCCAAATATCAAAATGAATCCGTTTTTGGTATGACTATATCCTGCGTCAGCTTTCTAAAAATTTGGTCACCCTATAGAAAAATTATTTGTGCAGCATTTTAAACATCAAAATTCCCAAACCCCACATCTAGAGTTTTAGGTCAGAAATAAAGCCGACTGAGGGGTACTGTAAAAAGCACCCATGTAATTTTAATATTTTAATGCATGACTCAATGTGGGAACAATTATAATGTTTTGCTGGAAGCAGGCCTTTTTTTTTTTTCCACTTTTGTCTCAGATTCAGGAAGTTTGGTACTTGAACAGACCAAATTGTGGCCCTACACATGAAATATGAAAATCTTAACAATTTATATTGGACTCTGATCCCTTCATTGTCAGAGGGGTTTGCCTTTTTCTTCATCTTCCTGGTGACGAAAAAGTCTGGTGTGATGAAAACACATGTGGAGTGAACAGGTGGCAGTGGGGAGCTGGGGTCAGGGGCGCTGGGGACACAGGAGGCCAGCTGCCTGTGTGTGTGTTCAGGTCTAACCATTCACTTGCCTGGCATCACCGAGGGGATGGACATGAGTTTGAGCAGGCTCCGGGAGTTGGTGATGGACAGGGACGCCTGGCGTGCTGCAGTCCAGGGGATCACAAACTGTCGGACACGACTGAGCGACTGAACTGAACTGTTTCACTTGCTATAGGGTTATGGGCATGTGAACTTTTGTCAACCTATTTTTCTCAACTATAAAATGTAGATAATGACAGATTACACTCAAAGGATTGCATGTTTCATGGGATTTTTAAAATATTTCTTAAATATAAACCAAATAAAGAAAAAGAGGAATTTACATTTGTTTCATTCATTTACACATCTCAGATTCGAGATGGAAACCCAATGATGAACAGAATCAGGAAATACTTGTTTAGTGGGAAAAGGCCCAGACTGAGATATATGGTATGCTGCTGCTGCTAAGTCGCATCAGTCGTGTCCGACTCTGTGTGATCCCATAGATGGCAGCCCACCAGGCTCCCCTGTCCCTGGGATTCTCCAGGCAAGAACATTGGAGTGGGTTGCCATTTCCTTCTCCAATGCATGAAAGTGAAAAGTGAGTGGGTTGCCATTTCCTTCTCCAATGCATGAAAGTGAAAAGTGAAAGTGAAGTCGCTCAGTCGTGTCTGACCCTCAGCAACCCCATGGACTGCAGCCTACCAGGCTCCTCCATCTATGGGATTTTCCAGGCAAGAGTACTGGAGTGGGGTGCCATTGCCTTCTCCGGAGATATATGGTATAGGAAAACAGAAAATACAGCCATCAGATGGCTTCAAATTTCTCAGTTCTTGTTTGACCTTGAGCCAAGTGAGCCCTGGCTTCCATCACCTTACACTGGAATTTTAATAATATCCATTTCGCATGAATTTTTTGAATCAAAAGAACAAAATATTTGAAAAGAGTCTTAATAAATATTAAAATGCTAGGTAAATAGTGGGGCTTCCCAGTGGCACTACTGGTAAAGAATCCACCTATCAATGCACGAGACATATGAGTTTTGGGTTGATCCCTAGGTCAGGACGATCCCTTGGAGGAGGGCATGGCAACCCACTCCAGTACTCTTGCCCAGAGAATTCCATGGACAGAGGAGCCTGGCTAGCTACAATCCATAAGGTTGCAAAGAGTGGAACGTGACTGAAGCAATGTAGCACGCACATGCCTGTAGGTGAACAGTAGTTATTAATCTGTTTCTTTTTGTGAGTTCAAAACTACTGGTTATAAATATAGTGCTGACTTATATGAATCGGAAATAAAATATGTTATAAAGTAGTAAACCTGAGCTGACAAGAAAGTTTTCCTAGAGGTTGAACAGTTTTACGAGTTTATTTTTCTTATACAATGCTTGAACTTAGAAGAGGAGAAAAAAAGTGATTCTTGTATTATAGTTGGGCTCGAGAAAGCAGCATGGAGAAAGAAAGAATTCTGTGAATCTCCCGAGGGCCCTGATTTTTTTCTTGCACATTGTAATCCCTGTTTTCCTTCTGTGTTTGATTGATAATATACATTGTGCCTGGCACCACGATAAATATTCCACACTGACTGAACACTAATGAATCGAGATTGTGAACAGGAGCTTAAATTATAGAACCATCATCTAAGCTCATTCAAATTTCTAAACTTGACAGCCAGTGCTCACAACTGGGTGAGCAGGAAAATAGTCCAAATTTCACACTACCAGAAGCATAATTAAACTGAAAATCAGCATTTCAGGATATTTCTTCTGAACCTTCCCTGGTCTTGTAGTTATAGAAGTCATGGGAGAGATAGAGGATTGCAGACAGAAGTCATGGGAGAGATAGAGGATTGCAGGAAATAGTTTCTTACAAGGGTTGGCAGGCTTATGTGAACAAAATAATCAAAATGCCTAACTTTTTTTGTGAAAAAGCATTTCTTAGCCCTAGAGTTCTTTATATTTTCTCATGAGGAAATCCTCCAAGGGCTTTAGTAAAATCCCAGCTGTGAATCTAGTTGTGGCATGGCTAAAAGAGCCCAATAATATTAGAGAAATCCAAAATTCCTCTTCGAGTTCCCTGACCTTTATTAAGTGACTGATCTTGCTAAAACTGTCTATACCTCAGTTTTGTCACCTGCAAAATGGAGCATAAATCTCCCCAAGAGCATTTTTCCAGGTGTTAAATGAATTAATATAGTGAAAGCTATTATTGTACGGTGCTATGCTAGGAAAAAAAGTCACTTTTTATAAAAACAAAAACAAAAAAACAAGGTTCTTTTAGAAGCCAGCCTTACACAGATGAGATCAAAGACCACTCAAGTTTTTGCAATTGCTAATTTCTGATGAAGGGGAAGTTTTACCTCTGTGGTAAAATTTAGTTCATTCTGCTTCAGAGAAATTGCTACATTGTTTGTGGAAGTAAATAAGCAATGCTGGGTGTGCCTATGTGCATTGCATCTGTACTATTCATTGAAGCTTAAAATGCATGTGGTTACTTTCAGAATACAGATGAGAAAACTGAGATTCAGATCTTATGATTTATGCCAATGCAAATGCAGATAATCCAGAGTAAAGCCAGAATTGAAATTCAAGTCCATCAGATGGTGGCATGAACGTGTTTTGTCTCTACTCTTCTCCATTGAAACACTCTGAGAACATCAAAAGGACAAACTACAGAGGAAAATTCAGCAACAATATTTTCAATATAATAAGGAAACAATGAAATGTCAAACCATAGACTCAAAAATGATAACTTGTCATATGTCTCAAAATTTGGGCCCATATGAGAGGACATCAAGCCCTGGAGGATGCCTTCCAGTATAGATTTTTATATAAACAGGTGGCGGGATCCTGAAATACCATCCAATGATTCTCTGCTAAAGGTGATGAGCTCCAGGGCCATGAACAGGTAAAAGGAAAATCAGAACACGGTTGCAGATTCCAAATCCCAACTCAGAGAATCTAGAGATGTAAACATAGAGGACAAACATGTAGACCCCAAGGGGGAAAGGAGGACGTGTGATGAATGGGGAGATCGGTATTTATACAAACACACACACACACACACACACACACACACACACTATAGATATTATGTATGAAATAGATATCCATGAAAGCCCACTGTATATATAGCTATAGAGTAGGAAATGGCAATCCATTCCAGTACTTTTGCCTGGAAAATTTCATGGACAGAGGAGCTTAGTGGGCTACAGTCCATGGGGTCACAAAGAGTGGGATACAATGGAGCACGCATGAAGTGTATAACACGGGGAAATGTGCTCAGAGCTTTATGGTGACTAAATGCAAAGGAAATCCAAAAAAGAGGGGATACATGTATATGGGTAGCTGATACACTTTGCTGTATGTTGGAAAGCAACTTACTCCAATAAAAAATAAAAATAAATTAAAAATAACTTTGGAAGATTAAAAAAAAAAAAAAGGAAAGGAAAGGAAAGTCAGGGAGGAAGGGCTGAGAAAAGATAATGCTGAGCCTCTCTGAGGGAACTTGGAAAGGGAGGCACGGCCACTTAAAGCAGCAGTTCCTTAAGTTGCACAGGGACTTGGTTTATGAGATGAATGTCTGCATATGGGCCACCGTTTGCTGCTGCTGTCTTCGGGTCACTGCTAGCCTACCCAACCCCGCCTTGTAGAGGAGGGCGATTCTAAACGCTGTGACTCTTTAGACTGGCAGAGCGTGGGTATGTATCTGAACCACAAAGGGTTTCACTCTCAGTCCCCTCATGATTACATTAGGAGCTTCTTAAAGGCAGAAAAGAGTCTGCAGGACTAGAGCCGTGCCCAGGGTCTCACTGGTGTTGAATAAGCACTCAGGCATTCATCTATTGAACTAAACCAAAGAGAATGGAATTCTCCATTTTAATGGAGAATTCTGCATGATCAAGCTGAGAGCTTGCAGTAACTATTATATACATTTTTGAGACCTAGTACTAAGCATTTTTCTGGCTCAAGGACTTCATGAATTAGTGACCAAATGAGGACACTTTGCTCTGATTTCATGTTAACATGGCCTGATCCTTTCAAACTGTCACAAGTAGGACTTTTTTTCTCCCTCTTTATTTAAACAATTTTTATTACCAGGAAAGCAAACTGAGTTAGTGGTCTTTGGCCATTAATTGCTTGTTCAAAAGTTATAAAAATGACCGGAGCCCATATGTACCCTTTGTGGGATAGCTCTAGGGGAGAAGGGTGAGAACTTATTCTGTGCCTACTATGTGCCGAGGTCATCTCATTTATTCCTTTAAAATACCTTGCATCATAGGCCTTATTTTCTCCATTTAACAGACTGAGAAACTCAGATGGAAAATGGCTTGTTCAAGGTCACCTCGTTAGTAAATGGCAGGGTTGGAACTTTATCTTAGGTCACTGAATTGAAAACCTGTGTTCGATTTGGGTCACTGCTTTCCATGATGAGTTATTTTAAAAGCATAAATAGCCTTGAATTAATTAGAATGTGCGATCAAGTCAGAAAATAAACATGAAGTGTGCCAATGATGTCTAATCCCCACGGGTCATTTCCCAAAAGAGAGCATAAGTCATGAAATCATTTTAAAGCAGAGATCAATAAAATAGAAATATTCTCCCAAGATTTTAAGTTACAATCACATTAACATTCTCACATGGAGAGGAATCAGCACATCATAAATTGGAGAAAGAATAAAAAGGACAACAGTGATCTCTATTTAAGTTGTAAAAATTTATGCAGTGTCCATAAATAATGAAATTGCTTAATAAATCTTTATATCCAATTATCTTTCCACATTGTCTTTAACTTCCATTTTTGAGCTGTATTTCACGAAGTGTAAAAACACTAGACTTCATCAAAAAGGTATCTTAAACACCAACATTTTCTCTATCTAGAATCCCAAATGCTGCAAATAACCTAAGAAGGAAGTAAACTAATAACAAAGGGATTTCCATTTATTTAGTCATTGAATTACCCCAGAAAAATAAACAATGCATTATGATACTTAGTACTTTTGCCTTAAAATTTAAACTCCAACCATGATAATGGCAAGATGAATTGAAAGGGCATTTCAGCAGAATACCAGATGGCCACCACTTCACTTTGCCATGTTTCTTAAATAATCAGACATCCTAGGCCCATGAATTTCAGAAACTTCTTTCTTATTCACAACCAATTTAATCTGACCTTTGATATGACTGAATGAGCTGCATAACCGTATGGAACAACAGCAAAGAGAACCCACTGTATAGCCCTAGAGTAGGAAGTGGCAATCCATCCCAGTATTCTTGCCTGGAAAATTTCACGGACAGAGGAGCCTGGTGGGCTACAGTCCGTGGGTTTGCTCCAGCCAGAAGCCAAGAGAGTTGAAGTTAATTTAGACTATATATCTTTTATGTTGATAAACTGTTTGTTTCTTCATGACATTCTGAGTCATTTTGCCCTTCATTTAGCAAGTATCTGTTGAATGTTTACCTCATGCCAAGCTCTGGATAAACAATAAAAACACAAGCAAGTTACCTGCTTTCAGTGATCATACTATTGTAGTGGGCAAATCATTTCCAGATACTGGGTTTTCTAATGATTTTCCGCTTTTCCTACCTACCCTCAATTTAAAAGTTTAAGTACATTTGGGGTTTATTGCCCCTATAGAACCCTATAGCAAGACTATAAGAAGGAAGTGGTTACATGTACCTTTCCAAAGTCCTAAAGCTTAGAGAAGAGTGGAAAGGGCCCCATCCCCTGACCTCTGCTTCTACCATTTTGGAATCTGGCGAGCCAGCACGGTCTCTTGCCCAGAGCTTTGTAGTAGCTTTCCATGGGGTACCCTACTATTCCTGTTGCGCTAAAGTCCATCTTCCAGAAAGCAACTCTATAGTCCTTGTGAAAGGTAAGCCATGTCATGCCATACCTTTACTCAGACCCCTCCAATTTCTTTTCATTGCTCAGTGTGAAACCCAAAGATCTTGCTGTAGTTTAAAAGCTCTCTCTGAACTCGCCCATTGCCTTCCTCTGAGTTCATGCATGTTTTTGTGCTCTTTCCTGGTTACCAAAGGAAAGGTTACAATATGATAAGTTATCTTCAGAAAGAAGTAAAGGTCAAGGAGGAAATACCTTCCTCCATGACCATATTGGGTAAAGTGAACTGTTCGTCAGTTACAACTCTAAATATATGGGTGGGAAAGAGGGCAAGAAAATACTTTTAGTGCTTCCTGATGGTAGTCTGTGAATATTGTCTCTGACAGACAAGTCAAAGCAAACTGAAATTTTATGATGAGAACTGAATTCTTTGATTTGGAGATGAGAGTTTAGGGTCTGCATAGATTGCTATGAACATGCTGTGCATTCCCCCCTTATTTGTTATATGTATGGTATTTCTGAAGTGCATTATTCTTTTTAGTCCTAAGTAAGAGAAGGTAGGCATAGTGCTAATATTCGCCCTGAGATGTTGTCGTCCAGTTGCTGTCCAAGCTGCCTACATGTATTTAATGACAACTGCTCTGTGTTAAGTGGAATAATAATAATAATAATAATGGACGTTGAAAAGTGAACAGGATGAAGCCCCCACCTTTAAAGGGCACATCCATTCTAGTGGCAGAGACGTAGCCTGTAGCTTCACCATCACCTTTTATTTTCAAAGTTGGAAAATAACACCACCTAAAAATTAAATTGAAGCCTGTGTATTCTTGGTCAAGCTACTTGACCTTCCTCAGCTTTAGTTTCATCATCTACAAAGGCAATTATGAGGATGTGATGATCAGTTTTACTTAAAGGTCCTCCTTTAGTGGCGGCACATATTAGGTGCTCACAAGAGGTGACTATTGTTCAAATGCGTAAGAAGTAGTTCATGGCTCTGCCAGGGCTTTAGATTTCTGTGTGTAACC
Organism: Bos mutus; assembly: GCF_027580195.1. NCBI lineage: Eukaryota > Metazoa > Chordata > Mammalia > Artiodactyla > Bovidae > Bos > Bos mutus. The sequence goes on along the minus strand of NC_091645.1, from coordinate 14,685,419 downwards.
ACTTGACACATGGGTAATGGCATTATTCAATTAACTCAGACACAAAGAGCTAATTTAAAAGCAAACCAAAGTTGGGGTAGAGATTAGGTCCCTAGTGGAATCAAGAGGTAAACAGAAAGACATATGTAAATATAAATTCTGGATCAAGTGCTGTGTTTCTTAGGTATGGCTTTATTTCCTTCCTTTAGAAGACCCAGTTTCTTTGCAATTGCTTAGTTCAGTCATCAGATCAGTCAATGTTTACCATTATGACAGACCCAGATGTAAATTCAAACATTTGAAAATTTGACCTCTCTTTTCATACACGTATGAGGTAGGTGACAAGTCTTTCTGCCTCTATCTACTTGTTCTTGCAGCTTATCCGAAATATCCTTCAGTACAGAGGGGAAGGAGTCTAAAATTATCTGCATAGTTGCCATACATGCAACATGTGCTAAGAACATTTTTCACTGTCCTGATTAATCCCTCTAACAACTCTGTGTCATGTCAGGATTTGGTTCAAAGAGGTTGAGTATGTCACCACAGGTCACAGAGATAGTAACGACAAGACCCAGAGTAGAGGCCAAGTGCTCTTTCCCTACAGAAAACTGTCCCTTCTCAAAGCCAGCAGAATAGAAGCCAGATATTCTACAGAGGAGCCAATGCCATTGCCTTTGCTCTACCTAACTGCTCTTCGGGAAACCACCTGATAGACAATATACTTTCAAAGTACATATCCCAGAAAGAGAAACACAGATTTCAGGACTGGCCTTTGGTCTCCACGTTACACTCTCAGTGAAAAACACAGCAGTGCCCTGCATGCAGATAAGCCTTAGCTGATTGAGGATGGGAGGAACTGATAATATTCAGGTTATCAGCAGCTGCCAGGCTGAAGACCTCACACAAAACCCTAGGCTGAATAACTAAATGGCTTTTCTTTCTGCAGGACTTCATAGAACATTTAATATGCTAAAATTCATATCATGAAACATTTTTTAAATTTTTTGGATCTGAAGAGATGAGTGTTTTACTGAAGACAGTCTGGAAGCAATTGTAATAATAATTTTAAAAGTAAAAGTAACAAAAGCAATCCACTATCCTAGGCTTTCTTACATATTACATTCAGTTCAGTTCAGTTCAGTTCAGTCACTCAGTCATGTCCAACTCTTTGTGACCCCATGAATCACAGCACGCCAGGCCTCCCTGTCCATCACCAACTCCTGGAGTTCACTCAGACTCACGTCCATCGAGTCAGTGATGCCATCCAGCCATCTCATCCTCTGTCGTCCCCTTCTCCTCTTGCCCCCAATCCCTCCCAGCATCAGAGTCTTTTCCAATGAGTCAACTCTTCGCATGAGGTGGCCAAAGTACTGGAGTTTCAGCTTTAGCATCATTCCTTCCAAAGAAATCCCAGGGCTGATCTCCTTCAGAATGGACTGGTTGGATCTCCTTGCAGTCCAAGGGACTCTCAAGAGTCTTCTGCAACACCACAGTTCAAAAGCATCAACTCTTTGGTGCTCAGCCTTCTTCATTGGGTTGGCCAAAAAGTTCCTTCTAGCTTTTGTGTAATATCATACATATATATGTGTGTGTGTGTATATTAATGTATCTATATGTGTATATATACATATATATGTGAGTGTGTATGTGTATATATAAAGTCAATAAACAGATGAAAACAGTAATACTAATAACAGCTACTTATTAAGCTATAATTACTTGCCAAAAACTATGTTAATCCCTTCTCCCCATGAAAACCCTGCATGTCAGAGCACATAAAATACCAAGAAGCAATAAAATTGCTAAGAGCGCAGACTCTGAAGTAAATTTGAGTTTAAATTCCAGTTCTTTCTACACAACCTCCAATACTTTGGCCACCTTATGCGAAGAACTGACTCATCGGAAAAGACCCTGACGCTGGGAAAGATTGCAGGCAGGAGGAGAAAGGGATGACAGAGGATGAGGTGGTTGGACAGCATCACCGACTTCATGGATATGAGTTTGAGCAAGCTCTGGGAGTTGGTGATGGACAGGGAAGCCTGGCGTGCTGCAGCCCATGGGGTCACAAAGAGTCAGCCACAACTGAGCAACTGAACTGAAGGTTCCCTTACAGGAATAATAGGGCTGATAATATCCACCATCCCCTCCCCACCACACACACATGCATACTGTGCCATTGTACAGATTAGATTATAATGAATTAGAAAGACCCCAGCATGAGGCTTGGTGCACCCACATTCAGTGAATGTTTTGGAATCTAAATGTTCTCTTTCTCCATTAAACTGCAATTAAAAAAAAATGGTGTTTTAAGATAACAATGACAGAAAACTGAGTCAGCAAGTGAAGGGTAAGTCAAATATATGTGTTTTTTTCCCCCTTTTCTTCTTTACATTTTCTTCCCCCAAGAGACACAGTCATCCCCAAAGCTCAAATGCATTAGCCACCCTGTGGAGCCTTTGGGAGAGAATTTTGTCTTTCATTTATTTTCTCCTAGGATCTTCATATTGGATGAAACTTGCGTACATATATTTTTCCACATCTTAATTTTCTCATACCTGACTCAACACGCACTTCTTTGACTATCATTGCTTCTATTGCTCAATGTTCTTTTGATTTCTGTATTGATTTTATTGAAAATTCTGCAGCCTTAAGAGATCTTAAAGGCATTTTCCAAAATACAATAAAGAATAAATAGGGTTCAGTCACCCTCAACTGTCTTTCCTGGTTCCAGACTCTATCTCTGCCCACGTTTTAGGTGAGAAAATTGTCAACCTGAACACAAAAGAGAAGCTTACTATTCACTTCTTCATCAAGACATCCTAAGTGATTTCTGGGCTGTCTGAATACTCCTGATGATTGTGGGTACTTACCTTGTCTCAGACATTTACTTATATGTCTTCCCCTGATCACACCTTGTGCATCTCATGTTTCACTCTTTTATTTACATCTACCATGTGATAGCATGCTGAATATCCCAGGGTGGTATTAGTCTTCACTTACACCTACCAATACGTCTCCATACAACTTCCATTCTATCGTCCTGAGCTATGACAGAAGCATGCTGCCAGAACACAGAAGACAGAGCAGCTGATGGTTCCTTCAGGTGTGGGGAAGACTTTGCAAAAGAATTCAGTCATGATAAGCAAAGGTTTTCTGTGAGGAAAATACCTTGAAGACACAGAATTCCAGGTGATGAAATAGAATGATAAGAGGCATGCATGTGGGAAGGGACAACTGA